>NC_137608.1:29265375-29430375 GCF_963280865.1 Gymnoscopelus braueri | reverse complement strand
ACAATGTAAAACATCAACTAATCTGCCAAGATAGGTCATCTGGAGTCAAACTGTAGATGAAGATGAACAAAAGGCCTTTTGAAACAGTAAAATTGAGCTGGTGGTAAATTGTAAAGTTTTGGAGCGAGGTCACTATGAAAATATATATCCAAAGCATGTATGACTAAGTATAAGGAAAAGCACCATACTGGTCTAAACATGTCATTGTCTACATACAAAATGATTCGGCCATCATATCATACATAAACGTAGACCATTTAGCTGTTAATTGCAAAGGTTGTGGTTGCCATACGTTTGTATACTGGCTTCCAAAATCATTAAAATGCCACCAACTCTCCCTGCATATCTGAGTCAATGTTAGCTTAATAAAACTGTGGCTATGGCCATTTGAGTATCAGTCGTTTCTGTTTGGGTAGAATTTTAAAATCTGTTCACACTTTAAACATAACTTTGACAAAAAATAACAGTCCAAAAATATTTGTGCTGGTAAGTTTCAAGTCTGCAAGTATGATTTTGTATGTATTGAATTGAATGGAAAACATTGGCCTCAAACCACCTGTTAAGTGGTCGTCAATGATGTACTGTAGCCTATGCCTTGAGTTAAGCTATCAATAAGACCACTATTATGGTACTTTAACGTGAACGTGGTTTACTGTGATTTTAGAACAGCTCATAGTAGTAGTCCCATAGTAGTTAAAATAGTTTCATTTGTTGCTGGTTTCGTTATAATACAATATCTACCAATCTATACAAATCTTTTTGTACTGTTTTCAGCTCTAGATAATACTCTCACTCCCCAAATGGCCTATAGCAGGGGTCTTCAACCTTTTCAGGCCAGGGACCCCCAAACTGATGGGGAGATGGAGCAGGGACCCCCTACCTCCTAGGGTAGGGGGGGCTACCACATATATTGTATATTTATGTATAAAATTGTGTTTTATATAGCCTGCTCCTACGCACCTGCCCCAGTAGGTGTGCAAAATAAAAATATTATTAAAAAAAAATCTCTACAAAATATGTATAAACACACCATGTATGTTATTGTGCATTGTGCCTCCGTTTATCTGTATGCTATGGATTAATGTTATGTTTAAAGACAATTTGACATTAAAAAAAAAAAAAAAAAAAAAAGTATACATTTTTTTTTCAAACAAAAATATTGTTTAATCAAACAACAATTTTGCGGACCCCCTGCAGTACCTCCACGGACCCCCTAGGGGTCGCGGACCCCCTGTTGAAGACCTCTGGCCTATAGTGACTTGGTCAAATGTAACCAAACGTCAAACGTTTGACTGGAAGGGGGTACCCTGGGGGTCATCTGGTGCCGTCCCGGGCACTCCCGCACTCCAGTAATGTGGAAGTGTCGTTTTCAAACACAAGACGTAAAAGGGTGACGGAGCCACTAAAAAACTATGGAGGAGTGCTGTCTAAAGCGGACTTGAGGCACGGCAGCCGTGCTAAGGCAAAGGACCCAGAGGCGTTGGGGGAGCAAACAGTGATGCATGTGGCCCCGCGGTTGGATGACACAACAGACTGGGCCAAAGAGCAGCAGGGGTACCCACTACCCAACGTTGAGAATAGAGTTATGGTGTCTGGAGGCCAAACAGCAACCTCAATGGTCAGAGATCGCTGCATCTGGTCCATCCTTGAAGGGCCTGTGATCACAGGGGAAGGACCTGCTGTTTCCTGATGCTTTGTAAGTGCTCTGTAGATGTTGGAATAAGCCAGCGTCAGGAAGAGAGAGGTGGCAGGTGCATGGTAGTGCCTAAGAGCTGACAGGAGGAGGTGCTTATACGTAGCTACCATCATTTCCAATCAGGAAGAGTAGGGCACTTTGGCATGAACGCAACAATGAAGAGGGTGTGACAGATTATGTCCAATCAGGAGTAGGAAACTTTGGTTTCGAAGAGAGTGTGACAGGGATTCTATTGGACCACATGTAGGCATGATGTGGAAGCCTATTGCCAAAGATGTGGTCCCTGCATTGCCCACAAGGGCCCCACAGGCCAGCGCACCACTACAACAGCATTTGAATTGTTTGGCCTCTCATACAGGCTGGGGCGCCAAAGGACTGAGTGACTATTGACATACTAGAAGCTTAATATGGCCGGAGGCTGTTGCATGTCTGGATCAAGAGGTGGCTGCAGTTACCATTAATCCTATGGCTTCCTATTAGCAAACACAAGAGACCACTCTGTGGCTGACGGCCCTACTGCAGACATGCACATTTGTCACCTTTCAGCTAAATTAGCCATCGTAGACTCACAATGGAATCAGAGATAATATGCAGTAGATTAATGCAGATTCAATGAGAAAGAGTGATGCGTGCCTGCTCAAATGAAAGAGTCAGAGTGTGATACTATTCACAGCGAAAGACTGATGTGTGTTTGGACTTTCAACAAAAGGCACCACGTGCCTGAAGAGGTGGGGCCAATTAATTTGTCTGTCACAGTCACAGTACAGCGCGAGTCCTGAAATTTGAGACCGTCTCTGGGTCTGGTCTTTCAGGACTGTGCTGTTGGCTAATGTTAGCAAGATAATAGACCAAATACTAAGTGCCCACCAGGGCAGGCTTTTTTGTGATCTGCATCTGATCATCCTATTGATCATCCAACAGAGCAGAACCCACTTCACGAAAATGTAAGATCAGCTCTGACTCAGTGCTTGTTATGTGACACATTTGTGCAATTTGTCATGTCCATGTTTTTTTTTCCTGCTTCGTCCCGGTGTCAAGTTAAAGCTGGAATCTATAAGTTCGATGTCCTCAACACAGGATTTGAACCCTGGTCACCCGCATGGGAAACCAAACATTTACCGCTCACGTCAGAGGGAATCTTCCCTTAGCCAGAGGAGATATTGGGCTCATAAGCTCATATTGACTGACTGATTGATTGATTGAATGAATACTTAGTTAACAAGAATGTTAACAGTACATGTAGTACAGCCAAAGGTTATGCCAAAAGGATAGCACAGAAATCAATAGAAGAGTAGGGAGACCACCTCCCACCACTGCAGATGCAGCTACTTATATTATATAACATACTTTTATCATACAGATTGGTTAAAATAACGTTTCATTCATCAGCAGGTGCAATACTATCTTAGCAAGACACCTAATCATTAGTTAATTACACTACACATGTAAGCCATTTCAGTTGACAGACACTTAATATTGCCAATCTTATTATTTACCTGACTTCACCACGCTACTAGTTTTGTGAGGGCGCCGACAACAAAAAAAACAGAATGGGGCAATAGAACTTAGTTTAGTCTGGGACCTCTCTTTTCTTGTCACTGGATTTAGAGGAGCCCGGAACCCGGCCAAACCTCTTCCTAGCGTCCCTATTCTTTGGCTAAGATTTGGCAAAAAATAGCCAATCTACAAGCTCACAACACGTTGCAATGAGGTGCGATGTGAGTTTGTAGATTAGCTATTTGTGGCAAAGACCTTTAGTGGAACAGGAGGGAGCCTAGTGTAGAGCCCTTGGGAATGCGGTCAACTAAGTACAGGGTTTAAGTGATTATGAAAACCGCCATGGAAAACAACATCTTGAAAGCAGAGTTGGTGTTCAGATTCAAACATTTGTATGCTGTGGTCATTCTCAACAGAATGACAGATGTTGAACTAAATTAAATAAAGGATACATATTGAATACAGAAAAAGATGAAAATACAAACAAACACCAGATGCCTGTTAACTTTTGGCATGTGCTATAATGGGATGTGTCTTCTGGGGCAAACAGAAAGGCAGTGTAGCTTGAATGATGACAATGAAATGGATCTCTGATGAAACTTTTATTAGGAACCTGCTGAAACTTTTTTCTTTAAATTCACTCTGTGTAAAAAACACACATTTTTTTTAAAGCGTGAGTCAGCTGACATTTAACTGGTGGACCATTTATTGAAGGAGCAACAGTGAGTATTGATTCGGTATTGACAGGTCATATTTCATCCCGTGGACTAGGCATAGATAAAAAAGTGTCCAACCACCTAATTACATTGATGCTTGGTTCCAGCTGCAGTGTTACTGTGTGTCTGCAAGTGTGTGTGTTCTCAGAGTTCAATTGTGCATAATGCATGTTTGTGCATGTCCGTCTAGAAAAAGTGCTCCTCGGAGCACAGGTCTCCGCCATGTCAGGTAGGTTATTGTGGCCTCCTGGTGGCACTATAATAGGCCAATGTGAAAAGGGTGGCATTTCTTCCTCGGCCTAGTGGGAATGTGCGTGCATTCATGATTTGAGGCATTTTGTTGCAAAAATGTGTTTTGCTAAAGTAGACCTGCTGGTGGCACTATAACAGGGCGATGTGAAAAGTGGCATTTCTTCCACGGCCTAGTGGGAATGTGCGTGCAAATTTTCACGGAAATCGCAAGCTGCGTTCATGATTTGAGACATTTTGTTCAAAACTGACCAATCCTGCAAATTTTGTAAGCCAACCTTAGCCAATCAGGATGGAATATGAAATATCGGACAGATGCGTCTTGATCACATGACTATAGAGATACTGTGTACCGATTTGCGTGATGTTTGGATAAAATCTGAAGGATTAATATCCAAAAATGTTATTGACATAAGTCGGCCTCCTGGTGGCGCTGTAAAAAGCAGATGTGAAAAATGCAGTGCAGATGTTTTTCCTTGGCCTCTAGGGGGTATGCGTGCATGATCGCAGATCGGTGCAGTTATAGTTAAAAATGCAAATTGGCCTGTTATAGCGCCACCATGAGGCTGATTTGAAAAGTTTTAAGTGGCATTTCTTCCTCGGCCTAGTGGCAATGTGCGTGTGCAATTTTATGGAAATGGCAAGCTGCGTTCATGATTTGAGGCAGTTTGTTCAAAACTAACCAATCCTGCAAACTTTGGAAGCCAACCTTAGCCAATGAGGATGGAATATGGGAAATTGAACAGATCCGGGTTGATCACATGACTATAGAGATACTGTGTACCGATTTGCATGACGTTTAATTAAAAGCTCTAGGAGTAATGGGAAAAAATGAGTTTTGCACACATCGGCCTCCAGGTGGCGCTATAACAGGCCCATGTGAAAGATGTGGGGCAGAGGTTCTGAATTGGCATCCAGGGAGTGTGTGTGCACAGTTTTGCAGCGACCGGGCCAACGGTGCCGGAGATTAGCTGCTAACACACAGACAGGACGGACACACACACACACACACACACACACACACACACACACACACACACACACACACACGGGGACACACACACACACACACACACACACACACACACACACACACACACACACACACACACACGCACACACACACACACACACACACACACACACACACACACACACACACACACACACGGACGGACAGGGGGCAAAACATACTCTCTCGCCATGCCTTTCGGCCTGGCGGAGACAACAATTAGAAGCACAATTAGCTCATCATAACCATCTACCCAAGATGGTGATGTGCCGGTCAACTGCCCCTGCAACAGCTACCTCCTCCTGCGCTTCCATCATTGATGGCATGAAAGGAGGTAGTTATAAATGAGAATTTGTACCTGTTGTTAGTTGCAGGGGCATTTAACCATTGGCTGGAGAGCAAGAGTCTATATTCAGGGGATGGGAGCTATCCGTCCTAATAGATCCCGCCTTCTTAAGCACCGGCTTATCATATATATGACTCAGACAGCTGAATTGTACCCCCACAATCTTACTAGCCCCCCTCACGACATATCTGTATTTGTATAAAAGTCAGAGGGTTTCTGTATGAATACTATACACATGTTACTGTGTGTGTGTGTGTGTGTGTGTGTGTGTGTGTGTGTGTGTGTGTGTGTGTGTGTGTGTGTGTGTGTGTGTGTGTGTGTGTGTGTGTGCGCGTGTGTGTGTTTGTCCATAAGTGCATGTGTGTATGGAGAGTAAAGTGAGAAATAGTCAGTGTGCACCATTATATTCATGGCGTGTGTGTGTTCATCCATGTGTATATAATGAGAGAGCTGCCTCTAGATGTTTTCCAGAATGCGTCCCATCTGGTGCTGCATTTCCTTCCATAATATGGAAAATAACTTTATAATGTCAGCAAATACATGCGCACAGTCAAGTGTGCCCACACGTGCGCACACACACACACACACACACACACACACACACACACACACACACACACACACACACACACACACACACACACACACACACACACACACACACACACACACACACACACACACACACACACACACACACACACACACTACGCAAATATATTAATTCACCACCACACACACACACCAAACTTTTAAAGTCTTATCTTTGCCCAACAGCCTGTCAGCAATGTGTAATCTATGCTCTGTCGTATATGGTGTTGTGCGTCGAAAATAGCAGTTCGAAAATAACAGAACGCATCGCTGATGCGACACATTGCGAGCTTGTAGATCTGCTATTTTCGGTGTGCGACGCCACTGTACGACTAAGTATAGATGGGACTTAAGACGGGATTGGCCAATGCTTGATTGTTGCCTTGGTGACGAAGAATGCAACAATTAAGTGACTATTGTAGAGCCTAGTCAGTGGTTGTTGCAAGTAATCTTTGTAATGCAAAACACCAAGTGAATATCAATTTACAGTTTTTTTTAAGACTGCTTAAGCATGATTTTGAAAACAGGGCTCATTTGGTCAAAACACCACACATAATTCACAAAGCGACACTCACAAGAATCAGAACACCTCAGATCTTTAGCAAAATAAAACACTGCGTTCAAAAATATACAACAATGGTGAGTTTACAATTAAGTGCAGTATCTGTACACGTGTTCATCATGGTTCATATATGAACCATTGACCAGCAAAAAAAAGTGACATGTAATCTTAGATTTCTGTCTAATTTAGTCAAGTGTGTTTTGTTTCTCAAAACGTGCGCAGAGAATGTGCTCATTTTTTTGCTCCTTCAGTGTCAGTTTCACTAACTGTGTGTTACTTTTAATTGTAGTGTGCAAGCAATCGTAAACAAGCCAGTAATTAATTTCCTGTGAGGATTGGGGGCTCATCCAAGATTTCTATTTCCTTTTCACCTCATCAACAGTAAATCATTCAGAAATCTCTCATCCCATGAATGATAAGGCCTAAACTTGTCCAAGACTTTCAGGGTTACTTTGGATGTTTCCTCCAAAACATTATGTTGTTTGGCAGTTCACCTGCCTGTGTGAGGACGGAACCAGCCAGCTCTCACGGCCAGGTGTTAGAACTAGCAGAAATTTGATATGACGTTTTTCCAACAGCAATAGGTCAGCCAGCCATTTAAGGACACAGTAAGTGATATATTATTTGTTAAAGTCATGCTGTGTTTACATGTGTTTATTACATGGTAGTAGTCTGTTTTTAGCAAAACCCCTTTAGCTCCGCTGTCATTACAGCATTTGAATCTACTCTATACAGAAGGAACTTTTCAAAAGGAATGCGTCTGAGCATATTTTTAAAAGCAACAATACGTTGTCAGAAACGGTAATTATCAACTGTAAAATACATAAATAAATACATTTCCGGAACATTCCCGGTGCCTACGTCATTTAGGTGTGAGTGTCAGGGGCCGATACTCTTCAGTTCTTTAATGAACAGAAAATGCATTTTAAGGTTGGGATACCAATTTATCCAATGAGGACATGGAACTCATACAGTCGATACAGACTACAGTATAAACAAGTGAAATTGGAAGTGAGATGACACAAATCAATGACCAGACAACATTTAAACTGTAACCCTGGGAAATTGAGTGTTGTGAGCTTGCAGATCAGCTATTTATGGCGAGCGACACCTTCGTATGACGAAACAGCGAGCAAGTCTGTTATTTCAGTTACCAATCACATCAGTGGCTCAATTAATTAACTGGAGTTGGTAAATATTGGTTACATTTAGTCAGCCAATTAGCCTGTAGCCACTCTCAGTGAAAGTAACCTCTGACTGCACATACTGTAGCAACTAATAAAGTATATTATTTCTGTGGTCCAGTATTGTTTCACAGCTCCATGTTGATCTTTGTTAGCCAGCTCAGCCGTCCCTTTCATGACAGCAGAGAAATATAAAACTGTGACTTTGAAACCCAGTCAATGATGTAATAATTATTCTATTAAAGGGGAAGCCATTTACTCTACTATCATCTGTTTGCAATGTATACAGCCTTCAGATTAGAATATAAAATATATCTCCTGGCATATCATGTAGTCCCCTTTGGTGTGCATAAAAAGGCTTTCAAAGAACAATGATGGTGTTGCCATGGAAATACTGTAGGCACTATAGCACAAGGAATGTGCATGTATAAATTGTGTATTTTTGAATACTTAAAGTTAGTTATATTTCATCTAGAGAAGTCTTAATTTATGTGTGCTTCTTTATCTAGTTTAACCAGTTTTGTAGTTAAGGCCTCTAGCTGAAGTTTGTTTCCAATGTTGTTGTCAATAACAGATGGGTGCTAAAATGAGTTGGGTTAGCTTTTAAGACCATTTGAGGAAGCTTTGATGTCAAGAAAAGGAGAATGTAGCTCAGTAGCCTACTGTATATAAGCTGTAGTCAGACACGCAATGCGTTGGGTCAGACAGGACGTTCCATTACATTGTATTGTACATGTAAGGCTCCATACTCGAGTAATAGATATCTCATACTTTGAAATCTTAATTGTTGTCTCTGCCTTATTTTGTGACCGTTTGACCTTTTCTGAATACCCCAATACAGAATCACTTTGATTTTCAATCAAAAATGCCACTCCAACATTCCATGAAATCATGCCTTTGCCATCAGCTATGTGAGTCCTCTGAGCTAGGCCAGTGTTTACTTTCTGCAGTGACAACTATTATGAAGTGAGGTTCTAAGGCCAATGGATTTTGAAGAATGTTCATTTGATTGTGAATGCCACTTACAGTACATACAGTATATCTATTATAATTCTCCAGATATTATCCCCTGAGTCGGGGACCAGCCGAAAACAAAACACGTCCCTGGTGGTGACTGATATTGTCCTTCTAATGTAAGACAATTAGTTACTTGTAGCTAAGATTTCATAGATTTCATGCATGGACTAGATGCATCATGCAATTACATACATTAACATAATGAAATAACCAATTGAAAAATAACTGTACCCTTATGAAAAAACAAACAAACAAAAAAAAACATGTGAGCCTTTAACCTACAGTACCATTTGGTTTGTTCTGTGCTCCAATGTTTCTTTTTTAATCAGCTTCTATGTTTCAAGGCAAGACATACAATTCCAGCCACTTAGAAAAGTTTGGAATGATATTCCCTAGTTCCCAGAAGAACTTGAACTGTAACTACTTGAAGCTTAAGAATGTCTCCTATGGCCTCATTGTCCCAATGTATAGCTTTGCCTCAGACCAATGTTTACATACAATACAATCGCTAGTAGAGATTTAGGTTGCAGTCAGAACATGAAGTTGCAGTTAAAATGTCAGAGTGCCAGAAACAAACTAACATCCTCCACTGATTTTTTTTTTGAGAAACAAACACTGTACACTGGTCGGCATTCTTAAGATATTATAGAAAATGCAATTGATTAGGGCATATCTACATGACTTAGGGCGGCTTCACACTGGGTCCGTTTGCATTCGAACTGTTCCCGAGTACGAATGGCCTCTACCAGCTGGCCGGCATTCACATTGGCCAAGATCCTTGCGCACCAGAGTACACTTGCATATATACCCCCGATCCTATAGGTGGCGGCATGCACATAGTGGTTCGCCAGTGGACACAGATGTCATCAACTATGCGACAATGTTTGTGCTGGTCGCGCATAAATATAGGGTTGCGGCTGGGGAGAGAGTCAACGCACTGAGCGCAGTGAGCGCACAGAAGTCAAGGCACAGACTGCTGTGTTGTTGACGGACAACGGATGTACGCTTATGAGAAACAACACAAATAAAACCTGGTGAAACACTTGTGTGCATTAGCGCAAGATGAGGATACAGGAAACATTCAGTCTAAATGTCCAGTTTGCTAACCTTCACAACTACTACTACTTTTGCATTTGAAACTTTAAATTTCTCTAAATATTATAAACTTTCACGACAGCTTAAGTACAAAAATATATCATTTATGAAAAGGCAACTATAGTAGCCGATACAGTGAAGTCGGACTGAATGACTGAAACCTTGTATTGTGAATTGTACTTCCATGTACTGTTTCTCATGTCTCATGTCTAAATAAAGTACATCAATCAATCAATCCAACGTCTTTTCTTTTTTACTCTCTTGGTGTGGGGATTATCTGGCACATGTATGTATCTGTTATGAAAGAGAAATTGCATCATGAGTGAAACGGCTATAGTCCTTGGGAAACCATAAACCTACGTAGGCCTACATCTAAATGAGTTACCATATTTACTTACAAATTTCAAATTACAAAGCCTTATAAGCTATATATTTCTGGGATGCATAGTAGCTGAAACTCCACAATATATACTATATATATATATATATATATATATATATATATATATATATATATATATATATATATATATATATATATATATACATATATATATACATATACATATATACAGCACCGGTTTAAAAAAAAGAAAAAAGACACACCGACATTCCATAGGCTAAATCAATGCATTTCGTGATCGCATTGCGCAACTAATACTAAAACTAACGGGGAATACCAGAAAATAATAATATTTTGACATACGGGAAAAACGGTTGGTGCGGATATTTAAATTGGATAATATAATTATTGCGGTTGGATAACGGGCGGATAATTAATTTGTAGGCTGCATGCGGATTCGGGTGACGTGAGAGGCCATCCGTGCATCTCTACTATCTATCTATCTATCTATCTATCTATCTATCTATCTATCTATCTATCTATCTATCTATCTATCTATCTATCTATCTATCTATCTATCTATCTATCTATCTATCTATATATATATGGAGTAATTAGTGAGTATTTGAGGGCTCGAGCCCTCAAATACTCACTAATTACTCCATATATTTCTGCATTTTTGTGTGTATTGTCCAATTGTGTTTGTATGTCCTCGTTTGCCCAAATGTCCAGCAAGCATGAAATTTCTTCATTAGACCCGAGGGATCCTTTCCCGGATCCGGCCATGGTTGAACCCCTGTGGATTGATCTGCGACGTGTTTTTGTTGACTGTTTTTGTTGAGTTTATATACCGTCACCTATTACAAATAGCGGGCCACTTCCGTCTAACGGTACGCTTGCTTTCACATTGCAGGGTACCGTACCCGAAAACGCATGATCCGGATCCGAGACTGCCTCCGGAGGTGGTTTCGGGTACGGAACGGTGATCCGTTTCGGGGAACAATGCGCAACATTCACACTAGCGCGACACCTGCCAAGCGGTCTGGAGTGCGCACCCGGGACCATAGTGTGAATCCGCCCTTAGAAGTTTTTGCTGTAGCTGCATGTACTGTATGCATGTTTGTAAATCTGTAGGTACAGTAGCTTGATGATTTGTGTCATCAGCTAACCTCATTCAACTGTGGGTTAAAAAATTGAGGCTCATTTTTACTTCAGCGATACAGTACTACTATTTATAAAAATCTAGTTTCCTTTCCACCTCTGTTCCACTTAACCCTGCTTGGATAACCTTCACCTTCAAGCTGTGTCCAATGGATCAGGTCAGTCTCCCATACCATACGAAACCATCATTCTCCATCATTGTCATGGCCCCATGCATAGCCCAGCCTCCACAGACATGGTTGGAAAGCGTTTGGAACATGGACAGAATTATTGATAGAAAGTGTTTTTTTACACCCACAGATGCTATGTTGTTACCATGCACCTTTCCAACAATTACTAGCCTATATATATAGAAAGACGCACCACTGCTGAATGTCACTGTATTCATTTGAATCAATCAACATTTTCCTGATGACAAAGGAGCAATCTAGCACACTGAGGCACTCAAACAATACACACAATACCACCCTACTCCAATTCTTTGCCAAGTTACTGCAAGTTTATTTTTAGATGAGAGGTGCTCGGAAAACATGAATACTTTCCCCCTCTGTGGTCCCGCTCAAATAAAAGATTTCAGTGGCGCTTTCTCTCAAAAGTGCTTGGTAATTATGGTATTATCTGGTGCATAATGGCAGGGCTGTAAATACTTTGCGAATGGCATATGCTGATGGAGAGGCTGTGATTAGGGAGACAGAGAACGTGATTTTGCTCATTAGAATGGACATTTTCTGTTGCCATGTTACATTTTTCACTGCTAAAAGCCTTTGCATCAGAAGATGAAGAGGAAGATAATGAAATAGAGGGGAAAGGAGAAACAGAGGAGTTAGACAGAGATAGAGAGAGAGGGAGCAGCAGGCTGCCTTCTGTTTGTCATGTAATTTATAAGGATTTCTAAATAAGAAAGACAGAACAAGAGGGAAAAAATAAAGATCTGCTGTCCCTTTGCTGCTCGCCACTTTATTATGGCTAGTGGAACCGATTAATCAACATAATGCATTTAACCAATTATGTTAGATTTGATCTAGCTGCAGGGCTAATTCAATAGAGATCCCTGGTGATTTACGAGGGCCAGTTTATTGTTGTGTGGGGTTGGGAGGTAAGCAGTCCCAATGGGATATGGCCTTGGGGCCATAATAATGAGGCTTCAGGAAATATCCATCCTGACAGACATTAGGCCTAACTGGACATGACCTGGCCATTCAACACATGTTGGGCCGTTTTAGTTTTTTGAATGGACCTACAGTAATTCAAAGAGTGTTCGTGTACAGTATGTGACACTAAAGTACATTTATTTAATTTGTTTAAATATATAAAACAACATATCCTATTGAAGCCCCATACATTACAGACATCAGGCTATGGTGTCATAAATCTCTCAGACCATCTGACTACCCTTCACTATGCCTAGCCTACTCTAATGTGAGCTCCATGACACTACACACTTATGAATTTAGCCCTGGAGACTCATATGGTGTTTGAAACTATTTGACACTTAATATACTGTTTGGGTCCTGTAACAAGCCTACACACACACGCACACGCACACGCACACGCACACGCACACGCACACGCACACGCACACGCACACGCACACGCACACGCACCCCTTTTGCTGATAGTTAATACAGTATCTCTGCAAAGGCTTTCAGCTGCCAGCAGTAGCGGCCATCTGCAAGGACCTTTGGGCAGGCCCTTGCCTGCCCAGGGATGTGCACAGAGCACAGAGCACAAGATGGTGGTTTGATCTTGCTCCAGAGATTTGCCGGGCGTGGTAGACTTGGTACTTGGTAATAATAATATAATAATACATTTAATTTGTAACACACTTTATTTTTGACACAAATCTCAAAAGTGCAAGTAGTCTGTTTTGCAATTCCCACTTTGGCAATGCTCCTTGCGGTCTCAGATCCACCATCATGCTTGCTCTTTCTTCCACGCCTGCTCGAACCTCCTTCTGGAGAGGATGACACTTCTCTTTTCCCACGGCTTGTGGTCCTGGGGAAGTAATCAAGACCAGCACGGCCTCTGGCCACATTCCCCACAAGTTCCCTCTGTCTCAGCCAAAACTCTGCCACCTCAAGTGCCTCGCCTGCTTTCCACTTCCTTGGATGCGACGCGTTGTGAGCTTGTAGATCGGCTATTTTCAAACATTGTAGTACTTTTACTTTTGGTACTTTAAGTACATTTTGATAGCAAAACGTTTGTACTTTTACTCAAGTACATTTTGAATTCCAGACTTTTACTTGTAACGGAGTACTTCTACATTGCGGTATTGATACTTTTACCTAAGTAAAACATTTGAGTACTTTTTCCACCACTGGGTCCAACCACAGGAAAGCCAGATATCCCTTTGCTTTATGGATGAGCTGAGTGATGACATCTGTAGGTTCCAAGCAGCCGGGTACTCCAGGAACCCTACCTTTCTGCACTGATGTATCAATGTAATCGCTCTGGCGGATGAACTCATATAGCGCGCTTGCGAAGAGGTTGACGCTTTTAAAGTGTTGCAACTGCACACTTAAAAACAACATGACTAATATGTATGTGTTTGTATCATTGACTGTAAAATATATGGACAAATGAGAGCCCCATTGGTTTCTACAGACCGTTTTGAAGCCACTTTTTCGGCGAATTGAAATCCGCCATCTTTGAACCGGTCCCAGAAACGACTGCTATTGGCTGCAACCGCAGCGACGGCGGTTGCAGGTAGAAACATACCCTACTAAATCATTCATTTTAAAATTGATGGGACCATAATTTACTAAACGCTTATCATGATTTTTAAAAATACTTTAAACTAGCAATTATAAACATAAAGTGTTTATGAAAATGTTACTAAGGTAATCAAATCAAGTGTAAAGTCCGGCCAAAACCATGTTCACTTGTATTGATAGTAAATTGTTCTGCAGCCTGCACTGCCCTGCATGAGGTGAAAACACCCGCCTCTATAACTGCTCTCACAGACTCAATGTTGCTGTAAAACTAAGCTCTACCTACATCCAAAACATAGCCCATAATAGGCTACGCTATGTGCGACACCTGACCTTGTTGGTTTGATAGACAGCACTGGAATGGATGCCCTGCCCTGCTCAGCTGTCTACTCCTTTGCATCTCATTATTCCCAGCTCTAAGGATTGTGCAGCGTATAGCAGAAGTCTCTTAAACAATAGATTAATATTACCAACAAAGTACACCAGCAAGCCTCCAGCTAAAAAAAAAAACGAAAGAAAACACGAAAAAACTAGTAGGCCTACCACTAAATCAACTACCAAACAAACTCAGCTTGCCCTCTTTCACATTACTAGCAGTATAAAAAAAACCTCAGCAAACCAATACGCCCAACTCTATAATACGCTGAGTGACCCTGCGCATACCTTGCAACCTCTGCCCCAGTCAATGTGTTCTGCTCAACCAGATCTTTGACTGATACATGCTGCAATCCTCTGCGTTCAATCTCCACTGGATGCCCTTTGACATTAATACCCCATACTGTTCTACGTCTGCTGGCAACTATAAGCTACAGATCCTCTCAGCACTGTTACACCTGATTTATACTTTGTTTCTCGCTGTCACGTGACAAAAATAGCCGATTTATAAGCTCATGATGCGTCGTACTGCGATGCTTTGTGAATTTACAGACCGTTATTTTAACTACAGTAAGGATAAATCAAGCGTGAGTTATGGGGGATGAGGACACTCAGCATCCAATTAAATAATATATTATGCAAATGAATCCACCACTTATTTAATTAATAATTATGCAACGATGGGTGCTGTGAGGCTTTTATTGATAAGTCCGGTCATGATCCTTTTTTTTATTGTCACAGGATGTATTATAAGATAATGTCACTAAACTAATCACACATGCTAACACACACTTAAGCACATTATGTTACTCAACATTTCAAAATACATTTCATTTATTTGTTATAATTGGTTATAAGGACCTTTCAATCCACTAGCCTGTGGTATTTGCTTGTGGTCACGTGACTGACAGGAACACCTTTTACACTCAAATCTCTGAGATATCGACTTCACTGACACAGGATATAGCATTATGCATTGTACATTATCATGTTGTTGGCCTTACAATTTATGATGAGCAGTCGGTTGTGAGCTTATAAAATGAATATCCTCCAGGTTTAGCTCTCGGAGAGAAATAAATAATTGACTGGAGAGAGAGACGGGGGGAGGGAAGAGAGAGAGAGAGAGAGAGAGAGAGAGAGAGAGAGAGAGAGAGAGAGAGAGAGAGAGAGAGAGAGAGAGAGAGAGAGAGAGAGAGAGAGAGAGAGAGAGAGAGAGAGACAGAGAGACAGAGAGACAGAGAGAGAGAAAGAGAGAAAGAGAGAGAGAGAGATGGTCAAGGAAAGATGAGGATGTAAGGGGGTGGAAATAATACAGTACTGTGGGTTCAGAAAGCAATCAAGAAAACATTCATATATAGACTAAAGGTGAATACAATAATACTGAGAGGAAAATGAGAAGATATGTTGGGAGAATTAGTTTGAAATGACGAATGGCTGTTTGGTCCATTCTAGAGGTGTAGCCTACTGACTGATATAATGATAGTGGTTGACTTACTTTATGAAATGAAATATTTCAAAAAGTATAAAACATTATGTGAAACGAGTTAGTGGAGGTGCTATACATTAGCCTACTGACAGTGTGCACGAGATTATACAGTAGCTTCGGACACTCAGCCAAAGACACACACACACACACACACATAGACCGAACCTCTTATAGACACCTTGTTCATTCTCAATTTGGAAAAAATCTACATTAATACTGATACTTCTCTCACTTTCTGCTCACATGAGGGTTCTTCACTCCTGCCTCTCAATGCTTCATTTGAATAACGTTTTGATCTATATAATGTATATCTCTCCTATTCATACAGTATAATCTTCACTTTCCTTTGTCACCTCTCCCCTCCATTTCTCTTCTACCCTTTTCACTCCATTATTCTGCCTTTCTACTCTTGCTTCCCCAAGCTAATATACCCTCTCTAACACATACACATACACTTTCATACAGATGAACACACACACACACACACACACACACACACACACACACACACACACACACACACACACACACACACACACACACACACACACACACTGTGTGTGTGTGTGTGTGTGACACACACACACACACAACACTCAGTTCCACCAGCTTGTCAGCGTATGACTGATTGATTACTACCCAGAAGGCTTGGCTGTGTGATGTCAGGAACAGGACAGGTACCCCAGACCACAGGGGGCGCATGGAAGATTGATTCTCTCTCTCTCTTGCTCTCTCGCTCTCTCTTGCTTTCTCTCTCTCGCTTTCTCTCTCTCTCTCTCTCTCTCTCTCTCTCTCTCCTCTTTTCTTATTCTCTTCGCTTTTCTTTCTAACCCCCCACATTTCTCTCAAAAACTCACACGCACATGTACACACACACACACACACACACACACACACACACACACACACACACACACGCACGCATGCACGCACGCATGCATGCACGCACATACATATATATTGACCATTGTGAATAGCTTTAATAAGAGGTCTTATTTTTTTCCTTTGGAGGAAAAGCAGTGTGTATTATTGACGACAATACTGTTACCATACATACCTACATACTGTATTACATAGCATACCTATCCTTGCTGATTGAATAGACAAAACACGGGTTTTTAAATATAGGTAAGGGAAGTTGATCTGTATAGCACATTTCAACAACATGACAATTCAGTGTTTTACACAAAACTTTAAACATTCTAGTCTAAAGGTATTTTTTCTACTTGCGGCCGGGGCCTACCGGATCTACCGGGACCGGTTAGCTGCTTAGCTTTATAATAATAATAATATATTGTTATTGACTATTAGAAATATTATTATTTTTTATAAATATCCACAGGTTGACAAACTAGACATAGCTAATGTTCTGTACATTGTTTTTGTAATGTGTAGGTATCCATAGGCATTCTGCCCAGAAATACCGCTCTGCACGTTTGTTTTCAAACATTCTGATATGGTCTATAGCCGGTTCTTAGTGTTCATAGCACTGAACTGCTCTTTCTAGGATAAAAAAACCCCCACTTCATACTGATGTTGATTCCAAAGTGAAGTAGCTACCTGCAGTCAGGCTACACAGACTGTGCTGCTAATGGTATAAATTAGGTTTTAAATGGAAAGCGTTGGGCTATGTTAGTGATCAAATCAATTTATCAAGATTAAGTGAAAACAATTAAGGCCAATGTGAAAATTATTGTCAGCTGATATTGATAGGGAGCCGTTTGGGAAGGTTTTTGAACAAATTGAATCTATCACACATTATTGATTTGATTCCCAATTTAAAGTGGAAGTCAATAATGCATTTCAGTGGGTTACCCAAACACGGTAAGGCCATCTAGCTATTATTAGATACTCTTAGATTACTTGGCTTTAAATAAAAACCCAATTATACTTTTCAGCATTATGTCATATGTGGTGCCATGATCTTATAAACAGGTCACAACAGTAAGTTCATGCTTTTCCTATCCTTTATCTTCAAGTGGTTACCAATGGTTACAGGCAGCAATGCTGGAAGAAAATGAACTATACAAACATTCTGCGCAAGGCCTCTTTTGGCTTTTTGTAATAATTGTATATTCTATGTTGTCTTTGTCCCTAACTCTGGTTGGTGGCACAGTATTGGTAGGAACCCAGCCAAATAGGTCAACCCTAACCTTATGTCCACACTCTTGTGCCAAATGAGTAAATGTGGCCTAGGTCAGTAGTCCTCTACATAGTGCTGGACAACAGCCAATTCCCAAATGGAGTGGAGAGTTCATTGCTTTTAAGAAGCAGCTCTTTAAAATCCTCCTTAAATTAACACTGAGGATTTTACTGTATACTGTATCTCTCTCTGCCACTCTGCTTGCCTGTCTGTCTTTCACGGACTTGCTTTCTCTCTACATCTGTCTGTCTTTTTTGACTTTCTCTCTGTTCATCAGCTCTGCGTGAGGCCCTAATGGTCTGATGTGGGATCTGCCCTTTACTACACCTGCCAGCTGTATCACAGCACTGGCAATAATAATAACTGATCTGGGACCTGGCCTTATCCACCCCCTGCCAGGTGTTCCTTGGCACTTGGAACTTAATGATCTAACCAGGGATGTGGCCCTTTGGCACCTTGACCAGGTGTCTGTTCTAATTCGAGCCCTTTGTGCTGCCTGCAGCAGTAGAAGTAGAAGCCACACACATTCCATAAGACGTTTAAGATAAAATATCTCAGTTTGTGTTTTCTATCAGTTAAGAATGGCAATATTGGTTTGGGTTACCATGGGGATTAAGTTCAACATGTTAAAATCGATTCATGTGGATCTCAGGATCCGCGATCTACATGGGAACAGCGTGGCTCCAACGTGGATCAGTTCATTCAATTCAATTTCAAGGTGCTTTATTGGCATGAGTAAACATAGGTTTACATTGCCATAGGTAATGTGAAATAAACAATCAAAACTAAGAAAAGTATGTACAATTAAACAGGAATAAAGAAATGTGTAAACAGAGTTGTGTCACATTGCAACTTAGAAGAACTAGCTTACGAAACCATGAAATTTGTGCTTCATGTGGCCAGGATCATGTTTCTATGACGTATGAAATTTGATTTCAGGGTGAAACGAGCACGATTTACTTCCTTAAGGAAAATAAGTTACATATTTCAAAAAGTATAAAACCTACAGTATGTGAAAAAAAAGATTAGGCGAGGTACTTCATTAGCTTACTGGCAGTGTTCACAAGAAAATTGCCACTGATTCGTCCAGTGGTTTGTGAGATTAGCTCCGGACAATCAGACACCAGCCTCGGTACCCAGGCTTTTATTTTCGGCTCAAAACTCAGACACAGACAGACACACAGACAGACAGACAGACAGACACACCAACCCTCTTCTAGACACCTAGTTTCCTGCAGAGCATTTCATTTGTGGTTGGAAAACGTACGTCACATCTACATGGCAATTGGCAATCGATCGATTCCCACGAAGACGATTTCGAATTTCAAGGTCAAATCATTTTTGGAACACAAAGGTGAAAGTAAAAGGGAAAGCACAGCCACATCGACATCTCAGAGCTTGCAGTTATTTTGTATTACAACAATACAACATGTAGCTACTGTAATAGCTACAGTGAGCAGAGAGCTCAGCACGTCTCAGCCAATCACAGCAGTGCGGGGGTGCGGTTTTAAGCTCAACTGGCTCGGGAGTCACCTCTGGAACTGTATTTTCAGCAAACTGATGTCCTTGTGTGGGAGGTGCAGAGTCATCAACAAACAAATCACCCTCAAAGCACCTCAAACAGACAGCAGATGATGTAAAATGATCTTTGGAGGAAACAACAAATGCCGTTTATACATCTGGCACTGGTCCAATGAGAAGTGTTTCTCAGTCTGGCGATGAGTCAAACAGAAATAATTGATGTATTGTAGTTGACCAGTCAGTGAACATTTATGAAAGAGAAACCTAGAAATGGATAATATGCCTTCAATATTCTCTGTGTGTCATGATGCACAACAGTTTTGTTGGATACAAACATTTAACCATTGCCTCGTGTTAGCAGTGTGGAATGTAATAGAAAAATATATATTTGTTCCAGCTTGAGGGAAAGTGAAACAGACAAGCAGACAAGATTTTGGAGATCAGGGTGCGCCTCTGCTAACTAAAGTGACAAAAATAGCAACCACAGACAAAGTTGCTGTTGAATTATCAGTTCAATTCGTGGTCCTGATTGATACCATAATTGCAGGGCACAGCCGATTTGCAAATGACACATCTTTCCTTCCAAATCGGTGCACACGAGTCCCCAAAACACCAAGCAAATGCAGGTGAGGGAAAACTCATCACTGCTTCTGCCCCAAAATAGGGCCCTTTGTCAATTCAACACTGCATCATTGAATGTGCATATTCGGTGTATTGAGTCAAGCTGAGCATGATAAAGGAGCCGGTGGGCGTGAAATATGTATTTCTGAGATTTTTGGAAGTTGACCTAGGTATGAGGAGGTGGAAAGAAGGGAGTGTTTAATGGAAGAGAGAAATAAAAGGGGGAAGAGGAAGAAGCAGGAGGAAGAAAGAGGTGAAGGGAAAAGAGTATATTAATATTTAAAAAAAAGTATTTTGTAGTTATAATCAATGATCAGGAATCAGTATACAATTGTATTTTATCATGATACATTTTATACTTTCTCTTTGAACATCTCGCTTTGCTTGCTTTTTTTCTCCTAGCACACACCTCTCTCTCTCTCTCTCTCTCTCTCTCTCTTTGCATGTTATTCTTTCATCCACTGTTTAGCCATATTTGCACAAATATCTCTGCCCAGTCCTCACTAGTCAGCTAAATGGCCAATTGTGTCTTCCATCATGGCCGACAGTGCTGCTGGGGTGTTTGTCTGCATGCCCCACAGACCCCCTGTGGAGCAAACTCAGAATGGAGTAAATCCCCAGACTTGTCTCTTTGAAATAGATTATACTGTACACACACACACACACACACACACACACACACACACACACACACAGAGAGAGAGAGAAAGGCATATAAATACCGCATCTTCCCATGGCTTTGGACCCCATACTGCGCTCTGTCCCAAATTCATTTAATCTCCAAGTCTCCTCCGTAAAGTTTGATAAAGCAATTTACATTTGACTTATCTGCATTTCCTGTATGGTTGAATAGATACTGTAGATATGATGATTTTGCCTTCATCTAGTACAGCGGTTCTCAAACTCATTCATTATTAAAAATAATAAAGCATTTAAATTCAAATGGGATTATAGAGGGAAATGTATGCTTTTATTTCAAGATATTCTTTATATACACTTTGAAATTGCACTAAGTTTGGGTTGTTTGGGGTTTGGGGTCGCCAAAGAATTTCCTCAATAAAATGGGGTTGTGGTATAAAAAAGTTTGAGAACCTTCCTGATCTAGTAGACAGGACTAGGAGTCTGATTTGGGAGCGAGCTACTTGCTCTATGATTAAAATGTAGAAATGTTTCTGGTCAGCCACATTGGAAAAATAAGCAAAACATTAAACCAAGCAATCGTCTAGTTTCTCTACTGATATACTAATATACAACCACTCAACAGTCAACTTTGCAACTATGAAAGTAGAAAGTGATTTCTGCTCATAATATGGAAATGAATGAATACATTAATTTAGTAACAACATGAAAATACTTACACCGCGCCAGGCAGGTTGGCTTCTTCCAGCGTCAAACCTTAAAAGCATGAAGGGGGACAAAGCTTCGAAACTGTCCTATATCTGTACCTACAACATACCCCATTCTTTTGATTTGGTACAATGACTTGAGATTCTAGTAAACAGAGCCTCGGCAGATGCAAAGGGAGTTTGAAACTAGCGTTCCCTGAACATATTGTATGGGACGTCTCAATTGGCCATTATGTGAACGACCAGAGGGACGGGGATGGAAGAAGTCTTGAGGTGTTGTCCCAGAGGGCTGATGAAGAAGCACGTGAAGATGTCCTCCTTCTGGTAGGAAAACACCACATTGCTTCATGTTTTAATCCATTAAGACCCGGGAACGCATCTGTGTCATTTCAAGATTTCTTTGGCTAATCAAAATGAGCAGATATACAAGCAGACCTACAAGCTCATAGCGCGGCATGCACTCTGTGCCGTGCTATGAGCTTGTAGGTCTGCTATTTTTGAAAAATCGTGAAAATGTGTGCAATTTGGACGATGTTAACAAACGTGTGAAAAAACGTATATTGTTATATCAGTGGTTCTCAAACTTTTTTATGTCAAGGACCCCCAAAATGATATGTATTTGGCTGCCGACCCCCATCTCAAAATATTTTGTTCCAGGGACCCCCAGAAGCAAAGATTTGAGTTGAGTTGAGTTGAGTCAAAAGGAAAGGATTTTTCAAAAATAGCAGATCTACAAGCTCGTAGAATGGCACTCGTGCCGTGCTATGAGCTTGTAGATCTGCCATTTTTGAATAGCCAAAGTATGAAATAATGGGTATAGCTAAAAAAATTAAATAAACACAGATGCGTTCCCGGATTGAATGGGTTAATTGGAGTAAGTTAATGGTCCGTGAAGGCTTGTGTTAGACACTAAGACAAGCTGTTCGACTCAAGAAGGTGTGCCTGCTGCACATGTGTGTATTTCTGTCTCATTGAAAAAAAAAATCTGCTTTCAGTGTGTCTCCTTGGCAAAGTACTTCACTTCAAACCCCCCGGGGGGAATGACATTAGCTTGTTCGTGTAAAACTTTCTCAGCTCAGGTTGTTTAGGATAATAATGCAACTTTGTCAGTAGGTTGCATGTCGTTCCTGTCGGGCAGAAATCTCCATATTTAAACTATTTGAGTTTTTTTCGTAAATTAAAGCCCTATTTGATCATACCACAGCATCACACAAAAGCATCAAAAGTACAAGCTCGAATTGTGGCGCAAAGCGACACATTTTGAGCTTGTAGATCTGCTCCTTTTGCTATTTTTGAATTTGAATCCTGAATAGTAACAGTTTTGGACATGTGAGGTTTCCACCCAACAGAGACGATGTGCATGTGTTACGGTTAAGGAGTGCTGAGCGTAACATATTGGTAGAAAGAACGGAAGAGAGAGAGAGAAAATAAGTGTGCCATAATTGAGATCCATGTGTGTACATTCGGAAAGAGCTGGTGTGAAGTGCATAAGGTGGCTTTCATCTCTACCGGCCGTCAGACGAGTTGACAGAGCAGTAGAAAGCTGTCAAATAAAAACAGAAGCAAACGCTCCAGAAGCGTGCACGTGCGCATGTGCACGCACGCACGCACGAACGGCACGCATGCACACATTCCAATGAGACGGCATGGAATGTATTCCAATGAGACGGCATGGAATGTATCATTCATTGTCATTTTGAACCTCAGTCAATAAACTGTTGAAAGTTCAGACATTTTGTTACAAATAAAATGATGCATTTGGGACTAGCATCAAAACAAATGATAAACCAAACAGACATCGACAACAAAAGAACAACCTTTAAACATTACAGACCTCATTAGGCAATGATAGTCACTGTTAACGTGGTGAGGACGAGAGTGATGGCAATCTGATGATAATGATGACGATGATGATGATGATGATGATGATGATTATGATGATAGGAGGGGTGATAAAGTTGGGAGCAGACTTGATATGATCGTGCATATTCAGCTGTCCTGGAAGCCTGCCTGCTTTTGTACGGCTTTTCTGCCAACTTCTTAATATTTAAAGTTCATCTTTAATTTCAGGGGGCCCTTAGTGGTGCATTATTCAGAGAGAGAGAGAGAGAGAGAGAGAGAGAGAGAGAGAGAGAGAGAGAGAGAGAGAGAGAGAGAGAGAGAGAGAGAGAGAGAGAGAGAGAGAGAGAGAGAGAGAGAGAGAGAGAGAGAGAGAGAGAGAGAGAGACAGAGAAGAAGGCATTGAGAGAAAAAGACAGAGGTGCTGCATAAAGACAGATACAGTAGATAAGTTTAGGTATGTGCACTTCTGAAGGCATTTGAGGGAGGGAATGAGAGAACGTGTATTGTACTGTTGGAAGTGAGAGAAAATACGAAAAGCATTAAGAAGAACTAGAGAAGAAAATAGAAAGAGTGGGCAACAGAGAGGGCATGGAGTGCAGGAAAAAATTTTTTTATTCAATCCCATCGCTATTTGTGTATTCTCCATACAATATATCCATACAACACAGTTACCCTGCATGACACTATTTCCTCTCCTCGCCTCTCCTGTTTAGTTCTCTTTCACCCTATTTCTATTAGGTGCTCTTTTATTTTACTCTCTTCTGTCTTGCAGCTGTGCTTAACACCTACTATGAGGCTTTTCATAGCAACAATAGGTCTCATACAGGCAGGGTTACAGCCCCACTTTCTTTGATATGTTTGTTCCTACCGAGGCATTTATGATACTTATACCTTCACTCACCAGGCCATCCTTCTCTTTCTATAACCTTGGCTTGGGCCAAGTCTTTCAGGAGTGCATAGTATCTCTTAACTCCTTGCCTGTTTGTGTGGATGCATGCATTACTTCCTCTAAGTTTTGGTATGCCTTTTATGTGTGTGTGTGTGTGTGTGTGTGTGTGCGTGTGTGCGTGCGTAAATGGTAAATGGTGCATTTATGTAGCGCTTTTATCCAAAGCGCTTTACATAGATTGTGCATTACATTCACCCATTCACACACACATTCATACACCGATGGCGGAGGAAACCATGCAAGGTACCAACCTGCTCATCGGGAGCAAGTAGGGGTTCAGCCTCTTGCTCAAGGACACTTCGACACTAACTCTGGGGGAGCCTGGGATCGAACTAGGAACCTCGCGGTTTCCAGTTCACTCTACCCGGCCACTCTACCCCTGAGCCACTGCCGCCCCCAAGAAGTGGGTGCGTGCGTTAGACTGCCGTTCATTGACTGCAGTTCAGACTACACCATAGTCCCCACCAGGTTGGCTGCTGAACTGTCAATCATGGGGACGAGAAGGGCTAACTGCAGAAGGTGGCACACCTGTTGCTGTGCTGCCAGCAAAATAGCCACACAATAGCCACTTCTTGAACATCAGCAAGACCAATGAGATGGTTGTGGATTTGTATATGAAATGGCAGTGAACCTACACCCCTCCTTATGATCAATGGGACACCAGTGGAGAGGGAATTCAGTTTTACATAGTACTGTACCTCGGCATATGTACATCACTGAGGAATTGTCATGGACAATGCTCACAGACACTGTAAGTGCTGTATGTACCACCTCAGACAGATGAGGAAATTCATCCTGAAATCCTTCTCCTCTATACTCCATAAAGCAATCTGATGGGGGCTATCGCCGTTTGGTATGGAAATAGTTCCTGTTGGAACCAACGAGCCCTGCAGAGGGTGGTGCGGTCAGCCGAGCGCACCATGGGGACTTCACCTCCCTCCCTGCCGGGACTCAAACTCTTTGGAGTTGCTTGAGCAAAGCTACAAGCATTATGAAGTATCCCAGCAATGGACTGTTTGTGCTACTGGGATTTTTTTTTTTACAATCTCTTTGCACGTTTACACAAATTTGTACATTTTGGATTGTAACTAGCTCAGAATGATCATAGTTCACCACACAATATTGACTGCTATTTGCATGTACAATACACAGTATATAAATTTGGACATCCTTCTGCTGCATGAATATATATTCTTTATGTCTTCAGTTGCTAATTTATTCATCCATTCTGTGTATTCTATATTCTTTATACTTTGTTTTTTTGGCTGCAATATTCCTCAGTAAGCCAGGGAAAGTGTAATCCCAAACATTAAATTGTATATTATATGATATGATATGATATTGTGTGTGTGTGTGTGTGTGTGTGTGTGTGTGTGTGTGTGTGTGTGTGTGTGTGCGCGCGCGTGTGTGCGTGTGCGTGTGTGTGTGTGTGTGTGTGTGTGTGTGTGTGTGTGTGTGTGTGTGTGTGTGTGTGCTTGTCTCTCTGCACAATATGTGCGCCTCTGTGTGTCGTCGGTATGTATATGTGACAGTTTTACAGCCTGGTAAAGGGTGGCAGTGTACAACCAGTAAATTGGGCCATTTATGCAGCCAAGGGATCTCCTTTTATCAGTAGGTGTTGTGGGATATGTTAAACTTGGACATTGAAGTGCACATAGCTGAGAGAGCTCTCTTTATTTGAAGGTGAAGTGGAATGTAGCCCTATAAAGTAGTAGTGCTATTTATTCCTGGTCAAAGTCAGGCTATAAGCTCTTCAAAATCACACTTCCATCAGTGGTTTTTAATGACTGACCTGTAGCCTGCTGGGGTGTTGTGGTCTTGTGGAGTGGGGCTTAAGTGTGCGTGGGGAGACTGCTCCAACGGTGCAGTAAAACAAAAAAAATTGAACCAAAACCCATTGACATTAATTGGACTACATTTCAGCAGAAAGTAGTCCCACACCACTATGCTTTTGGACTCTCTCACCAACACACTGTATTTGGTATCTCTTGACCCATATAAGGGTAAATTTTTACACATTTAAACTAACAATGAGGATTCTACAGTGTTCAAGCTACATTTATGATGATCATGAGTATGGTTTGTGCTTTTTTAAATGTTCATTTGTTTTAGCCAGTTTAACATCTTAAACACTATATAAATTACTTTGATGACCAGGGTCCCACCCCCAGTGGTCTGTACTTGGTTGGCCCCATTCTTTCCCCCCCTCTCCACCAAATATTTTCGCTAAAAATAGCTGATCTACAAGCCCAGCATTGTGTGCATATAGATTGTGACATGCCCAGAAAAGAGATGCTAGGGTTCATGTGTTTTATACGGCAACTTGTTCACAAATGTGTTTTTTTTTGCTGCTACACAACAAGCTGTGAGTTGCTTATTTATTGATGAACATTTGACAGGGGTCAAGTGATTTGGTTCCTGTAAAATGCACATTATAACTACTGTATAAGATCATAACATAATGAATTATAACCATAGTAGAAAGAGCAAATGACAAATTCTGGTCAGTAGTTTAGGAAACAGTCCATTAGTCCAGCCTGTTATTACGGAGCTATTTCACACAGTCAAGTGATTGCTGTCTATTCCCCATGGGCCTCAGTGTAGAACACTGCATTTTTCAATGATCAACTGAGTCGTGGAAGTTGTGCTGTAGGGTTTATGTGATGATTGACAGTTTCTTTACAGCACACAGACACAGGGACGCATGCAACACACACACACACACACACACACGCACGCGCACACGCACACACACACACACACACACACACACACTCACACTCACACTCACACTCACACTCACACTCACACTCACACACGCACACGCACACGCACACACACACACACACACACACACACACACACACACACACACACACACACACACCGCTTTAAATAACCCATAGACTGTCCTTGCCCTCGGCTGTCTGTTGCTGTGACAGTGTCACGCTTGGAGGTGCTGAAATCTTGTCCTGGGTGCTGGCGCTTCCCTGGGGCGATACACACAGAGACCTACAGTATGCAGACTATGCACACACACACACACACACACACACACACACACACACACACACACACACACACACACACACACACGCACATACACACACACACACACACACACACACACACACACACACACACACACACACACACACACGCGCGCGCGCACACGCACACGCACACACTGACATGCACACACATTCACACACAGAGCGTGAACTTGACCCTAAGGGAGTGACAAGAGGACAGAGAATCAAAGGGCACTGGGTATCTGTCCTATAGGTGACAATCCTCTCTGACAGCCATGTTCTGCTGCCTCTTAGTCAACATGACAACTCATGACAACATTAAAACAACTTCTGCCAAATGGCTGCTATACAACGGTCTGTTTCTGTACAAATAGTCGCAACCAATTCTAAATGGATTGAAACTATAGCACCTGCAGTAAAGTCCAGTGACTTAATTTAACAGGACCATGTTTACACAATGAAACAGCCTGTTGGGTAGCCAGACAAACTAGAGCCGAAGTTGAATGCGTTGAAGTCAATGAGAGCCAAGTGGACAAAATTGTTGTAATGATTCCGACCTTTGTCAGATAATTCGTTCAGGAAATTAAAAGAAGACATACTGTACCTGTATCACACATTGTTTTCTTACAGTATCTCTTATTTTTCAACGTGCACACTGTATCATTTTATTGAGGTATAAATAACAGAAGCGATCGTTTCTGCCTGGGCAGTATGGGCTTTCATCGCGAGAATTGTTTGACAGGCTGTGACTGTGTTTAAATGGACCCTAATACTCCATTTATATTCAGAATGACAGCTCAATCAGAATAAAAATGCCTCATGTAAACATGGCAATAGAGCACCGAAGTCTGACATCCCTGCCGCTAGAGGGCGCTATCCCCCTGGGTCACAGCGTTATTTTTTTGTATTGAAAATCCCACAGAATTTTAGATCGTGTCATAAGAACTGTGTTCCAAAAATAAACAAACCACCCTGGCAATTTTACTCATATGGTTATGAAGCATCAACTGACACAAATTCACAAATTCATCAAAAAAAAAAAACTTTCTCCAAACACAGAAGTTATCAAAGTAACTCATCAATATCATAAACGACACATACCGAGTCACATACCTGACAAAAAAATCGCCGAGATGGTTTGTATATTTTTGGAACAGATTTCTTATATGACACAATCTAAGATTTGCCTATGGGATTTCCAATACAAAAAATTAAGCTGTGACCCAGGGGTAGTGGGAGTGACGTCAGGACTTCGGCACTCTATAGGAAGGGAATATTCCAGTTGTTTGGAAGGAGTTTTCATTGTGGTTTTAAAGGGGTCAACAATATATATTCAGATCAACAGTAAAATATCATCATTGCGAACGCGGAAGCCGCGCCTCCGACCAAGTGGAGCTTACTATGGGTGCGTTCGAAAATACAGCACTGAGCGCACTGGCCAATACAAACTAATAGGCGAGTGTGCTCCGGTGCGTAATTTTCGAACGCGCCCTAGGTAACCCTGATCAGGTTGTGTGTGTGTGTGTCTGTCCGTGTGTGTTCACCTCTCATTGGCTGCATGCACCCATGTGACTCACATGCGTGCACTGCCTGTAAGCAGCCACCCGAGTGCGCCAGAGTGCAGGAATTTAGACAATGCACACCAGCCTGCCACACACACACACACACACACACACACACACACACACACACACACACACACACACACACACACACACACAGTCAATGTTCTCTCCCCATCACAGTGAAATAACACAGATTACAAGTCTGTAAATACACAATATTTTCGAGCTGCGTTCGCTTCCAGCGTTCGCGCGTCTTACTTGTGTACACACTTCATTTATTTAACTTCAGCTCAGGAATAACCAATACCATTTATTAACCATTTACCATATTGCATATATAACCATTTACTGCAATATTAACCATTTATAGCAATGATATTGCATTCAGATTTGGCGGTGTGACTCTGCTCATGTGATATTACAGATACCTGCGCAAGCAGGACAACAGATCTGAAATCACAAACCCCCGGAGCAGCACAAAATACAGTTTTACATAAACATAACAGTGAACCTTCAATGCATAATTAATTTACCACATATCATAGTACAATCCATAGAACCACAGTACAATCCATATAATCAACCTATTAACACTATAAACTAAATGCCACAGGGAGGAGGCCGGGGAGGTGGAGGGAATTTGAAAACCACAGCTGTACAACCAGCTGAAACAGCTAAGCACATAGAATGAACAGTGAACAGAGGCTGGTTAAATGAACCGCCTAAGATGCACTATGGGTATGAGGGCGTGTGTGAGTTAGGTTGTAGCGAATGAGAATGACGTGAGGTTGAACATACTGATTGTAGGAGTACGTTTGAATTAGCTTGTTAACGAATGAGTGGGGGGGGGGGGTCCGGGGAGAGTGAACTCAGCATAAACCTCCTGCCTTCCGTGTCTACATGAACTATCGCTACGCTGAATTTATTCTGATTGTTTCTCTCTGGTTGGTTGGTCGCCGGTTGGACAATTGACAGAAAAAAAAGAAGATAAAAGACTGATTTTGTTAAATGGATCTCACATCCGGAACTACTTGCTTTAACAAATGAATTTGGACATCAGAACATGGACATTTGTGGACAAAGGAAAAAGGAAAAGTTTAAAAACCCAAATTGAATTTGCTGTTGTCCTACAGGCATTCAGGCATTCATTATGCATTACCTTTGATTTACGCTTTCTCCCAAATGCATCTGTATAGCCTGAATCCTCACTAACTTAAAAGCCCCTTTCAATGACATCACCACCTCTTGTAAATGTCAATGCTGGTCTGAAAAGTGATGTGTAATTATCTCCGGCTGTCACATCCCCATTCCATATGCGTTTCAGGTGTGTAGCAGGGGAATTAGCATGGGGATGCAAGGCTGTGGCTGTGTCATTTAGCACAAAATAAGAGAAAAACTCAAATTTGCTTTGGAAAGCAATTATATGCTTCTTTGAATAATGGCACAATACTGCTTATCTCACCAACGTGGGTTGGGGGAGGGGGGTGCTATCGTCACCATTTTATTTTGACCGCATACCCACGTTATCATTACAAATGACAGGTGAAGGATAAAAGGCTCCTGTGTCTTTTTTCTATTTGTTCTCTCAAATTGTTATCGCCTTTCACGTCCTTGAAGATGCACAAGGGTTGACGAGTGCAAAACACTGCCCACACACGCACGCACGCACGCGCGCACGCACGCACGCACGCACACACACACACACACACACACACACACACACACACACACACACACACACACACACACACACACACACACACACACACACACACACACACACACACACACACACACACACACACACACACACACACACACACACACACACACACACAAATAGCCAGCCAATTTCCAACCCACATCCATGTATATTTTTACCATATTTTTCCTGGCAAAACAAACAGTCAACGGTGTAAAATGCCCCAGGGTGCCCCAGTAGCATTCAGGTGTCCTATTTGTATGAATTGAAAGTTGAAAGTGCTGGTACAGATATTGCCCCATCCTGTGTGCTTGTGTCCAAAATAAATGTGTATAAATAGGTCAGGTGTTGCAGACCTCAGCAGTTCAGAGTAACTTGTTAAATCTCTACATTGCATAGAGAAATAGTGGGACCACAGGGAGAAGGTCAAAGCAATTTATATTTGACATGTAAAACAGAGAGTTTTTCCCCACCATCTGGCATGTGTGCATGTGCGCCATACACATACATGCATTGAAATAAGGTGGGACACGCGCCCAAATACCAAAAGTAGGACATACATTATATAGGACATACAGTACATATAGGCTACATGCGTATGCACATACATTCATTCATGTAGTCATGCCTTTCCATAAACATAGCACATAAAAACATGCACGCACGCACGCACGCACGCACGCACGCACGCACGCACGCACGCACGCACGCACGCACGCACGCACTCACACACACACACACACACACACACACACACACACACACACACATTCCTATTGGCGATAAATCTATTCGTATTCCCACGAACAGTAAGATGTTAATGGGAAAAGACAGCTTCCCTCAGGCACCAATCAATCTGCGTATCCACAGGTTCTAAGACAGGCTTTATGTGTGATAGGAAATTGTGTGTGTGTGTGCATGAGTTTGCGTGTGTGCGTGCAAGCGAGCGTGTGTGGGTGCGTGGGAGGGTGGTGATAAGCATGATTTATATTTTGTTGGGAGCCGGTGTCGTGCACTGAAAATACCAGATCTACAAGCTCACAACGCATCGCACCTTGCCACTTTGTGAGCTTGTAGATCTTCTATTTTCAGTGCACGACACAGCATGCAACCAAGCATTAGTGTGAAGGCAGCTCAAGCTTGTGAGCAGCCACAGTGGAGCAGTTGCTAATCATATTGATTGAGCCATCAAACAGAAGAGGGAACATGCTGAAAGGCATGAGCAACGTCTCTCTGTCTGCCTCTCTCTCCCATGCCCCTCCCCCAACACACGCACGCACGCATGCACGCACACACGCACGCACGCACGCACGCACGCACGCACGCACGCACGCACGCACGCACGCACGCACGCACGCACGCACGCACGCACGCACGCACACACTCACTCACTCACTCACTCACTCACTCACTCACTCACTCACTTCAGTGTTACAACACCGGTGAGGACATCAAAATCTTAGGATGATCATCTTATTAAATGACATTGTCTCCATTTTGGGCCATTTTTAACCTTAATCCCAATACGATACGATAAGGCTGGGAACGAGATTAATCGGATTCGATCATCAGATTATGTCAGTATCTATTATCCAACTGCCTCTGAGCTAGAATCATGAAATGACAAGAGCAAGAATATAGGGGAGGGGTATGAGGCGAGGGAAAGGCAACAGGAATACAGGTGGGAAATGGGGATAGAAGATAAGGAAGAAGGGCTGTGCAAAACTTGAAAATGGATCACATTCAGAAAGCTGCCTGAAAAAAAAAACACATTTTGATGTAAGTAAACATTTTACACTCAAGGTGGCTGCTTCTGTTTGGAACAGCCAGTTCAACCTGATAGATGTCTTCAAAATCTCACAAACCCGTATTATATAAGTTATGATGTGTCTGTTTCACTTTGAAATGAGTCCCTCAAGGTGGAACAAAATAAGTTGTAGTACATTTTTTAGGCCATTTGGCAATGGTTAAAGGCTTTTATCCAGCAAAACTGTTGTGTGTCATGACTCATGACAGGACTCACTAAAAACCTGGTGTTTGACCCGGATGGGCATAGTTTAGCAGAAGTAATATTATTACACACTTCTGAATGCCAGGAGGCCAGACTGGAGATAGGCTCCTGACCTATAGGGACACATGGCTTCCATGACTACATGGTTCCCAAAGCCTATACTTACTTACTTACTTACTTACAGTATATAATTTACATCTGTTACTTACACGGAGGAACAAGGAAGGAAGGAGGTTGGAAGCACAACAAACAACATGCACACATGCCAGGCCTCTTTGAGAGGATGGAGGGATGAAAATGGAAAAGGATGAAAGGGCCACGGAGGTTCAGAAGGAGCTGAGACTTCAAACAATGACTTAAGCATACAGTACAGTTATTTGTATGCCTTTTTTCTCCCAATTTAGTCATTATGCCTATTAACCCCCATCTATCCTACTGGCTCCCCATGGGAACCTCACTGGCATGGCTGCATGCAGTTCAACACCCTCTGGTGACAGGCAGCTGCAACAGCCCGTAAGAATCGCCAGTGCAGCGACAAAGATAGGGTTCCCCATCCAGCTTCACTCCCCCCACACGGCAAATTGTGGTCGGATAGATGCTCGGCCAAGCCAGATATATAACGCTGGACACTGTGGAGTCAAACCCCTTGACTCCACAGTGGTGGACAGCTACTTTACCCCCATGTGCCACCTGAGTGCCCAAGCGATGAATGTTGCAATATGAAATGAGATATAGAGACTGTGCGTGCGTGCGTGCGTGCGTGCGTGCGTGCGTGCGTGCGTGCGTGCGTGCGTGCGAGAGCGTGCGAGTGCACGTGAGTGAAACTGTTGATTTTGTCGACTAAAACTATGACGAAAGATGTTCGTCGACTACCTTTTTTCACTGACGAAAACTAAATAAAAACTAAGCTGTGATGACTAAAACTAAGACTAAATATATTGACAATTTCATCAACAAATAAAAAATAGACTAAAATGTTAGGGAGGGACTAGACTAGCGGAGAAGAGTCATTTTATGCTTGTTTGCGCTCGGGCGTTGCGCTCTGAAAATAGCAGATCTACAAGCTCACAACGCGTCGCTGCGCGACGCTTGGTTTGCATGCTATTTTCAGCATGCAAACCAAGTGTAAAATCAGGCATTACGACGCCTTCAAAAGAATAGATTTTTGTCGACTAAATCAACTGTAGATTTTGTCGTCTAAAATATTATGATATTTAGTCCACTAAAGCTAGACTAAAACATTTAAGATGGCTAAAATATGACTAAAACTAAATTAAAATGTATTCAAAAGACTATGACTAAAACTAAATCAAAATGTGCTGTCAAAATCAACACCGGAGTGAAACAGAGTGAGTGAAAGAGGCAGGGTTGATCTCAGTCAAGCCAACATTCCACTCACTTTCTCCAGACAGATATAGTAGTCACCTCTCTCTTCCATTCCTCCCAACGTCAACTGCTCCTACTTTCCCTTCATCCTTCATCCACTCTCATTCTATCTTTGTTCGGTCCACCTGTCTACCTTCCGGACCACATTCCACGCCTCTTATAATATGCATCCTTCCACACCACCCTCCATCCATTGTTCTATTTATTCCTCCCACCATTCATCCTTCTGTTCATCCCTCCTTCCGTGCATCCTCTCAGCCCCCCTTCCCTCCCCCTGTGGAAGTGATTTGACTCCTCTCTTCCTGTCTTAATCTGTTGTTCTCACCTTCTGTCCTTCTCTCTCTCTCTCTCTCTCTCTCTCTCTCTCTCTCTCTCTCTCTCTCTCTCTCTCTCTCTCTCCCTCCCTCACAGCTCCCAGTCGTCTCTTCCTGTCCCTTGCTCTCTCCCCCCTGCCTTGCCATCCCACTCTCGCTCCCCACGTATGTGTTCACTCTTCCCTGCATGGCTCCCATCAGGTTCCATCCTCTTGTCCTCCCATAACTGCGCTCCCTACCAACCCTCCTTTTCCCTTCCTCTCCTGTGTTTCTCCACCCATCAGCCCATCCCTGCCTCCCTCCCTCTGTGCAACAGATCTCTCTCTGCGTGTCTTGGTACACCTGAGAGCGCAGTGCCATCTGCTCAACACGTCTCCACCTCTTTCACACTTATATCACTTCTTCTTCATGTTTACTTTCTCACCAACGCTTGTTATGTATCACAGTATGGCAAGCCTCTGCGGAATACTCTCGCAATCTTCAAATTCATTATTAGGATAGTGATAAGACACACATGGTCACAAGGATTAAAAATGTGTATGCTGTACAATTGTATTTACGATGTGGCCCATAGTGGCGAGTCATCTAGTAGTGTGTTTGTGGGCACCAAATGTCTAGTGGATGCTGCCAGTAGGCCAAGGAAGTAAATCCCTGAATATCTTTTGATTGATTGATTGATTGAATATTTTATTAGGCAAAAAAATGTAAAACAGCACAGTTACATTTAAAATACTTTGTCTAACAGGTCCGTTCATAAAAGTCCTTGCGGACTTGTTTCCAATGAGGGCCTTGGTATTCAATTCATAGGCATATAGTGGCATCACATATTATCAATATGTTTGTGTGTGAATTAGTTTCACATTTTCTGAATTTGTAATCTCAGATCCACCGCCTATCCATTATTCCACACTGACGTCATCAATATAATAATAATAATAATAATAATAATAATAATAATAATAATATCTGGAATTTATATAGTGCTTTTCTAAGTACTCAAAGACGCATTACATGTGTGTGGGAGCCAGGGATGAGGACCCACACACACACACACACACACACACACACACACACACACACACACACACACACACACACACACACACACACACACACACACACACACACACACACACGCACTGTGAGTGTGTCGATGTAACACCTGAATGAAGCACGCCCCATGAGTCATCACTGGCTCCAGAGGAGGTCAAGATTTTTTTCCTCTGAAAGTGCTAATAGCAACAACGAAGACCAACATTATTGTAGAGTTTAACCTTGTTTGGCTGATTTGATAAGAGCATTATCTTCGTGAGTCAGATACACGGCATGGAGGTATTCATGAGTCACTTGCTGACGATGGTGAACCTTATAATGGCTAATGGGAAATAAAGAAAAGGAAGATTACAATAAAAACTTGACGTCATGGGCTGCTTTGTGTTGTGTATGTCATACTACTGTTATGAAAACTTGACAGCAGGCGTGTGCAGTAAAAGTGCCTGTATCAGTTTTGTCAGGAAAATAACTGAACATACATGGCAGTGGGTGTAAAACAATTCTTCTACACAATAGCAGATTCTTTCTTTCTTGCTTTCTTGCTTGCTTTCTTTCTTTCTTTCTTTCTTTCTTGCACTAGACATGTGCGATGGCTAGCTGTGCTCTGATGTCATACTCTCCCCTGTTGAGGTAGAGCTGTAATATATTTCCTGTGAAAGAGATTACCGTCTGCATAAGAACATTCAGTTCAGGTAAACCTGCTGGGTTCGTGGTGCTAACCACTGAGAGAGAGAGAGAGAGAGAGAGAGAGAGAGAGAGAGAGAGAGAGAGAGAGAGAGAGAGTCTGTGTGTGTGTTTACGTGCGTGCATGCATGTTTGCATATGGGCAGGCGTGCACTGAGAGATAGTTTGGCACCCAGATGGTCACTGCTAAGTCAGAAACACCAACACACCGACTATGATGTGCAAGGTTAACAGAAGGACTATGGAAACATTATATGTGTGTGTGTGTGTGTGTGTGTGTGTGTGTGTGCGTGTGTGTGTGTGTGTGTGTGTGTGTGTGTGTGTGTGCGTGCGTGCGTGCGTGCGTGCGTGCGTGCGTGCGTGTGTGTGTGTGTGCTTGTTGCAGATTAATGAGAGAGGTATCTGGTCATTGGAGCAAAAATGTAAGAGCAGGGTGGAAGGACAAAGATAGGAGAAGAATGCAGAGAACTGAAGCGGATGGAAGGATGAGTGACATGGAAGGAGACAGAGGAGAAAGAAAATGGAGGGAAGATAAGAGGTTAAAGGACCAATACATGTCACTATTCACAGCTTCATACATTAAAATAGAGTAGACCATTTTTCTTTTCATTCGTAGATTCATGATCGTGTTCATTTACATTTTCTCCATTTTCTGAAATTCTACCAAAATGAATAATCGAGTCAATGTTTGCTAAACATCATTGCAAGCTTACGAAGTGTTTGTAAATAATTAAATCTTTTCCCCAAGGATATTACTACTACTTTGGCTAGACTTTTCAAGCCAGTCCACGCTTTAAGATGCAAAATGCAACAACAACTTTGACACATTAAATTTCACTCTCAGTGGATTCCGTATCTCAAGCAAATTTCAACTATCTGCGAGTTGATAATTACGGTATACCATCGTAAAATGTATGGAATCCAATGACACATCTCACCCCTTCCCTACAGGGATAAAAGTTGGCAGATGGGGTAGGTATCGTTTTAGGACCTGCACTATTGATCTCCCACCCAAAGGTCAAAGGTCAAGGTCACTGCACAATGTCAAAGTTTAGCCCTATGCTTTGCAGCGTCTTTTCCCGTGTGACTGAAGCCCCGTTCAGATACCAGAGACATATTTGATTTTGACACTGTCATGTGTGAACGAAAGCCACATTTTCAGTGTCGGCAAACTTGTTTCGGCATTCATGCCTGCTTGGGACCTACAACATTGCAGGTAAAGTCTTTGCGGAAAGCAAGTGTGAACACCATGCCGGCAGCATCATGATCTCTCTGTCTCTGATTCTCTCTGTCTGTCCTCGCTTCACCTCATTTACAAGTATCCAGTTGTTACTTTACAACATCATTTTATTGGGCTTGGCTTGCCATGATGGTAATGGACAAACAATCCATGCGATAAAGTGGATAAACAAAGCCAGGTAATTGCGCAAGTTAACCATTTACTACATTTTTCATCTCTGTAGATATACTGCATTTGTCACGGATTGTTCTCCCAACTGCCTGTTGGTACCTTTGCCAGATCATCAAAGCTAACACCACATGCATAGTACAGCATTAACAAGCAGTACAAATAGGTATAGTATGGTCAGGGTGAGCTCCAATACAACATTCGCTCACCCACAGAGCACATATTTTGATTGGTTCTCATACGCAACCCCCCTCACCTGCCAATCAATTACATATGCCCCCACTAGAGATACCATAATAACGGGTGGCTTGATCAATGCTTAATACTTTGTCACATGTCCGTTTTTGTCATAACATAATTTTGATCTGTACAAAGTGTTCATGGGACTTATCAGCATTTGTTCTGTCGAAAATCGAGCATCATTTTGTTTGCGCAACGTATCATTTTGTTTGTGCAACATGGCTGTGCGTCAAAATTTATAAAATTAACAAAAGAAAATGGTTGAATGGTATGGTTTGATGAGGTGATATACACAACGTGATTCGTTGTATTCACAACGGGCATAGCCAACCAGCGTAGGATCCCGCCAGTACCTTCCTTATCGGCGTAATATGCTGACAAGCTCAATGGAGTGTTCCGAGACTCTGGATTCCGTCCAGAGTCACATTAGCCAGGCGACATCAAGGCAGCTTCACAAAACTGACGGACCATAAAAAGAACCATAACCTCGATGCAAAGGGTCTTGGCTGTCGGCAGCTATGTGTGATGTATAAGCACTGCCTTTGAAATAGCATTCAAAGCCTTGAGGGTGCTCACATAACTATATAGGCCTGCTACTGCAGTGGCTTTTCTCTCTCTCTCTCTCTCTCTCTCTCTCTCTCTCTCTCTCTCTCTCTCCTCTCTCTCTCTCTCTCTCTCTCTCTCTCTCTCTCTCTCTCTGTGTCTTCTCTGAATCTGTCTTCTTTCCACCCTCCTCTCAATTCTGCCACCAATTCCAACTTAATGGGTCTTTAACTCTGTGTCAATGAGCGGGGGGCCCCTCTGTGATCACACACACTCAGCTATTCCCTTCACAATTAGACACAGACACAAGCCAGAGGGCTGCGACTGTATGCGTGTGTGTGTGTGTGTGTGTGTGTGTGTGTGTGTGTGTGTGTGTGTGTGTGTGTGTGTGTGTGTGTGTGTGTGTGTGTGTGTGTGTGTGTGTGTGTGTGTGTGTGTGTGTGTGTGTGTGTGTGTGTGTGTGTGTGTCAGGTGAGGTGTGTGTGTGTGTGTGTGTGTGTGTGTGTGTGTGTATGTAAGAAAGAGTTATCCTGAAAACATAGCCTGAGGGGCCACCAGCAAGTGTCATTATTTCCGTTAATGACAAAGATAATAGGATACAGCGACACACATGCACGCACATATTCTGTTAGCACCTTCCCTCTCCTAGTATAAATACTTTCACCACAATAACTGTTAATACACAAAGAATCCCACTGGGGTTTGTGAATATACCACCATCAGGAGATTATTGCCAAACCTAATCCTGAAGCCATTAACAGCATCAAGAGCTGGCTTGATTACACTGATAACTTGCAGTTTCTTTGTTGGGGGTGTTGTTTTGAGGAAATATGTCATAGCTTCTGTTTTAATGAGGTTCTTTGTCTTTTTGTGTATATACAACCATAGTATATGTGACACAGCTGTAGAGCGTTATGTACAAACGCTTAATTTACATAGTGTGTTTCAGTACAGAATGCATTGCATCAGTGCCACCAAGGCAAATTACATTACATTTATTAAACCTTAAGTGATCTTGACTGTGTTCAGTGCTCTATTTGCATTTTGATGCCTTTCCCCATGTAGGCCAACACTGCAAATACACTTGTCCTTAAATGACCTGCCTTTATTACTAAAAGTTGAAGAAAACAACTTAAACTTTTTCCTCATGACGTGCGGGAGAAAGGAAGAATGTTTGTTTCCACACATGTATAAGTGTGTGATTTGTATTGGTTTATTTTGCCTTGATTGTGTGTGTAACATGCATGCTTCAGGTTTGTCATCCAGCGTTGTGCCCAACCAGATCCAACTCCACCCCCTGTGGTGTGTCTGTGGATTGGGTGGTTGGAGGATGGAGTGGATAAGATAAGAGAGTGTTATCTGCCCTGTTCATTCTGTCCTGTGTGTGTGTGTGTGTGTGTGTGTGTGTGTGTGTGTGTGTGTGTGTGTGTGTGTGTGTGTGTGTGTGTGTGTGTGTGTGTGTGTGTGTGTGTGTGTGTGTGTGTGTGTGTGTGTGTGTACGTGCATGCATGCGTGAGCGTGAGGTGTCAGGGGTACTACATGATGCTGCCTAGATGCGAACTTGCAGAGGCTCTTACATGCCCAGACAGACAGCTTATCATCACATAGTAATGCACATGTTTCAAAGGCATAAATACAAACTTAAGCCAGTGGAAAAGATGAGAGGGGTGGACTAAAACGAGGACGCATGGGAGGGAGAGTGAGAGAGCACAGATGGAGAGATCTTAGTGAAGATGGACGCTGAGGAGAATGCTCTGCACGATTTTTGGAGGAAAGAGCAAGCAGGGGGTTGTGTGTGCTACTGCTGGGTTTGGCCTTTGATTTTTCTCACTGCAAGGATGAAAGTTATCAGTCTTCGTCTCTGAAAGCGGTTTTAATTGAGCCTGTAGTTGTTATCGGTCAATTTCTCTTCCAAAGCAACCGACTGATGTTCTCTGAAGGGGGGGGGGGGGGGGGGGGGGGGGGTTATATGATAAGAGAAGAATGGAGGAACAATAAAACAATGAACAAATTAGGGCACTTGGTTTCAAATTTTGCAAGGCAAGTGCACATGAAAGGATTTTCTTTAAGGGCCTGTGTTCTTTTGTTTGAGTTTCACAGAGATAAATTGGAATTAAGAGTTATTTTAAGGAAGAAAATCTGTCATGATGATGTATCCCAGTATCTCTAGCTGATACAGACAAGGGTAGTGTTCTTACATGATTCCAATATCTTTGGATTATAAAATGCAGCCACATGGTGTAATCTAAGGGATCAGTTCCAAAATGCTATGTATTATTTTCTCTTATGAATGCAGATTTTGTGAGTGTAGAAAGCCATTGAATTAATCCAAGGCAGTTTCACAGTTACATTTGACCTACTTATGCCCTATACTTTCTCATACAACAAATAGAGAAAACAGTCATAACATGTAGCAATATGCCATATAATAATGCAATATGCAATATGCAATATAAACAATAAGCCATAGAAACAGAATAGACTGAATTTGAGAGATGCAATGCAATAAAAAAGAGCATGGGAACTAGCTGAGCAGAGTGCTTAGGTATTGTGGATATTGTATGTTGCTTTATTATGTATTTATGTATTTATTATTATATTATGTTGCTTATTATGGCAGATTTCAAACTTCATCTGTACTTCATCTAGAGAACATAGTATTCTAATCAGACATTAGCATTTTATCACCATAGCGACAGAATGTGATTAGTCGGCTTATCACATTCTGGCACCCCAACAGTGGATGTCGGGGTGCCCTTCTGTAAAAATAACCATTCAACAAACTCCAATTATTGGGTTTGCAAACTTTTTAATCTCAAGGACCACCAAATTAATATGTAGCTATTTTGCCACGGACTCCCATCTAAAAATATTTAGTGTTATGGACCCATACAAGATCTTTGTTAAAATGTTTAAAAATATATTTTTTGTTGTTGTTGAAAATAGTAGATCTACAAGCTCACAACATGTCGCAATGTGATGCCTTGAGAGCTTGTAGATCTATATTTTCAAATTCTCACCCGCCCCTTCTCAACACGGGCTGTACCGCTCCCCAGGGGGTGCTCAGAGAACGCCAGAGGCGCTTGAATCAATATTCTTGAATGGGGGCGGTGGGTGGTCTTGATGGGCATTTGTGTCTGGTCAGTGTGAGTGGAACTCAAGAGGAGTGTTCATTAAAGTTCGGTCAATATCCTGCATATGTGCAGGTTTTACAACAAATTGTTGTCAACGATCACTTGACAACAAGGCAGGCACACAGGGATTGTGCCTCGCCGGATTCATAATAACAATTCAATTCACATATTCTTCTCCTCAAATGATCATGGCCACGCTGACCATAGAGCACCGAAGTCCTGACGTCACTCGTTCATCCCCAGGTTTGCGGAAGTAATTTCTCTATGGAGAATAACATTGGGTCATCTTAGAATCGTCTCATATAAGAATTGTGGTCCAAAAATAAACACCGCGTGTCGGCGTTATTGTCAGGGAGGAGGTTCTGTATCGTTTATGATAGTCAGTCACTTATATTTGATACAGTCTGTTTCTGGCGAAAATGTAACTAATTCAGCGGAAGTAACATTAGCGTTTTCTCACCGTCAGTTGATGCTTCATATCCATAAGAGTCAACACGCCGTGGTCATTTGTTTATTTTTGGAACACAGTTCTTATTTGACGCGATATTAAATACGTCTATGGGATTCAGAACGGGGGTGGAAAACTGCGAACCAGGTAGACAAACAAAGGATGTGTAAATGACGTCAGACTTCGGCGGTCTATAGGTTTCAAGTTTACTCAAGCCATTTTGGCTCACGTTACTGCGGTATGCCAAACTGTGACAAATACACTAGAGTTATATCACTGTGTATCCTGTGTAAGTTTTGCTCGTTGGCAACAGCTGAGCAATAATTATAAATAAAAGATGACCAATGTCGTACAGGCTAATCCTGCGCCGCACTGACAAAGTTAAAGTTGGAAATCTAAGGTAAGAGTTTTTCATGTTTTTCATGATAGGCTATCAATATTTATATGGTTTTGAGCTTTGCAAAAAAAAATCTCGCTTGCCCTAAATGTAATTCCTGGGGACGCCACTGGGTGCTGCTCAGCAAAGCTCAAAACCATATAAATATTGATATAAAAAAAAGTAAAAATAGCACAAATTAGAGCACAATGAGCACTGAAGAATGAGACAATTTTTGGTCGATTTGGAGCCAAAAACTGGGGGGTGCTGGGCTCAGCAAAGCTCAAAACCATATAAATATTGATATTAAAAAAATGATACCAGCACAAATTCAAAAATTACGGCACAATGCAGCGCAAATCCAGCACTAAAGAATGACACCATTTATATTCATATTTTCATTATATGGGGTGCTAACTTCACTGAGGTTGCATTGGCACTTTGATGGTGTGAGTGTCTCTGTGGGTGGCCTCCAGCATGTTACAAATGATGGCCCTCACCTGCTCACCTTAAAGCTGGTTTGACCGTGGGGGTAGGGTGAGCTGGGATAGATAATTTTTGTTCACCACATTTTGGGGAAATGCTCATGTTTAATTCATTTATTTGGACAGATGTATGTTATTGGAAGTAATATTTATTGTGGAATTGAATTAAAGCATTGTAAACTTGAGCTTTCATTTGGACTTGAGTCCTTTAGTTTGTGCGTCATTCTATCTCTCAGGCTTAAGGTCATTACACACCGGCGATTATGCGAATATATGCAAAATTCGGATGCGGTCCGAATAAATAAAATACACTTTTTTCGCTCCGCGAAACGGATGTGGAAGCTTGCATTGACTTTGGTTTAAAAAAAAAAACATATTATTCTCATGAAAAAAACGCCCCCGGTGTGTAAGGACCTTTAGCCTGCCGGTCCGCATCCTTTCTTTTCTGTTTTCGGAATCAGTGGTGTCAAATAGTGCTGGCATCGTGTCTTTGGGGCTGTTTGGAGTTGGCATTTTCATTCATTTACCACTCACCTGGTCTGAGAAAAGGGGGGCGGACACTTCCTGGCGAGCAAAACATAGTCACAGCCATGCCTTTGGCCTGGCGGAGACAATAAATAAAGCCATGTGTTGTACAGTACAGTATTTTTCTCATTGATAGGCTCAACTTATTCAAAGCCAAGTTGTTGATATGTATTTTCCTTTGTATACTGCATTACTACTTCATGTTTAATATTTGCTGTGTTCATGCATGAGTTTTTTCTGTTTCAATATTTTTATTAGACAGAAAGGTAGACAATACACCACGAGCATGACAAGACATAGGGCACAGCATAACCCAACATAACAATTCAATAAAGACATAAGAACAAAAGAAAAAAGACACATCATAAAAGACTTATTCACACCAAATACAGTATATGATAATCATCACAATATTGCTGCCAACAACATCTCTCCCATACAGAGCTCAGCCATTTGTATCCATCCCCTGCCTCCCAATTAGTATGTCAACTAACTTAATGCATGAGTTTTTTTTTATTGTGTTTTGAATGTAATATCATTCAAACATTTCAAAGTTAGTTTTTTGCATCACAGTACAGCGTTATTCACCTTTAAGAATTAAATGGGCTGAACATATGGGGGAGCGGGACTCATAACCCCTTACAAAATTCCCCCCAGAAGTTCCGCCCCCTTGCTCACTCCCGCGGCGGCCTGGACATTTCTCGGTAGTGGACAGATGCTGGCATAACACCGGCTGAACAATTCATTGGGGGTCACTATCAGCCGCTAGAGTGCTCATCTAATAGCCTTTGTACATGTCCATTCCTTCATACTTCTAGGTGTTGTTCACTTCACTTCACACCAACAGCTGCTCACTGCTTCTAGGATGGGTAAAATGCAGTGGACACATTTCACGTATGTGCAAATAGTACACGTACACCCCAAGTGCGTGCATGTGCTTGCGTGCGTGTGTGTTTTAGTTGTGGTTAAATCTGATATACAGATAGGCTATGTGTTGTAAAGAAATAAAGGTAAAAGGCCAGAAATGTATATTATTAAACTAAAAGCACACCCCAGGATCGCTGTTTTCGCTGTCTCTGCCTGCTTTCCACTCCCACATTGCAATCTTGCCTCATTCCCAGACTAGTTGAGAAGTTACACACCTGTCTCCACTACGTCATCAGCTCATCTCAGCTCCCTGACTACTGTTCACCTGGGGCCACTTCAGTAATCAGCCTGTAGTCTATATATACTGGTCTCACTCTGCCTACACACTGTCAGATCCAAGTTGATGTTACTGTGTATTCCTGCCTTTGTATGTACTGCTGCCGTTTGCCTCCTCACCTGATGTAAGCCTGATACTGGACTGGACTTGACCTGCCTCTAAGTATTACAAATAGTAGATCTACAAGCTCACAAAGTGCCACGATGTGACACGTGAGCTTGTAGATAGCCTATTTTGGCTACTTTTGTGAGAGTGTTGTACGACAAAGTGGGGCATAATCTATTTTAAGTTTAAATATGGAGATACAATTTTGCCTGACAGCGACAATATGTAGTACATATAAGTACTCACTGCTCAATATCATTTTCTTTTGTAAGTGCAGTTCTACTGTTATGGCAGTAATTATGAAATAATTTACAGTTATAAACATAAAATGTAACAATGCGTATATGAAAATATTTTATGAAAAATCCAAAGGGTGTGCACACACATCCCCCTGCACCAATGTAGTCTATTGATAGTATTATTTTGCTTTAGAAGCAATTGAAAATGCTAATTACTAATTTCAATAACCATAGTGTAGAGTACATTGTTGACTGCCCCCAAGGAGCTCTGTGTTCTTTCTTACTTTTTATACTCAAGGCTTATAGTGTCCCTCCCAACCTATTCTGTGCTATAGGAGCCATGAACATGGGTAAAAGAGCCAAGGATGGGTGGCTACCAAGGGTGAGTGAGAAGAGGGCAGCCATGAGAATGAGGCTGGTCGGTCACTGCCATTGTCACCGGGAGCTCCCAACAGGGGAGGAAAGTACTGACGTAGCTAGCCAGATGTATGGAGGATGGAAATGACTGGAGACCGCTGGAGGACTGAGCCTGTCCAAGGACGAAGAGGGGGCGAAGAGGGGGCTCTTTCTCTCTATGATGAGTTCTAAAGTTGACCCTGGTCATCACTTACTCAGAAGTGAAGTAGAAGACTGCTCAAGGTAGGAACCTCTCCTTTCCTCCCCCCCTTTTTTCTGCTCCTGCTTGTGTTGTATGCTGTCTGTAATGTGAGTCAAGCTGGTGTACTATTGCTGTCATTTTGGGACCCAATGACAATATGGTGGCAATGGAATATGTTCAGTGACTGTTTGTGTCTCTGGACTTGAAAGTTGTTGTGAATGTAGTAATAGTACTTTTTCCACCACCGGTTGTGGCTGCTGTTGAAAGTGGGTCTTGTGACAGGGTGGCTGTTTTGGTTCATGACTGGCTTGGTGGCAAATGTAGGCCTATTCCTCATGGCCATTATGTATTTTTCTTTCTTTCTTTCTTTCTTTCTCTATTTCTGTCATATTGTGTTGTATGTTCACTACGTTGTGTATTAATTTGATTTCAGGCTGTTGCTCTATTGCTGTTATATTAGGCCTCTTGGGTGGTAATGTATCTTGTTCAGTGACTGTTTCTGGCTCTTGAATGAAGACTGATGTGAATCTATTCGTCTGTGTTGTTTCTGTTGTTGAAGGTACTGATTTGTGACAGGGTACAGTATACGCGTAGGTTGGCTGGCTTTTGATCACGTCAGAAGCCTATGTGTGAGTTTTATATATTTCCTTTAAAGTTATAGGTTTTGGGATAACAGCCTTCAATTCTGGTGTGAATCTATTATTTATATCGAATTATGTTTTGAGTTGTGACAGTATTGGTTCCTAGTGCACGTGAAAGCCCCCCGTACTTTGTGTTAGACTGTATTTTGTGTTAGATTTTGACTTCTGCCCAGCACCTGGCACTTTATAGAGCAGATGTGCGTGCTTTCTCACTTGTTTAAAATGATAATCACACCATCATTTGATTTGAACTTTGCAATTCAACAGTTTATTGACTGAGATATAAAATGACACGCTGTGACCATGAATGATGCATGTCATCCTAATAGTGCTCTCATTTCGTGTGTGTTTGTGTGTGTGTGTGTGTGTGTGTCACACGCTTCTATAGAAATGTTTTCCAATTTTTTTTAATGAATGTGCCGCACTGTCACATAAACAATTGTATGCCACAAGTTGTCATGTCGCATTCACAATTTGCCATGTCACAATAACAGTGTGCGTGCCAGTCTGTCTTGTTACAGTGTGTCCCTGCCACTATGCACTAATTAAAACGACTAACAGGCTTTTAATCACTAGTAAACAAGGTGGGTTGACAGGGGATTCCAATGGACTTTTGCCCTCCATCAAGAAGGACTGCCAAGGATGAATGTTCTCAATCTATCAGTCTGTATGAACCAAGCAATGGTCACACAATACAGCCATTTATTACAGATTGTAATCCCAACAAGCAGAGCTGTGAACAACCAGAAGCCTGTTGTTTGTTTTTAAAAGCTTACTCCAGTATAACTGATTTAATATCCCTCCATTTCCACATATTATCTGCCATCAACGCCATAAAAAGAGAACCACACATTTACATACCATTCCCTCCACTTCAGTAGACAGAAATACTGTACTTACCCAGTCCCCTGCCCTCTGTTCAACATAAACCTCACATTTGTCTAATAGGCTACGCTACTCATTCATGCCATAATACATTATTATTACACATTTTGTACCAAACCAATCACAATTGTTTAGCAAAGCACACATTTCAGGAAGCAGACTAAATGTTGCCAGCAGGAATTGGAAATTGTGGGAAATCATTTCCACAATGGCAGTGAGTAAACTGAGAGCAGATAATGAGTGCGTAGCAGAGACACTGGGCATCTGGAGCAGGCATATGGATATCTCTGTTAATGGCCAACAGACAGACCATCATTGCCTCGCCTTCCTATTGTGGCTTAGCAACAGCTGGAACCCAATAAACACCAATTGTTTTCTACTGCGACAAAGTTACTTAACAAAGCATGAAAAGCTGACGTGATGTTCCGATTGAATTCCAAATGGTTTCCAGCTCCGCCCTTTCCTCTTTGTCGTGCACCGCACACACCGACACCCACACACACACACACCCACACACACACACACACACACACACACACACACACACACACACTCACACTCACACTCACACACACCAATTATGACATGCACATTATCCACCTGTCAGTCCGAGAAGTAGTTTGAAGTCTCATCAAGTTTCTGTCAGAGCGGAATGGGAAAATGTGATATCCCTGTCTGACTCATTGCTCTCAACGACAAACCTGAGGAAACTGCAAATGAAGCCCATAAATACCTCAACTAGTAGGAGTAATTTACTTGTTTCCTTTACAAGGAATCTGTCCTTCATGCTGAGCCTTATTTCATTTAAATAGTGTCTTCAAAAAGTAGATTAAGACGTCTTTAGAGACAAGTGTGGCAGCATACAGTAACGCACCCCCTCTTAAGAAGGAGTTATAGTTTTAGTACAAGAACTACACATATTGCTTTGCTTTGCAGTATGCTTCTTAATCAGTGCTGTAATGCTGGAGACATGTTTTTCTACGATTAACTACAACATGCACTTTCTTTCTTGTAGGTTCTGACCTGTCATGACTACATGACATTTTCTTTCCATCATCATATAGCTAAGTGTACCTTAAGCGCAGCCTCAATAGATTCTTTCAGTGTATTTGTGTAGGCTACATGCTGTAGACCCGGCCGGGCGAGGAGGGTGATATTTGTCTCTGACTGCACGTACTGTACCCCTATGGGCTGGGGCGGCACCTTTCAGCATGGAGTGTTGGGGAGAAAACGTGTTGCAATAAAAACATCATCCAGCTAAAAACATCTCTCCTTTCCCCTGCCAATACTCCATGCAAGACATAATTCTGAGTGATGACTGGCAATCTGTTGTGACTTGATTGTGCTTTTTGTGTTTAATTTGATGGATGGCAAATCTCCCTTCCTTTCATAAAGGATGGTCCGTTGTACCCTATGCTAACAGAGATAAGAAAGGAAGCACTGAAACACCTTCCATTAGCATTTAGAGAAATCAACCAGTTCTTATCATGGCTGCTGCCCGGACTCTTCCGGGTCATTTAACTCATGCACTTCCTAAGAAGGAGGGAAAAAAGGCTATTCAAAAACGCTCACCATGTCTTATGACTGCTCCTGTGTCTGTGACCACATTTCTGTGGACCCAGACCGTCCTCCCCTCCTTGACTTATTAATCTCATTTATTTATTTAAATCAGAATCAGATTAATGTATTCAAAATAATTTAGAATAATTATAATAACTAGACCATACCCGGTGAAGTGCGCAGGCGAAAGTAGTTGCAGACGTGGGGTTTTTGCGCGTCCTGTCGCGCGTCCCCCCCCCCCTCCGTGGGTGCCGTCGTGGCACCGCCGCGGTCACACCCCCGCAGAACCCCCTAGTCCAGTCGCAGACGATACCAAACACAGACACACACACACACAGAGAACCGTTCGGTCGCGTGGCGATCATCCGCCCCCCACACTCTCTCTCACACACACACACACACACACACACACACACACACACACACACACACACACACACACACACACACACACACACACACACACACACGGTTTAGGGGCAATATTGGTGGTAGTGTTTTTGGCGTTGGTTGTGAAAGTGCAGGTGGGTGTGGGGACGCGTTGTGAGCTTGTAGATCGTCGGTTTTCCAAGAGGCAATGTATATGTGTGAAGGCGCTTCGTTTGGCCTTCTTTTCATAGACCTTGTTGCTTGTAGGGCTCGCTTCGTTTTGTTTGACACATAAACGCTAATAATAAGCTGAGATTTGATGAAATTGTAAAACGGGCTCCGCAGTTGCGTTCAGATGGTAATGGTCAATGGCTGTGTGCAAATTCAGAGCAATTGCTCCAGCCACTGAGGAGAACCGGGCAGCCTCACCATGACACCATACACACACCACTACAGAGGTTTGTCAAATTATAGGAGGTTTTCTGTTACACTCCCAAGGCGTATGCTTAGGCACCTACAGTCAGCCGACACTGTCCCACCCCTTACTCTCCTATGGGTGCACTATGTTGATAGCCTGGTTCCATACCATAGACCCCGCCCACTCTCTGAGTGGACTGCCTCTTGGTCTGGTGTCGTAAATGTGAACCTAAGACTTCTCCGGTACAAAATGTATTGTCCAATGAGAGGCGGAGTTGGGCGTGGGGATCCCTTAGGATTGGTTTAGGGAATTTCTAATCCCCTCTCCCTTGTAATCACCGACACATGGAGCCAATCATAGTGCTCCATGCAGCTTCAGTCTGATAATCAGGCTACTATGTTGAAGTACACAAGTTTAGGACTGAAGTTCAACATAACTGAACACACACCCATCACTCACTTCCAATTGTTACTTTTTTGGAACATGATGATGATTGACGCTTGTGGAGATCATGGGTCACACAATTTTATGATAAGCCCCAATTTTCACTTAAAAAATGTACCAATAATTTCATTGTTACTCAAAAATGTATTCAAGACTTCTTATGCAGTTTGACCCTGACGGAGGCAGCTTACTGCCAAAACAATGGCTTTATCTTCAAGCTACTAATAAAAAAAGTGTGTGGCGGTATTCTTCTTTTCATTTCTATTCAGTTTGCCAATTCATTAGTTTAATATATGCAGCAAGGCTGAACACTTAAATTATAGTATCCAAGGATGCCTTTACTGCTCGGTTAATATCCATCATAGTTGCAGGAAATTTTAAGTGGGCTTTATTGGTATGTTAGATCAATATTACAAGATTCCAAGTTTTGGCCCAGACTGATCACGGTCATGATAAATGTGTGATAGTGATTTGCCGTGATGAAACATCAAAGACTAGGGGTCCCCGGTGGCTCAACCACCGGGACTTTTTCCCTCTTTCAGATTTGTTAGAATGTTTGCCTATAATGACTATATGGTCTTTGAATCCAACTCCTGTCACGACTCACATGTCTCCCTTCTCTCAGCATAGGTTTCCTGTTCCTTTTCTTTTCCTTTCATAACCCTAACCCTCTCTACCCTAACACCCCTAACACTCTCCTGTCTAAACATTATCTCTTTAAATCATCTTTAAAAAAAAAAATTTAAGCACTATATACTATACTTTGCCATACGATGAACAGTGAAAATAGCTGATTTATAAGCTCACAACACATCACAGCATTGTTATGATTATGATGATTACAAGCTTTTAATTTTAATTTCACTATTTTAGAAAATCGTGAAATTTGTTAAAATGCATTAGAGAGGCCAGGGTGGTTAATATACGAAACATTAAAGCCTGAATGAATGCAGTTCTGATGTAAAGGTCTGAAACTATCACATCCATACTTGCTCTTTATTGCATTATAGGGCAGAAAATGAACTCTGCTCTTCAGAAACTCATCCAGAATGCAGTCATGAAGCCGTATTTTCCACCATTCTGTACATTCATTCCCTTCGTCCCAGGAATTCAATCTTTAGGTAGCTTTCCCTCCCTATATTGCACCGTAAAATCTGGAGTGTGAATTTAACTCTGACAGTGGGAAAATTGGCGTGTAGGGACTTAACTGTAAAACACAGATTGTAAAGGATATATGCTGAGGCGTAATTCTAAGCATATCCCCTTGTTATGTCACAAATCAGAAGCCCTCCCTTGACACACTGCTACGGTCCCCAGTGACATTATGTTACTAAGACAGCGGCCAGGCTAAAGTGACTTGCCCACTTTATGACAGCGTCACACAAGCAGACAGGTTTATGACCCCTGTCATGTATACGGCACTGTTATAACTTATGTCACCACTATGATGGCTTAATAGGATAGGGTGATGAATGGGCTCCATATTTTGCAACGTTTTCTTAATAACCAAAGTGATATTATTCCCGTAAGCTGGGTGTGAGGAGCATCGTGTCACATTGGAAATGTACAGTACATAATTTACCCAATCAATAAGTGCCCCCACCTTTTATCGGTTCAATGCACTACTTACATTGACACGGCCCATGGAGGAGAGTGGTGTGTTCACAGCCTTTAGCCTGATTTGTACTCCATTGTATGACGTTGTCACTTGTAGAAAATTGCAGATCTATAAGCTCACAACGTGTCACATATTTAATTTCAGATAAGACATAATTAATTTAAGCAACTTCAGAAATCTATCTTGCCTAGCTTTTCTGTAGTTTTCTTTCTGTGAGCTGAGAAAATAATTTAAGATTATTTCAATGAAAAAAAGTTAACAGGATTGAATGGATACATTGCTTTTGATTTTAGATCATGACATACATGTGACAAATGAATACAAAGTGTCAGGTGCTTGCATGTGTGAGATGTGTTAAATAAAATAATGTGTAGTGTAAGGTGCAAAAAAGCCCCCTTCCTTAGACAGAGCTAGGTTGTAATGCTGTTGTTTTGCACCTCCTTTTTGGATTTCTCCCCACATAGTTTTAGGGCCCATATTGCATGGAGTACTTAGCCCCTTTAAAGTCTTATAGATACATTTAAGGGATAAACACTCCATGATGGTTTATTTCTTGTCACATTTTCCAAGTGAATATTTAGGCTATTCCTTCAGTTTCTCAGTAGGATTTTTGGGGCTCTGTTATTGATGCTATAGATAATATATTGTCAATTCTGAGTGAAATGACGATCATCTAAGCCGGTTATTGTTGTGCAACCTTGTTACTCTAATTACAGAAACAGGGTTGCAAATCAGTGTTAACTAGACCACAGGCCTACTCGGGATGCAATTCCCCACCGGTGTTGTACTACCCGTTGTACCCGTTGTCAGAGTACCTGTTGTATCCGTCTGTCTGTCTGTCTGTGTCCCCTTAATACCCATAAATGGAGATCTCTGTATCTGTCTGCTTGTGTACCATAAATGGACATCCCCTGATGTCATCAGTATATGCCCATATATGGGCACAAACTGCCCATTTATGGCCGTATAAGTCGGTTTCTGGATAACCTCCTATCTATGAATTAAGCATATCTTTCTTTATCTCTGTCTCTCTCGTCTCTCTCTCTCTCTCTCTCTCTCTCTCTCTCTCTCTCTCTCTCTCTGCCTGTGTCTTGTCCTCTTTTAGGTACAATGTCTTTCGTACAACCAGATGTGTGTGTGTGCGCTCCCTCGTGTCTGCTGTATATTACTGTATATATATTATATGGAGGGTTTGTGTGTGAGCTTGTGAACTTCTCTATCAGTCATGCTTCACCTCTTCTCTTTCTCATTACATTTTGGGGTTAAATTTGCATGTCCTTACCTTCAGGATGAAGGTGGTTCGCTTCCTGAGGTGTTTCCTGTACACTCTGTGTGTGTGTGCGTGTGTGCGTGCGTGCGTGCGTGCGTGCATGTGTGTCCTCTTGAAAAACCAAGAGAGGTACAGGAGGAATGCACTGAGAAGATGAATCAAGTTATACTTTTTTTAAGCCTACGTTACCCTAAGACGGATAAAGTGATGTTAATTACTGAGAGGTAATTAATCAAACAAGCGCTGGGTGCTGCGATTTTCACTCTTCATTGTCCTTTCACCTGCCTCAGCACAGCTGTCAACATTGGGAAAGTCTACCATGTTGTCAATCATTTCACTTTGTGGGGGGAAAGAGTTTGTTCTGCGTATGAGTAAGAGTTCATGCATTGTGTGTGTGTGCGTGTGTGTGTGTGTGTGTGTGTGTGTGTGTGTGTGTGTGTGTGTGTGTGTGTGTGTGTGTGTGTGTGTGTGTGTGTGATTGTCTCAAGCTCTACAGCATTGATTTGATCATTAGCAGGGTTAATGGACACATTAACATTGGTAATTACTGTTGGCTGCTCAGCAATAGTGAGCACTTTTAGAAAGTCTGGACCTAAGGCCGTTCATCATCTGGCCTTACAGAACCTTCTGTCAGCATACAGTATCAATCACACATGCACTGCCCGTAATGTAGGGTTTCATCATCTATCTACTGTACGAATGCACTGTGTGTGTGTGTGTGTGTGTGCGCGCGTGTGCGTGTGTGCGTGTGTGTTCTGTCTGTCAGTCTGTGTTTCCACATAACTTGAGAACAGTCTGACCGACTGACTTTAAACTTGATGTGTGTATCGCAGACGATGTGGGGGAGTGCAGTGCAGAGTGGGAAGTGGTTCAGATCAGCGGTTGCCCAGAATCAAAAATCCACAAATATCTGTGTCGGTTTGTCTGTCTGTCTGTGTGCCTTTTATGCCCATATATGGAGATCACTGATGTCATCAATATGACATTGTTCTGAAATCTTAAGACTGCACAACAGGTATTGCATTGCTGAATGGTGAGAGAGCCTGCCTGGGAAGGTAAAGGTCCCGGGTTCCATTCCAGCCCTCAGAAATGTGTCAAACTGAGCAAGACAGGTAACCCCCTAACGTGCGCGTTTGCTCCCTGTAGCAACTATATAAAGTCCAAGTTATGGCGGGCTGGCGAGAGGGATAGAGGGCAAACCACTGAAGCCTGCCAATGCTGGGTAACGCTGGGCAAGCTGATGATGTGGAAAATGTTCTGCTTGTAAAGCACAGATAATCTAGACAAAGTCCTTTCTATTGCCAATACATTTAATAGCATTTTCTGAATCATTTTCTGAGTGCATCATGGCCTTACAGAACCTCCTCCTCTTGCCATTCTTCTGTCCTCAAAGTATGAGTTTCACAGAGCTATTAGCATTATTGTTCCCGGAATATCATGTCACATGTACCGTCTGCTGTCATTTACTTCTTCAATTGCCTCCTTTTTTTTCTCTGACTCACTGTCCCTTGCCAATTCTCTCCTCTCTTTGTCTTTCTCATATCTCATGCAGAGACAGTCCGTTTCCTTCCCTGTCTTTCTCCTGTGTCCTTTTGGCTGCATCTGTCCCCATCAGTCACACTGTCTGCATGCATGCCTCCCCTATGAACACCACAAGATGTCGGCCTTCCGAGCTCCATCCCCTGCTAAGAAGAAACAGAATCATTAAAGGTTACGGTTTAAGATAAGAGAAGATAATATAAGATAAGACCTTTTTATTGATCATCCTGCAAGGGAAATGCAGTAAAATGTAGGGAAATTCAGTTGCAAAAGGCAGCACACAGTCAAGATACAGTTACAGGGTAAGATAAGGTACTGTAGATAAAGAGAAGACACCACGTATCTATAAACCCTCAAGTGTTATGCTTCCCCAAAGACAAAGTCTCTGACATGAATGACAGAATTCTGAATCTTGTCGCTGAACACCCAACGGTGAAAACCCTGATTTTGCACGTTGGCACATGTGATACAGAGGACAAACAGTCAGAAATCCTAAAACAGAATTTCACTGCCTTATTCAGTAAAATCAGCTCACTTGATGTGAAGGTGTGCATCAGCGGCCCAGTACCACCTACAAGAGGCGGCGATGAACGTTTCAGTAGACTGTCTGCACTGAGCAAATGGCTTTCAACTACGTGCACCAACAAATCTGTACATTTTATTGACAATTTCAATTTTTTTTTTGGGATAGAAGACACCTATTTTCCTCGGATGGGCTTAAATTGAACAAGCTGGGAGCAAAATTGTTTATGTTAAACATTTTCTACAATGTTCCTATGTCTTCACCAAGCTCTGTCAAGGCCAGAGCACAAGATTCCATAACAACTGATAGTGCTCTGTTATCTGCTACCGCTGCTGAAAAACATGAATGGCTTTGTGTAGACGCTACCACACCACCCCCCACTGCTGCTGAGGGGGAGGGGGGCGCCACACCTCCCCCTACCAAGGATGGTGGAACATCCATAACAAATGAACTCTCTGATAACTCGGAAACAAAAACAAAGGCTGATGACAGCCTGGAGGAGATTGTCGACTCTGCAGCCACGGTCACGCTAGAAGAGGGAGGAGACACAGAGGAGTCTCTCAATGAGGAAGATCAACCAACTCTATCACCTTCCTCCTCCTCATCATCATCTTTTTCCCTGTCCCCAATACCTCTTCTGGAGTTCACCAGTAGCATGAACGACTTGATTAAAGAGGGGACTAGAATCACCCCTCAAATCAAACGCCAGGCCCCACAACCATCAACCGTGCCCTGCCCCCCACCCATCCCCCCTCGACGGTTGACGCTGTTGGCACTAGCGATACAGAGGCGCAAGATCAGGAACGAAGAACGTCAAGAACAGTGCAAGAACAAGAACGTCCTGTCGGCTTCCCTACGTCTAGAGAATACATTTGACTGCTGAGATAGGCAGGGTCCATTATGCATAGCCAAAATCATGTCTGGGCCCAAGGCTATTTCAGTTAGCCTTGTAGAAAACAAGGTTTACAATATTTCCACTGTTATCTCAAATAGAGCCTCCGGGACAAGGAGTGACTTTAAACACTCTGCAAATATAGCAAATTTAACACGCATTCCCTGTAGAGGCAACAGCCAGATAGTTGAATGCCTGAAGCTAAACCTGGCCCTATTTAACATCAGGTCACTTAATGACAAGTCTTCCTCTGTAAATGATATCATCTGTAAAGAGAAACTAGATATTATTTTTTTAACAGAGACTTGGCTTGGATCTGATGGAGCGGTGCCCCTAGCTGCAGCATGCCCACCAAAGTACAGTTTCATTCACTCAGGACGTGAGGGAAAAAGAGGAGGTGGTCTGGCGAATATCTTTTCTGACACTTTAAAATTCAAACCTCTGCCAAACCTCGGCAGTTTTAAATCATTTGAATACCAGGCCACCATATTGGAGAGTCAATCCTCTGTGCTTATGATTAGTATGTATCGACCTCCAAAGTGCAGCAAAGCCTTATTTCTAACAGAAATATCAGAACTTTTATCTATCTGTTCCACTAATTATGACAGAACTCTGATTACTGGAGATGCTAATCTACATGTTGACATTGTTTCGGATGTTGTGGCTATGGGTTTCCTACAGTTACTGCACAACTTTGACTTTATTCAACATGTTGTTGGGCCAACACATAAACATGGCCATACCCTGGACTTGGTGATCACTAAAGGTTTGAATATCACTGTTGACAGTATTATTGATAAGCCCGAACTAACAGACCACTATTTATTGTGTTTTAATATGACTGTCTCTGATCTAGGGAAAAACAATACAGAATATACTATAAAAAAACGTTTTTTTATCTCATCTGCAGCAAACGAGTTTCCTCGTCATCTGGCGTGTGTGCAGGTGCCCCCCCTACTTGATGCTCCCTCAGTGAATGATATGGTTCAACATCTTAATCTCAAATTAGAGTCAGCTCTCGACATAGTGGCTCCTATGAAAACTAAAAAGAAACTTAACTCTAGAGTAACACCTTGGATTGACGAGCACATGCGCTCACTCAAGAAAGAATGTCGTAAAGCTGAGCGAATTTGGAGAAAAAACAAACTCACTGTCCACCTAGAGATCTTTAAGAAGTCAACAGTGGCCTATAACAAAGCACTGCGCTTGGCAAGGCAGGCATATTTCTCACGCATTATCAATGACAACAAGCAAAATGCCAGAGTCTTATTCTCTACCATTGAACATCTCTTAAACCCCCCCCAGGCTTACAAGGAGTCGCTCCCTGCTTCTAAAGCTAAGTGTGATGAGTTCGCATCCTTTTTTGAAAACAAAATTTTTAGCATTCGAGCTGGTATTATGAATGCTGCTGCTAGCACTGCAAATGCGGCAAATGGTGCATGGTGCAAAAATGTAGATCCCTCCAGAGGAAGCCTAATATCATTCTGCGCAATTAATGAAGAGGAACTCCGTAAAACTATATCACAGATGACATCATCATCTTGCTCACTGGATGTAATACCCACCCCGTTTCTCAAAGAGGTTTTAGACAGTGTTATTGGAGATATCCTAAGAATTGTAAACAGCTCTCTACTTTCAGGCGTCTTTCCAGACTCACTGAAAACGGCTGTAGTCAGGCCGCTACTCAAGAAACACAACCTTGATCCATTGGTGCTGGGTAATTATAGACCAATCTCAAATCTGCCATTTTTGGGCAAGGTCTTAGAAAAAACTATCTTTCATCAACTGGATGTGTTCCTACAGAACAATAAGGTTCATAACAAATTCCAATCTGGCTTCAGGAAAGGTCATAGTACAGAAACAGCACTTGTAAAAGTAATTAATGATCTTAGGGTGTCCGCTGACGACAAAAATGTATCTGTTCTCCTACTCCTTGACTTAACCGCTGCTTTTGATACGATTGATCACACAATTCTACTACAACGTTTGGAGTACTGGATTGGTTTGTCAGGCACAGCCCTGTCTTGGTTTCACTCTTACCTAACAGGCAGAAGCTATTTTGTCAGTCTAGCTAACTTTGACTCAGACAAACACAACATCTGTTCTGGTATTCCACAGGGCTCAATTCTGGGTCCCTTATTGTTTTCCCTGTATATACTACCGCTGGGAGAACTCATCGCCGATCACGGAGTGAACTTCCATTTCTATGCTGATGATACCCAGCTGTATCTTTCAGTAGCTCCAGACGACCCCTGCGCTCTAGACCCATTGTTGACCTGTCTGTCCAGTATAAAATGCTGGATGAGTGAGAACTTTCTTAAGCTAAATGAGGATAAAACAGAAGTTCTCATAATTGGCTCCAGTGAGCAGAGAGAATCAATAACAAGTAGACTTGGTAACCTGGCTGTAGAAAGTAACACCACAGTAAAGAACCTGGGGGTGATTATCGATTCTGAATTGAATTTCAATACACACATTAATCATGTCACCAAGATTGCTTTCTTTCATCTTAGAAATATTGCACGAATTAGAGATTATCTGTCGTTAGACGATGCAAAAACGCTGATCCACGCTTTTGTTTTCTCTCGGCTTGATTACTGCAACGCACTCTACTCTGGCCTGCCAAAGAAAACAACTGACAGATTACAACTTGTTCAAAATGCGGCAGCCAGAATTTTAACTAAAACCAGGATGAGAGAACATATCACTCCAGTTCTAGCTTCACTACACTGGCTCCCGGTTGTTTTTAGGATTGATTTTAAAATTCTTTTAATAGTTTATAAAGCTCTAAATGGTCTGGCACCTTCCTACCTCTCCGACTGCCTAGAGAGATATGTTCCAAACCGGGCCCTCAGGTCTTCAAGTGCTGACCTGCTCGAGGTGCCTACAATGACATATAAAAAATACGGTGAAGCAGCATTCTGCTTTTACGGACCGACAGTGTGGAATAAACTCCCACTACACTTAAGACAGGCAGCCTCTGTCGATAGCTTTAAAGCACAGCTCAAGACCTATTACTTCACTCTTGCTTTTAGCTGATTCTTTGGTTGATTTTTAATTCCTCACTGTATTCCCTATTTTAATGTTGTTTTATGCCTTTGCTTTTGTTTTGTGTGAGTGGAAGAGAAAGTCACGGTAGTTAAAAGACAAGAGTCTGATAACTCCATCCGGAGGATTTAGTGAATTATCCTCTGGGGCACGTCGACACGTGGTGGACCCTCCAGGGCAGATCCTTTTGTCTATGTTTATTCTATATATCTTGTATAACCCCGATATCACTCTCAGGGGTGTACGGTGTGTGGTTTGGATGTGATAAGTTAGCAGATCCCCTGGGCTAGTCCACACGTGGTAAACATGGTGAAAATATATTACTAAGGTGTAATATTACTAAGTGAAAATATATTACTAAGGTGTAATATTGACAATTGTGTGAAGATATATTACTAAGGTACACAAGGTACACATGTAATATTGGCAATTGTGTGTGTTGTAGTTGTGTTGTGGCGAGGGCCACTGCATTTTACTGCATTTTACTGCTTTTATTTTATTTTATTTTATTTTTAGCACGTCGACACGTTGTGGACCCTCCAGGGCAGATCCTTTTGTCTATGTTTATTCTATATATCTTGTATAACCCCGATATCATTCTCAGGGGTGTACGGTGTGTGGTTTGGATGTGATAAGTTAGCAGATCCCCTGGGCTAGTCCACACGTGGTAAACATGGTGAAAATATATTACTAAGGTGTAATATTACTAAGTGAAAATATATTACTAAGGTGTAATATTGACAATTGTGTGAAGATATATTACTAAGGTACACAAGGTACACATGTAATATTGGCAATTGTGTGAAGTGTGGATATTTCTTTAGCTGTGTTGTAGAGGACAGTGGCCACTACATTTAAGTTATATCCATTTGTGTTGTAGTTGTGTAGTGGCGAGGGCCACTGCATTTTACTGCATTTTACTGCTTTTATTTTATTTTATTTTATTTTTGTTTGCTTTATTGTTAAATTGGTTCTAACTGTAATTGTATCCTTGCTCTGTAAAGCACTTTGAGCTGCATTTCATGTCATGAAAGGTGCTATACAAATAAAGTTTATTATTATTATTATTATTATTATATACTTCACTGACCGGGGTCCGTACTTGGTCCCCTCCTTTTTCCCCTCTATACCAAATCTCTTTACCAAAATAGCCGATCTCTAAGCTCACAACATGTTGCAATGTGACTCGTAGTTTTGCCTATTATGACATGCACAGAATAATGAGGTTAAAACTACCCGTGTAAATAAGCAATGAGCTTTTTGTGTGTAAGTTAGTCTAAGCCTGAGAGGGGCAAAGAAGCTATTTAATTTATGTAGAATGTAGATTGAGAGTAGAACAATTAGAATGAGATTAGTCTGTTGTTGCTCTGTTGTATTGTTTCTTGGCTGTTCTGTTGTACTTTATTGATCCTTGAGAAGGGCAATGCCATTTTCATTTATTCTTTCGCACACAAGAGGAAGCAACAACAGATGGAACTAGAAAAGTGCGCTCCTCTGAGTGCATATCTCTGCCAGGCTGGGTTACTGAGCCAGGGCTGTGTAAGTCGTGGGTTGCTGCCGTTAGAGAGCAAGGCTGCTGTGCAGCTGGGGGAGAATAGCATGTCTACAACATATGTTGCAATTTTATGCATTTGGAGTTGCAACATGCAAGTGTAATTTAGGGTTCTGTCCATGATAAATGGCGTTTTATGTAAGAAATAGGCCCCTCCCTAAATCTATGAAGCCTAAACCCTTTTGACAGTCATTGTCACATGACTCACAAGATCATTTGTACTTTGGTTGGGGGAAAAACATGTTTCTGCAACAAACAGTGACATTAGTAGCGTTTATGGCACCCCTATGGGTGGAAGTGAAATCACTTTTGGTTCTGCCCCTTATTAAAAATATTTCCAAAACGTTTTGAAAATAGTTGTTAATTTTAACACATTGGGTGCCAGAGGTTTATTAAAATATTATACGTTCAGTGCCTGCTATTCTTCCATCCACTTACGTTGATACGTTTCGTGCTGTAGAAGCCCCGACGTGCGTGCGAGACGGCGGAGGGTCCCGACTAACGCCTGGAACAATAATATTTCTAACGCGATCCTCCATTGCAGAGTGATCGCCGATCGAAAACGGCTCGCTTCCACCACGTTCAAAAGAAATGGAGATATTAAGCTTTTAGTCAAGGATTTAACATTGGAAAGGCCGACCAGAAGGATTTTTGACATGGATCCACATCCGGCCTCTCCTTCTCAGAAACTCCTTGGATGATCCCAAAGTTTCGTTAGAGCTCTCGAGCGCCCCACGTATAAAAATAAAATTTGGTCAAAAACGGTCCGGACCTTTTTCGGCACTCCTCGTTTGGATTCTCAAAAACGGTCCGGACCGTTTTTGGCACACAATGTGTTAAGACATTTAACAATAGGGGTAGCCAGAGGCTATGGATATTTGGGGGTCCTTGGCATAACCCCTGCCCTAATCACAAGACTTCCACCAAGGCTGTTGGACTGAATAAATCAAAGCTTGACATACACAGGGCTGAGCCACTTTAATAGATCATGTTGCCAACATAATTAGACACTATTGAGCCTAGAGAGGAATAAAAAGATGAGTAAGAGAGAAGTGATGGGAAGCGATACAGGTCTGAAGATGAATTTATCGCAATAATATCGAAACAAAATGTAGGTAAAATGTATGAGCCTAAGCTTGATGAGCCAAGGAATTAAGGGAACACAAGAGACAAAATAGGAACGAAAGGAAAAGAGAATTAAAGTCAGACAACCAATGGCAATTAGATTATGCAAAAATTTAATGAGTGAAATAAGTTTTGCATTAACTGTGATTATCCAAGAAGAGAAAAAGGAAAAACAGGAAAGGGACAGAGCAAGCTGTGGAGGATCAGGTCCTTCAATGTGTGCAACAGGCTGCTGTAGATGTTCTACCAGTCTGTATTTGCCAGTGTCATCTTCTTGGGGCATTGGATGGTCATAAAAATTGTCTTAAAGGAATAGTTCACCCCAAAAATGACTTATTTTCTATCAATTACACACCCCATGAAGCCTTGAATTCATGGAGATTTTTTTGAGCCAATAATTTGATGACCGGGTGCATTTCCGGTAGGAGACACAAAGAGTCTACTTTGTGTCTCCTACCGGAGACATTAGCCTGTAGGAGACGGTAATCAAATTATTGTCTTAGGAATAAAACAAAAAACATTCCATGAATTCAAAGCTTCATGGGGTGGGTAATTGATAGAAAATAAGATTTTTTTTGGGTGAACTACTCCTTCTAAGAACAAACTAGATCTTTAGTAGACTATCCTGATTTTATTACGACTTGACTGCGACAGAGGAACCGTCTGAAAGTCGGTTGGTGTAAGGCCGGAATTACTTACAGTAGATGTGGAAATTGCTACATCTCTTCTTCGTCCATGTCATTCTAGATGTTACTGCAAGTGCATTTCCTGGTGGTTAGAGTACTGCATACTGCAGTGCACTTCCTCTGAACGGCAAAGAGCTGTGTGCTCCTTCTATGACATTTTGGCATCACATAGCATTTTATCAGTAACAGGCATGAATAATTAAGCCAATTTCCAAACCAATATGTTTGCAATTAAAGACAAAAGACAAATGTGCAAACATTAATTCAACCATGGCTGTTCTTGACTTGCATTATTGGAAGATGTTGTCAACTGTAAGTTTTAAAGAGACAGGAAGTCTGTTTTATTATGTCTTAAAAGCACTTTCTGCTTTCATTTTGGAATGTAACAAGCATTTTGATAGGCTGAGGACATAGGCAATAATGCACAATGAAGCAGCAGTGTTAAGAGAGTAGAAAGGCAGAAATAAACAATGGTATGTATGTATGTATTATATAGTGCTTTTATCCAAATGCTTTACATAGATTGTGCATTACATTCACCCATTCACACACCGATGGCGGAGGAAACCATGCAAGGTACCAACCTGCTCATCGGGAGCAATTAGGGGTTCAGTGTCTTGCTCAAGGACACTTCGACACTAACTCTGGGGGAGCCCGGGATCGAACTGGGGACCTTGCGGTTCCCATCCGGCCACTCTACCCCTGAGCCACTGCCGCCCCAGTACATGTATGTATGTATGAATGTATGAGCGGTTTAGTCAATACAGCAGGTGTCAGTCTTGTCAGTGGCATGGAAAACCTTATTTTCTCACTCCATTTGTGGTCTTTCTTTCTCCTCCTCTATTTTGCTTTATCTCACATACAGTGAGATAAAGCATCAGTATCAAAGTGCAACAGGCTGTAAACCCTCTGTGTCTTGTATTGTGTCAGTAAAAGAGATTGGATCCAAATGGAGACATAATTCTTTATGATGAGACAGTTCACTGACAATCAAACTGACAGATCATCCCATCAGGATCCGTTATGAAACAGCAATCTCTGCTATACTGTAGAAAGAACGGTTCTCTGCCATGAAGAAAATTAACTCTGACACATTATCAATATGCCAGCTCTAAGGTCCTTGTACTCATGAACCAATAATTGTGCAACGATGCACTGGACAAAAAACTAAACAAAAGATCTCAAGCCTTGCAGATCGTGGACAACTGGAGGCTGAAAAGAGAGCAATTTGTTTTTTGTCTTTCTCTTTTTTTAAAGATTTTTCTGGGGCTTTTTATGCCTTTATTTAGATAGTGAAAGTAGGCTGACAGGAAATGGGGAGAGAAATGGGGGCGGTGACACGGCAGCAAAGGTCATCGGGAACGCGAGTCGAACCCGCGACACGCTGTCAGGCTGGCATTGCAGCCTAGGGTGCCTGGACCGTCACGCTACGGCCCAGGCAAAAGAGAGCAATTTCGAGGTTTATTTGAAGTCACTCACCCCATCCATGACACGGTTTCACAATACATGAGTGGCAAATTAATTGACCGTGATTATGATGTAAATCATCAAAGTATATATTTTTCCATCCCTCCTTTACTCAAAATGTGTGTCAGGTGGTGCTAGTAAGTCCCCTCATGTCTGGGATTGCCAGAGGAGAAAGGTATAGCTGATCCCCATACTGTAGCATCTATCCCTCAAATTGCCACATAGAAATAACACAGCCGATGTCATTTTCGGTGACGGTAGTTTCTGGCAAAAAAAAGGTAGTAATTTTGATGTGGGTCGAAAATCCGACGGAAATAGCAGATCTACAAGCTGTGTCAAATTGCAACGTGTTATGAGCTTGTAGATCATCTATTTTCTGCTAAGTTATTTAGTGCAAAGGGGGAAAAAAAGGAGGAGGCCAAGTAATAGACCCCTGGGGGATCTCCAGTCAACTAAGTATATATTCCCAGTATGACATTGACAGTAGGTGATTCAATGAAAATGACCCAGTGCAGCAAATAGACATCCTGCAGCCAAGCACTTTACGGGAGAGAGCTCCAAAATGACATACCGTATAATCAGATTTTGTTAGTAAGTTAAACACATTCAGAATCATCAGTAAATTCCAGGAAACTCTGTGTGTGTGCGTCTGTCTGTCTGTCTGTCTGTCTGTCTGTCTGTCTGTCTGTGACATCATAAACTGGCCTCCAACGTCTCAGATAACGGGTACTGTGCGGGTGCTGCAGTGCACGCAAATGACAAGTACTGGCACTGGTTTACCTAAAAGTCAGCACTGAAATCGGCACGTAAATATGAAAAATAAGGCATACATATCTTGTCAGATTTAAGAATTATGTTGTTTAATAGCTACTGGGGTCAGAGCGGCTTGAAGAATTGAGTGGATCGATATTGCAACAAACTGGTGTTATGGCTGCCTAATTACAAATAGTTGAAGTACTATGCACTCAGACACGGTGTGGACCCTCTGTGCACAGTAGCAATTTTGTCAGAGTACTGCATGAACCGTGCACTGCATGAAGCATGACTTGGGCTTTAGCCCTCCATTATTTCACAGGGGATAATCACCACTGTTAAATCACATAAGCTGATCCTATATAAAGTCTATCTTTCGTATGTTACGCAGTAACACAGAAACATTAAAGCATCAATTTAGTTTAGTTTTGTTAAACTGGTTTAGGTTAGTTTATGTTGGGGGTGGAACTCAATAACAGAAACGTAAAAATATTGGTTCTGCTCAGAACGAACCGATTGAAATGCAATAGATGCTGATGTTTTTCTCACTAATATTTAGTCAGACCCCGATTCTGGCTAAAGAGTATAGTGAGAAAATCATCTTTCATTAGGCTACAATTCACTACTATTTCCCCCCTACAACAATAGGTAGAGCGGCTGCCTATCAGTTTGTCATTGAGGAAGTAATGACAAAATAAAGTAATAAAACATATTTTATCTGGGATTTGCGATACATTACCAGATGATACATTTAACTGCTGTTAAATGTCACACTGTTATACAGGTACGTTGTCGGCAATGCACTATAAGTAACATTAATCAGCTTAATTAGCTGTCACTAACTATCGCTATCTTTCTTTGGTGTTCTTCACCAGTTGTTATTCATCCCTGCTTTTTCACACACACAATATGACCCCACTGAAGTGAAACATGACATGTTGGAGATGATGTCAGCTGTTTAAAATTAAGAACTCATAATTAGGGGCACAGTGGACATAAAAACTGCAGCCTCTCTCTCGTGTCTGCGCCTTATAGAAGGTCACATGCCTCTCAGAGAATCCCCTCGTTTCAGTGGTCTCCAAAGGACACCATTTAGATCTCCATGACCCCATTTCTTAACATCATAGCATGGAAATACCAGAGCAGAGATCACACACTGCTTCTATCTGCCATTAGCCTTTCAAACACGTGTTAATCTTTTTTTCTTCTTTTTTTAAAAGCCTTTCTTCCTTGCTATACAGTAACGAGTGGAGAGTTAAGGGAAATACAGGAGGAGGGAGTGGAAATGCCACACGCCTGGTCCGTATAACTGCCCACATCACTGTCCATATGTATCACTACTATCCATATCACTGCCCATATCACTGTCCTTATCAACAGCCATCACTGTCCTTATCACTGTCCTTATCACTGTCCTTATCAACGCCCATATTACTGTCCATATCACTGTCATTATCAATATCATTTGATCAGTACACGTACTACAATATGTGCATTGTGCATAATACTGTATGCTGTGATCCACAACTGTGTGACCAGTTAGGGTACATAATGATTGTGTAAATACGGATACAGATACAAATGTATGGCTACTAGTTTTATTTTCCATTGAAATAATATTTTGCTTTGCTTTAGCGGCTTCGGGAAAAGAAAAAAAGATTACAGATTTGGAAGAAATAAAACTTCTGCCTGATTTTCATGCACCAATGAAACCAATATGTTTCTGTAATCAAGAGCAGGAGAAAGTCAAGTCAGCAGCCTAATTACAGGCCGTGTAATGAACCACCTGCTGTGAGATGGTGCTGGTGAAATGTTTATGAACAGAAGTGTTAGACTCGCACACACATGGACCCGTGCGCGCGCGCGCACACACACACACACACACACACACACACACACACACACACACACACACACACACACACACACACACACACACACACACACACACACACACACAACATGCTGTTCACATGCATATACTGTACTGTACGCACTCAGGCACTTACATGCCTGCAAGCACAATTTCACACAGACATACACATAGATTACACACAAACACGCACATATGCAATGATGCTGTTGAACACAAATTACCCCAAAAATAAACTGTGAAGTGATTAATAATTGCAGAGCAAATATTCGTCAGTCCACCCACTGTAACCGGAATTACATACTCCCATGGGTGCATGCCCTTGCACGCACACGTGCGCACGCACACACACACACACACACACACACACACACACACACACACACACACACACACACACACACACACACACACACACACACACACACACACACACACTCAATTCAAAGGGCTTTATTGGCATGAGAAAACATACGTTTACATTGCCAAAGCAGAAAGCACAATACAACAATACAGCAATACAATCAAAACAAAAAATATGTACATTTGAAAGTCAGAATCTTCAATAGATCAATTTCTATGTACCAAGATCACTGGGTGCAGGTATAGTGCCGGAATATACACAATGATTAGTCTTTAGGGTGGTTGTGTTCCGTTTGATATCCTTTTCCTATCACAGCAACTCACGAATCTTGCTGCTGTGTTTGCACATTGTTGTACTTCGCCCAGCAGATATGTTTTTTTTTTGTCATTGGTCATGTTTTCAAAATATCCGTGTGTGGTTGTAATCTGTGGGAAGATTACACACACACACACACACACACACACACACACACACACACACACACACACACACACACACACACACACACACACACACACACACACACACACACACACACACAGAGCTCCCATTGTACAAAAACCCACTTGCACAAATCCAGTTGCATACAAATGACCCGAAAATAAACCAAAGATGATGAATACGTAAAGAGCAAACCATTGATGCACCCAATGTGAGCGACATCATACACACAACCACCCACACCCTCCCTTGGCTGCCCATCTAACCTTTTATCTCCAGATGATGAATGGAGGGTGTGCAGGATTCTGCCTCCTCGATATTGTTGCCAATTTTCTCCCTCCACGGCTTTCAAACTCTAACAGATACTTTCTGAACTTTCAATTCATCATTCTGGACAGTGTCCACTTCACCAGATGAACTGAGCACAAAGGTCATAGCCATACACACACAGACACAGACACACACACACACACACACACACACACACACACACACACACACACACACACACACACACACACACACACACACACACACACACACACACACACACACACACACACACATACATACACAAACATGCACCCGGACAGGCATTCACGCAGCCATGCATGCAAGCACAGCCACACATGCAAGCACAGCCACACACACACTTCCAGCTAATACTCCTCTCATGGGCACAGATTGAACTAACCCCATCTGTGACCTCACTCAACGCTATAGCTCAGGACTCGGTCACACAACCTTGCCATCCAGAATTGGGGGCAACTAAAGGTATTTTTGACCTACTGTACTATAATTTAAGTCCTAATTTGACATACCTACGGATTTCTGCATAGAAAAAAATTGGGTCGCAAAACGACATTCCACTGTGAAACAGCTGTTTAAATCGGGTTTTTTGACAGCCTGTGCAGAATTTAATACGGAAGCGCTTTCTGCACAGGCTGTCAAAAGCCTGATTTATACAGCTGTTTCACAGCGGAATACCATTTTACCACCCGGTTTTTACAACAGACATCCATAGGAACATTTCACTACCTTCAAATTAGCTATAGGACCTTGTAAAATAGGTCAACAATAACTTTATTCACCCGACACACCCAATTCTGGATGGCAACGCTGTAGCTCGGAACTAGTCTCGAGCTACAGCGATGGGTAAGGTCACAGGTGGGGCCTAAGATTAAACATACTGTACCACAAATTAATTGTATGTATACCACAAAGAAGTGTTAGATGTTATCAAATTCCTAATTTCGCTTGGCAGACAAAATGCTGCTGACTGTTTGACGGTTTCTTCCTTATAACAAAAGGCCATGGTACAGTAGGTAATTAGTTTTCACCTACTGATCAAACTGCTAGAGAACTTCCGTCAATGATAAGATAAAGTAACATGAATAATACAGTCTTCTCTCTTTCCCTACAGTAGGACTTATTTTTCATAATGTCAGAGGCTGTTTTGTTTGTTTATGTGCTAAAAGAGTGATTATGAATGCAATCAGAGTGAATGGAATTGCTACTTCCAGTTTCTGTATCTTTTGCGAAGCATAGAAGCAACAGATAAAGTTGATTAACAATATTTGGATTTATTTCATGGCCAGGTAGCTATACAATCTGAGGTTCATACGAAAGTTCAACATCGCTTTACCCACATTCTTTCAGTGGATTGGTATTATTACAATGTCCTAATTTTAAAACGGATCGTTCATTCTTTGTCCAATGTCCTCCTGTTCAATCTTCTCATCTGGTACGTTATCATTTTATGTCTTTCTCTTAAGACATTGTTTTCAATTTAACTCTTCTCTTCTGTCCGACTTAGTTTTTGTCTTACTGTCTAACATATATATTATTATATTATATTATTATATATTATATTATTATTATTATATTATTTTTTATTATAGAATTATTGTAATTAGTACCACAGGAGAAAAGGACAGTGTCTGAATCCTATAATTGCCAGATATCTACAATTAATGAAGAAAAGCACAAGAGAACTGGCACAACACTTTTTTCATGGTCCTGATGCTCTTGCTCTTCCGCCCTCTGTTTTGTTCTGATCCTGTTCTCTCGCTCCATGTGTTGTTGTTTTTTGCTCTTTTGAGTCCCTTCTGGCTTTGTAAATATAAAATTCCATCACAGCCATACTGTACTATACATATACATGCTATAATAAGCCTGACTTGCATATTATGTTCGGGCAAGCCGGATACACCGTGGTGGATTTGAATCCCTAGACTCCAAAAAAGAAACATTTCAAACAAGCAACGGGCGCGTTTCTGCTAATCAGCCTTCATCAGCGTTCATCAGCGTACCCTGAGGAAGGCTGATTAGTTGAAATGTGTCCGTTGCTTGTCCCGGTGAAGTTAAATGAATTTGTTATTGGACATAGTGCTGTCTTCTTTCTCTCCATTCCTTGGCCGTGGACATTTACAGTGCTTAAAGGAGTAGTTCACCCAAACAATGACGTATTTTCTAATACCGGGTCATCAGTAAATAGGAGACTCTTTGAGTCTACGCCGGTCATCAACTTATTGGCTTAGGAATGCGACAAAAACTAAAAAATCTCCATGAATTCAGGGCTTCATGGGGTGTCATTTTTTGGGTGTAACCAATTAAAACCTAAATACTTTGTTGATATGTCAAATACGAATCTACAAGCTCGCCAAATGTTTGCAGATTTTTTGCAGAATGTTTTCCTATTATGACATTCCCAGAATAGTGACATCAGATAATGATAATATTTTGTATTTAATCATCGATATCATGATCAAAATCTACATATTGTGATATAATAAAAAAAAATACGTTTATATCGCCAATGCCTAATCCACACGTACTCCAAATGCTTTATAATATATAAAACATTATGCATATGTATGAGTAACTATAGTTAGTTATAGTTAGTAGTAGAGTGTTAGATTATAATGCATTATAAGTACGTTTATAATGCGTTATATAGACATGGGCCTGCTAGAAAGTGATACCGTAGTGTTGTTTGTCACTTAGCTATCCTGTGGTATTATCATAGTTGGATTTTCGTATCATTCAGTGTGAGTGTGTACTGAGGAGGTGCAATAGGGGTGAATAGAGGGACAGCTCATAATTAACCCAAAATAGGAATAGACCAGATAGTGTTTTTTTAAACAAAAGTGTAGAGCGATATTTCCCGGTTATTTCTATGGATATCTACACAATATAAAATAAAGTGTCCAGAACATTAGCTATGTCTAGTTTGTCAACCTGTGGATATTTAGAACAAAATATTGCTAACAGTCAATAACAATATCTTTAGTGTCCTGTTCTTTCAGAATGAAGGCTAATGAATAATACTGCTCCAATGTGACGCTGCCGGGGTTATATCTACCCGGAGATTATTTATTTGGTTGTGGTGATGTCCGTATGATTTGGTCTATACAGCAAAATCCTCAGTCTTGATACTGTATAACCATTTCAACCCCATATACTTGACCAGTTGACCAGGGTCCCCCAGGGCTCCACTTGGTCCTTTCCTTTCTTCCCTTTACCCCAAATGTCACAATGTGTCCTTCTGCGACGCCTTGTGATATGGTAGATCTGCTATTTTTGACGAATGTTCTCCCCCAGAATAGGGATGCTAGGGTTCATGCGGTTAACTCGGAGAGTGCAAAGATATCAGACCCTTTCAGCTTCTAGGAATATTGATTGAATGACTGTCCGACATCTTTGCAATATGTGGATTTCCCCTTTTGTTGCAGGAAACAGCTGTGTCCAGACTTGCATTGCCTTGGAGGACAAACAGAGGTTGAGTGAAATGAGTGAAACCTACTGGAGTTTTGCTTTTATTTACATAACAGTCGATTTCTTCAAGGTCAGAGTGAGAAATCTAATAGCATCTCTGAGGAGAACACCCCTCAGACTTAGACACTGTCAAACGTGCACTACTGTTTGACTGTGTGCATGCCCATACACACTCAAGGACCCACATCTATCCACATGCACGTACAGTATTTACATTCATGCACGCACGCACGCACGCACGCACGCACGCACGCACGCACGCACGCACGCACGCACGCACGCACGCACGCACGCACGCACGCACGCACGCACGCACGCACGCACGCACGCACGCACGCACGCACGCACGCACGCACGCACGCACGCACGCACGCACGCACGCACGCACGCACGCACGCACGCACGCACGCACGCACGCACGCACGCACGCACGCACGCACGCACGCACGCACGCACGCACGCACGCACGCACGCACGCACGCACGCACGCACACACACACACACACACACACACACACACACACACACACACACACACACACACACACACACACACACACACACACACACACACACACACACACACACACACACACACACAAACCACTCATCACTTTAACCTCTTGCCCGCAGCCAAGCACTAGTGTTTGTGTCCTTGCCTGAAACCACGTCAGATTCACAGTTGGAACCTCACAGAAAGCATTGGAGAGAATGCATGTATGTGTTGTCCATGGACATGTATGATTGTCCATAAGGACAATATTCACTGTTGATAGACTGTATTCATACATTTATGTAAATGTTTTTATTTTGGTTGATTTTTTTGTGTGCTGTGGATAGATAATATATTATTTTGACTCATGCTCCGGCAAACTCTAAAAACATAAATTGAAAAATGTTTCAAATATTTCGGTGATGCTTGATGCACCATTGAGCAAAAAAGGAACAAAAAGGTACTGCACGCGTGGTGCAGTACCTGTTCACCACCATGGAGCCTAGGGTTTCAAATTTACTGTGTTTGGCTGGGCCTCTATACAAACACAATTGGCCTACAAATGTACAGGCTATCAGTGAATATGAGAATGAACAGGCCTTTAACAATGAGTATCTACAGATAACTGCATGAATGTATGAATGCAGTCTATCAACAGTGAATATGAATTAATATAAGTATGTATAGTCTATCAACAATTCATATATGAATAAATACAAGTACCGTCTCTCACCAGTTATGCTTAACAAGCATCTGTCAAGGCTTTGTAATGTACATCGTCCATGTGCAAGTACTCCAGAGTCACAGCAGGGGTCAGTAATCCAAAAGAACAGACAGTGCCAGAGTCAAAGCAGGAGTCAGTAATCGAAAAGAACATAACAGGCAGTGCAGATCTTAAGCTCTCATAAGCTCTCTTAAGCTTGATTGTGGAACCTGATACTACTACTGGCACAAATAAATATCAAGACAGGAGGGGTTCTCCAGGATAGCATTCAGCTTCCTCCTCACCCTCCCAACCACCTCCAGATTGTCCAGTTCAACTTCAACTACACAGTCAATATCCCTCACTCAAAAACTTTGACTGCTCAAAATGGGCTTTTGTTTTGCTAGGATGCTCTCTTTCTCTCCTCTCCAGAGCTTTAGCATTCTGGCCTAGAAATTCTCATCTGTATTCTGTTGTGTTATTGGACAAATGGGGTGAATGTCCTTAGCTTTCTGTCTCCTCTAATGCACCATAAGTGCTACTGCTAGATCAAGCAGTGTGAGATGTAATATATATTCCTACACAAGCAGACTGATGTGGAGGTGAATAATGCTGTAATGAGTATAAGTGGTCAGACAGAGAGGCTAGAAACACACACACACACACACACACACACACACACACACACACACACACACACACACACACACACACACACACACACACACACACACACACACACTCAGTGCGACTATCAGAGAGACCAGTAAAGAAGAAAAAGGACAGAGGAAACGTGAAGAGCAAAACCAGAAAGAATGAGAGACGGGGAGAGAGAAAGACAAAGAGGAGGACAAAAGTAAGGAGAGTAAAATAGAGAAATGAGACAGTATAGGACATTGCAGAGATGTGGGGCTCTTGGGAGTCAGTAAGCGCAGCTCTAGATAAAGTGCTCTGTGTGTGAGCTCTCTCTGGCTGCATTACTACTCATACCATTAGCTGCTCTGCTGATTAATGGCAAAACCATCAGCCCAGAGCACAGCAGCAGTGTCATGCACATCATGCATATCATACCATGATTCAAACTCTGAAGCAGGGCATGGATGAGATCAGACTGAACCACTCATTGCCTACCAAGGAACACTGGCATCCATATTGTCTATTGGACCAACCTGGCAAAGATTAAAATAAATGTGTGCATCGTGGCTACGAGCGCTCTTCGTTTTTGTATACTATTGGATATACTATTGGATCAATCTAGCAATAAAAAAAAAGAAATACAACTTTTACGCATGAAAATGTATGCATTTTCTTTCTTCAAATTCAGCCTATGAACGTGACATTAGTTGTATTGTACACATTTTGTCACACTGCCACAATGAGCATTCTCAGTTTTCATTTCATGGCTCTGTTTTGAATGGTTTGGCTATCTCAGGAGAGGGACGATAAGACTGAGCACTGGTGCTCCACAAGGTACCATGCTGTCACCGTTCCTGTTCACCCTCTACACCTCTGACTTATGCTTCAACTCGAAAATTGGAACTTTCCACCTACAGAAGTTATCTGATGACATCTCCATTGAGATCTCCAACGAGTAGTACAGAGCCCTGGTGTAGAGCTTCATTGAGTGGTGGAACAGCAACCACCTCACCACTTCAGCTCAACATAGGCAAGACCAAGGAGCAGGTGGTGGACTACCAAGGGAGCAATAACAGACTGCCAAGCGGTCGGTTGGTCGGACAGACAATCAGTCAGTCAGTCAGTCAGTCAGTCAAGTCTGTCTGTCTGTCGTCTTTTTGTACTGTGTGAGTGGTGACACTCACACTGTACAAGCAGTGAAATGCTAGTGTGGCAAGTTCCACACAACTGCTAACAGCAATACAAGAAAACAAGAACAATAATACTGGATATGATATGAAAAGAAAGTAAAACAGATATCTAACAGATATATATATATATATATATATATATATATATATATATATATATATATATATATATATATATATATATATATATATATGTCACAGGGAAATTGGAGAACCAGGGAAATTGAAAACGGAGTGCTCGTTTTTAGGCGCGGGGCTTCGGGGCGAGACAGGGTTTTTTACACGAGGCTCGCGAGGAGGAGGAGTAGGAGGAGGAGGAGGAGGAGGAGGAGGACGCGGCGCCGCGAGGCGGGGCTATGATGCGAGGGGGCGTGATGAGGAGGAGGAGGAGGAGGCGGCGCCGCGAGGCGGGGCTTTGATGCGAGGCGGACCTGGCTTTTGTTGTTCCCCCCACATAGCAACCAGGAAGCTACGCTAGGGGAACGCTGAACACGCGTTCATACGCACACATGATAATAGTTATTGTCCATGACGGAGGCGCGCCGACTTAGCAGAGCTTGAGGCCGAGAAGGCGCGCCCGAGCGCCTCCAGGCGCGAGTGCCCGCGCCGACCGGCCGATGGTCTGCTAGTCGAATCAGCGCCGTCCGAGTTGTAAACCGATAGGGAGAGAATAGATATTTTCATGGATTACTATCCGTGTGTGTGTGTGTGTGTGTGTGTGTGTGTGTGTGTGTGTGTGTGTGTGTGTGTGTGTGTGTGTGTGTGTGTGTGTGTGTGTGTGTGTGTGTGTGTGTGTGTGTGTGTGTGTGTGTGTGTGTGTGTGTGTGTGTCAGGGATAAACTAAAACAAATGTTAAAAGCCAGAACACAATAAAATTATCTTAACAGTCATGCTTTCAATAAACCAAATTGAAAGCATGAGCACGTGCTCTACTTTTGGATCTACAGAATTGCCTGGGGGGGGGGGGGGGGGCGGTGAAAACGAGCGCTCCTTCTCCAATTTCCCTGGTTCTCCAATTTCCCTGTAACATATATATATATATAAATAAAAAAATGCAATTAAAATAAATACTAATAATTATAGTGTGTGTGTGTGGGGGTGTATTGTCTGGGTATCTTAGCATCTGGACTTATATAATGAACAAGAAGGCATAACTGTCTGTCTGTCTGTCTATCTACAGCACAAGGTGTCACAGGCCATCAGGATGTTATCAGTGTCTGTATGTGCGAACGTTCTACCACTTCTGCCCACGAGAAAACATTGGCTCTCTTTGAGACTGTGCCTTGACTGCTGTCCAAGTGACTTGCAGGCAGAAAACCAACAATGTCACTCAGTTTAAATGTTTTGGCTGTCATCTACTCTACTGTACTAGGCATACGCAAATAAGTAATAATGGTTCGCCACCACAGGTGTTGTGAATGAGCTATTTGCGTTTATTAGCTATTTGTCTGTCATTCATAACGGCTTTCCATCAAGAAATAACAGACCCCAGAATGCCATGATTGATCAATCAGAAATAAAGATAGGCTAATAAGACTGTGGATGCACTCATGACCAAAACACACACATGGATATGATTGAAGCTACAGTAAGTGACTCATGAACATTTGATGAATGCTGTGATAGCTGTTAGTTCATAAAATGTTTTGATGAAATTTACACTTATTGTTATGGCATTATTGATAATGCACCGTGTCGAATTACTGACAGTGCACTTAAGTGCCAACTGCTCTACAGTCTGACATTCTTCTGTCTCAGTGTAAAAGTAGAAATGTGTTTTTTCTTTCCACTTTTTTGAACAGCCAGCTTAAGCCTGATTTATACTTAGCTGTGCATCGGTGTCGCGCACCTAAAATAGCTGATCTACAAGCTCACAACACATTGTGAGCTTGTAGATCAGCTATTTTTGGTGACAACAACCAGTATAACTAAGGTCTTAGGTGATAATTATGCTCGCATGCACAATTGCACTCATGCAGGCGCACTCACACGCACACACACACACACACACACACACACACACACACACACACACACACACACACACACACACACACACACACACACACACACACACACACATACTCACACACGCGCAAACACCCTGTCCCACTGAAAAAAGCGGAATGACAGCTGGGCAAAATTGCATCTATAAATCATTTGTCAGACTGGCCTAAATTCTATCTGCCAGCCATACATGCAGTCAAATCTGACCCCCCTATCCCCCCCCCCCCCACACACACACACACACACACACACACACACACACACACACACACACACACACACACACACACACATACTCACATAGCTTGACAGTCACTTCCTTGTCCACACAAATCAACCAATCACATCATGGCAGTCATTTCCTTGTCCAGATAACTCAGCCTATCAAAACATGACAATCACCAAGCCAGTTCACATAATGGAGAAATATACAACCGAGCAAAAATTGAATGAAGTCCAGCATTGAGAAACTGCAGATGTGATATCTATATGACAAGATTCCACATATTTTTTTCTCCTCTCACTTTTCCCTTCGCAAACATATTCTAATGTAAAACCGGAGGAAATCGGAGGGTTTTGTATGGCTTTCCAGTGTCATTTTTTCAGCACGAAAGCGAGGTGATCAGACCTCAGTACTTTAGCTGGGGGCTCTGCTATCCATCATGGGGGCCGGGTGGTAAATGGCTTATGTAATTCTGTTTCAGATGAATGGCCATGGAAGGGAGTGTCATCACTAACGTTATTGTGATCTATACAGGAGGGGGGGGAGGGGGGGGGGGGAGAGAGAGAGAGAGAGAGAGAGAGAGAGAATATCCTCTAGGGCTATTAGATACAAAATGTAAGATTTCAGCAGGATGAAAATGGATATAGTGTAGGAAATTAACATAATAGTCTCCAAAAAGCTGTTAATTTTAACTGTTCAAAAGAAAAAGTACTTCTTTATTCATTTAGCTGAACAAAGGAAAGGACATTCTCTGCCTTCCACTTTCATCTGGGACAACAATCTCTGTCTTTACTCCTCTTCAAATCTGGTTTCATCTTGTTTTGAGGAAGACAAAAAGAGAAAGACATAAAACGCTATTGACCTTTCTTTCTTTTTAAGTGGCGGTGTCAGGAAAATGGCGCAATTTACTGCTTACAGATGGTGCAAGAGAGAGACTGAATGGAATGACTGATATGATTCCTCTCTTAATGGCCCTTTGTTGCCGATAATTGTTGACACTTTTATTTCTCTACATAATCTCCTAATGAGGTCAGCAAAGTGATGATTGACAATCTGGTTTGTTTGCATTCTCCTGTAAACTCAGTCATAATTGTAAACAGGAACACAGTAAAAATGAGGGGTACTATTTTACACTCAGAGTTAAAATACCACTCATTTTGTTGTGTCGGCCTGGACTGGGAGCTATATATCATATATTATGATCTGACACAAACAAAACTACTACACTTTCCGAAGATGTACTAAAATAAGGCATCTTCCTCATTTGTGTTGTTGAGAGTGTACAAATTAACTCTGATATACACTCTTAATTAACACTTTCACTGATTAACAATACTGACTGTATTACTTTTCAGAGTTGGTACTGGCTGTGAAACAATTACTAATTCTTCCCAGAGTTAGTGCTAATTTATCCATTTGTAACTGAGAGTGCACAAACGTAACCAAATGAACCCTTGCAGATTCCATTTGTACGAGTTAAATTTGGTCAATCGGCTATGGGCAGCGGTGGCCCAAAGGTTAGAGGAGCGGGTTTGTTGCTGGAATAAGAGCACTCGTGCTCAGCATACCTACCCTGGGTAAGTAACAGTTAAAATAATAATAATAACGTTGAGGATTTTTACCGTGTACTACCAATCCCCTATCTCTCTCTCTCTCTCTCTCTCTCTCTCTCTCTCTCTCTCTCTCTCTCTCTCTCGATCTTCCACTGCATACTATCAGACAAACAACTTCAAACCACCTCTAATTAAGATAATTGGACTAATCAATACCTTTGTTTATATCTTCACTATCGACTCAGTCTGCAGGGATGCAGGGAAAGGGAGATGGGTTGCAGTACACAAAGAGTGACCTTTTAGTGTGTGTGTGTGTGTGTGTGTGTGTGTGTGTGTGTGTGTGTGTGTGTGTGTGTGTGTGTGTGTGTGTGTGTGTGTGTGTGTGTGTGTGTGTGTGTGTGTGTGTGTGTGTGTGTGTGCGCGCGTGCGAGAGGGAGATAATATTTGTGTATACCATATGCTTACTTTCCAGTTAGTTAGGGAAAATAAATGCTTTCTTCACAAATGTGTTCATAAAGGTGTCTACTAACACCTCTCAATCAGTTCTAACCCAACTCCTCTGGGAAACTTAACTTGAACTTAACTTGCAGTAACTGTATGTTAGGGCATGTGCATATTTATATTGCTTTGTACTTCATATAGCTTTGCATGGGTATGCCACTGTATGAAGTTTTTTAATTTCTTTTAAAATGTTTTTATGTGGGGTGGGAGCGGCTAGTTTTGGGAGAGCTTTTGTCTGCATCTCAAGCGGTTTAACCTTCTACTAAAGGTACTATGTATGCAGTATATTCAGCCTGACTCCAGCGACTGAATGGCAAAATCAGTTTCCCCTCAAAATGTCAGGACCTGAGTCATCCACATGGCGGCTCATCCATATCAGCAAACCAAACTCTAGTGTCAGATATTTGAGATTCTGTCCAAGATTTAGTAACGTCTTAGATTCTGTCAGACAGCTATAGTAGGCTGGGAAAAGAAAACAGGGGTCTGAGTGAAAGGAAAAACAATACTATAGGTAAAATAGGTATAGGTAATACACACAATGAGTTCATACTATACTCTCATATCTATGAGAAACTTTGTAGACACCGACGACAAATGTTTCCGATTTTATTAAAACATTTGAAGCATTCTGTTCTTTATATTATCCTCTCATGGCCGTTTCTGTCCTGGCTGGCCATCTTTCAAAGCCTCAAAGACTTTTTAAGCTTTTGCTTTGATTGCGATCAATGAAAGATTTATTTTAAACAATAGTGAAAATAGCGGATCTACAAGCTTGTACCACCACTATTTTACAACAAAGTAGAATACAGGGCTAAGTGGTTAATCAGATTAATCGATTTAGTTGATAATAATAGTTGAAAATACAATAAAATAAATTAAGGCACTCTGGTGGCACAGTGGTAAAGTGCCTGCCCACCACCGTGGAGGCTATGGGTTCGAAGTGCATCCGGCTTTGTCGAGTGTCTATATATATGAACACAATTGAACCCATGTTCGGGGGAGGGTGATATTACACTTACTCCTATGGTCTGGGGTATCACCTGTCAGCAGGGCGTGTTGAAGACGTAGAGCCTCCATCATACTCCACCCGAGTAGGATGGATGCTCTATGTCTTCACTGGCAGGTGAGTCAGTAGGAAAAAACAGCAGTGACAACAACACACAAATGTGTGTGGAGAGGAAATCAATTAGCATAACGACTAAATTGGGGAGAAAAAGGGGTAATTTTATGTCAATTTGTTGATAAGAAAAAAACCTCAAAATAAAATCATAATAACTTTGCTCCTTGATTATTCGGTTATTGTCCCTAAATATTGATTTTGATATATTTTTGGTTAATTGCCCAGCCCTTTGCCCAGCCCTAAAGCAGCCCATGTGTGCGCTTGTGCATGAAAAACGCTCCGGATAAGGAAAGTAAACTCTTTCAAAACCACTCTTCCCCACCAGTCACACACAGCCGTCATCCTCAGGTAATGTAAAACCATATGGAAATACAGATACATGTTCTTGTAGGCTCAGGTCTAATGCTTGTTCCTGCATTATACATCTCCTAAGGGCAAAAATCACAGCATTTCTCCAGTTGTGTTAAATAAAGTCTGAAGTTAAGCTATATCTAAATAGCCAGGCACCGATCACACTGAGGAACTTCACTACATACTGATTCAAAAATGCCTAAGCAGGCAGACTGCTTTGGGCAAAACAGCTTGGAGCACCTCCGTGGTGGGGCTGCATGCACAACGAGGTGCATCTTAACGGACTCTAGCAGGCATCAAGCTCTTGCTGTTGCTCTACTTTTGGAAAAGGAGGAAATCATTCTTACCAGCTCTAGGTTTTGGGTTCATTAGGTCACTGGTTCACAGGGACCCCAAGGAGTCATTGAGGGGGTCCAGGTTGTCCCCAGCAAAATGAGGAAAATTTAAGATGACTTTTAAACTTTTAAACATGGAAGCGCAATTTTATTTTCCAGCCATTTTCGAAACATTTTGACAAAATGTTGACTAATCTCTCATGGGGGTCCCTGGCATTTATCTGATCAGATGGGGGTGTTTAGCACTTTCTGTTTGCTGTATGTATGATATATACTATAATTCACGGAATCTATGTCTGTGTATCTGTCACACCATTTGTTTTGCGTCTGACTGAACGGTCTTAAACTTGCCGTGTGGAAACCAACGGTTTCTAAAAAGGAAGACGCACACAGTCTTTGTGTTCAGGAGATTGTATGCTTCGGCTTCTGATTGAACAATCCAAACCAAAGCTTCACGGATTGGCGGAGCGTCACGACATGTTTGTGCCGCTAAACCATTATAAATCCCTAATTGGTTAACTGAACCTGTCGGCTTAAATGATTGGCCGTATTTCTGCTTGAATTCTTTACAGTATATACAGTGCAGTATATATATTCAAGAATATTGTCTTTAAACATTCCTCTATCTTCCGGCTATTTGAAAATATTCCAGACGTCTCAGCTCCATGACAGGAATAGAATAAGAAAACGTCTGGTGCCGTCTGTTAGCATCCTCTTCTATCCCTGCTGCCTATTCTATCCATCCCTTCCTTCCTACGGTCAAACTATCGACAGCTTGCAACACTTCCTTCATCCACAGGACGCCAAAATAATATGACCATCCAGGTACTGCATGAGATTTCACACTGTAAAAAATCCACCTACTATACCAGCTGCCACTTTAAAAAAATAGAATTAATTGGATTTTGAGGATCAATGAATTAAATATTCAATATCCAAGTCAAATTAGAATAATATTGTTTCATGGCCTATGTAATTTTTTTCCACAATTAGTAATTTTAAATTGACTAATATAAAACATTACTAGACCCATTTATGTTATTATTTCGATAGCATCACTTCTCTTTGTGTTTTTCCTGAGATAGACTATTCAGGATCGCAACTCCAATAACCTCCCACTGCCGCCCATCTGGCCCCTCAGTGGAACTGTTGACAACGGTCGCAACAGATACTGCGACCCAGTCACCTCTGCCCAGGATTGTCATAACAACCGTGCACCTGCCAAACAATTTGTTAACTGGCCAAGCATCCAGCCCTCTCAGTGCAATGGGCCTGTTTATGTACTCTAAATGTACTCTCAAGTCTCGCTGAATTACAGAATAAAAAAGAGAAGCGGACTACTGTACTTTTGCTGATAAAGAGTCACACCATTAGTCACATTATTCCTAATGTTATCCTGAAGCATTTAAAAAAGAAATTTGATCACTGATCTGACTGTTTTTCTTTTTAATGGCTTCTTGAAATGTTTGCTTTCCAGATTATTTAACCACTTAAACCGTATAGTTAGCTGTGTTCCCCCAGGGGTCTACTGAATACTATGTGGCGGTGTGTTGTATACACAGTATAGATGCATCCTGTATTATTGTCTCCGCCAGGCCGAAAGGCATGGCGAGAGAGTATGTTTTGCACCCCGTCCGTCCGTCCGTCTGTCTGTCCGTCTGTCCGTCTGTCCGTCTGTGACCAGCTAATCTCTGGCACTGTTGGCTTGATCGCAGCAAAACTGTGCACACACACTCCCTGGATGCCAATTCAGAACCTCTGCCCCAAATTCTTTACATGGGCCTGTTATAGCGCCACCAGGAGGCCGCTTTTTGCAAAACAATTTTTTTGACAGTACTCCTACAGATTCTGTCCAAACGTCACGCAAATCGGTACACAGTATCTCTATAGTCATTAAACGAAACGGGTCTTTCAGATTTTTCATATTCCATCCTAATTGGCTAAAAATAGCTTCCAAAGTTTGCAGGAGTGCTTCGTTTTGAACAAAATGCCTCAAATCATGAACACAGCATGCATTTTCCGTGAAATTTTGCACACACATTCCCACTAGGCCGAGGAAGAAATTCCAAATTTTTAAATCAGCCTCATGGTGGCGCTATAACAGGCCGATTTGTGTTTTTACCTATAATTGCACCGATCTGTGTAAAACTTTGTATGTGCACTCCCTAGAGGCCAAGGAAAAACCCTTGCCCTGCATTTTTCACATCTGCCTTTTATAGCGCCACCAGGAGGCTGACTTATGTAAAACACATTTTTGGATATTACTCCTTCAGATTGTATCTAAATCTCACACAAATCGGTACACATGATCTCTATAGTCATGTGATCAAGATGGATCTGTTAGAGTTTTCATATTCCATCCTGATTGGCTAAGATTGACATCTAAAGCTTGCAGGAGTGGCCGTTTTCAACAAAATGCCGCAAATCATGAACGCAGGGTCCGACTGCAGTGAAACATGCACAAACATTTGCACTACAATGAGGAAGAAATGCCACCCTTCCACATTGCCCTGTTATAGCGCCACCAGCAGGTCTAATTTAGCAAAACACATTTTTGGAACAAAATGCCTCAAATCATGAATGCAGTGTCCGATTGCCATCAAAGGCCTAAGAAGAAATGCAACACTTTTCACATTATAGCGCCACCAGGAGGCCACAATAACCTACCTGACCTGGCGGAGACCTGTGCTCCGAGGAGCACTTTTTCTAGTTATTTATTACTTTTCAGGTATCCAATACATTATAAAACCAATATTATTTATTTGTTGTCCTCAACATCCTGCCCCTCAATTGCTGTGATTGTTTTTTAGACACACAGAGAGAGTATTCAGAGCAAGGCAATTAAAAAGAAGGTACGGTCATCTACGTAATTGTTGCTATCCAGCAATTCCAGCCAGCATATTCGTCTCACTGGGAGGCAAACTGCAGCCGTGGAATGCATTGTAGCCAATGAGAGCCAGCCGGACCAGCTTATGAACAAACACTATTTCTGAAAGATTGAGACCTTTTATAAAATAAAAGAAGACATATTACTCGTTGTTTTCTGCTGTGTTGCTTCTGTGTACACTGTATACAGTACATTTATTGAGGTATTATAAAGACCTCAAAGTACGTTTCTGAACGTGCCAAAGTATCGCAAGTATCGCCATCATTGACCGCTTGACAACCCAACCTCGCAATACTGCCGAGCCAGAAACTATACAGAACATGTCATGACTCTGTTTAGATGCCTCAGTAAAATTATGTGCACTTTGAAAAACAAGTGATTAGAAAACAACCCATGATATGTCTTATTTTATATTCCTGAACCGATTAACTGACAAAGGACACGATCGTTCAGAAATAGTGTTCACAAGCTGGTCCAGCCAGACTTTCACCGAACTTCCGGATCCAGTTTTGCCTCCCATGCGCGTGGACCGACTGTACCTTCTTCTATCATAGCCTTGATTCAGAGCAGGAAGCCATGCTGATCTTAGACCCACGGGTGCTTCAAACTGTTAAAAAAGGCACATTTATAATGTTATCTTTTAATGGTCGATAATAGAGAGCTTGAGAGACCCCTGTTACTGAACAAACACTCTATAGCAATGATTACTATCATATCATCACATAGACGAGCTGTCACTGCACAGAATAGCGATGCTAGGGTTCATGTGGTTAAAATATCATATGAGTGTTCTTAGTTTTTCAGAGCAAAGAAAGGAAAAAGGGGGAGCAAATGAAGAAAAAAAAGGCGGAATTATTCAAGAGAAAAAGACAGAGGAATGAAAGTAGGGAGAAAGGAAGCATCCATATACAGGGTTGGGACGCGGCCCATATTTCACACTGGGAGCAACATGGGTTGTACATGCCAGCTCAGCCCTACTTTCCACCTGTGTTGGTATTCCACTTGACTGGACCTGGTTGTTAATCCGACAGGCTTTTCTCTGTTAGTCAGATTATTGTATCATCATCAGTGTTTCATGAAGAGAAGCCATCTGCTCAGACAGAGCTTACAGGACGGCCATGGGATGATACCAATGACTCTGTGGGGGAACACATTGGCAGTTGCCTGTAAAAAAAAACCCACATGTGTTTGTGTTTTGTTGCTGTAAGCTTTTCCTAGTTCCTTTTTTCCATTCTTTATTTTGTGGGGACTGTGTGATGCAATGTGAGAGTGTGGACTAGTCGACACCAACTCGGTACTCCTGGATCGCTGCCATCCACTCCCTCCTGTCTAGCATCAGTGGATTGAGCTCTGCAATGTTGCTAGCTTCGCTGTCATGCCACAGTGTGTCTATATAGGTGGTGCACCTCTTTCCCCTCCTACAGTAGCTGTGCTTTGGGTTGGCTCCCACAGTGTCACTTTTCTCGCTACCAGTTCCGGATGCCTGACACAGTGCCTTGCCAGCCCCATCCTTCTCTCTCTGTCAGTGACCCGCAGGAGTTCTCCCACGTTTCTGATGTGGTCCAGTGCCATTCGTAGCATTTTTGTGTAGACACCATGAGGCCGAACAGCCGCATCTTGAGGTCATCTCTCATGGAGACCATGGACTCTTTGGAGGGATGCTGTTTGAAAACCTTACATCAGTAACAACTCAATTATTGATGGGGTGCAAACCCTTTCGGCACCAACCCAACTCTGCCTCTTGTTTGTGACCTTGACAGTAGACACCCAAAATGTAATAACATCTTTGGGGCAGCCTACTGATCATTCCCACAATGTTTCATAAAAATCTGGTCATCAGTTAGGCTATGTAGCTAAAAGTCACACCTTGACCTTGATTGTGACATTTACCTTTGATGCTGGACTAACTTCCTCAGCCCAGTAATACAACATGCTATTTATTTACATGCAAGATGAGGCTTAAACCATTGACTGTAAAAATGTAAATGGACATAGTCACCGTGATGTCGCCCATTGGTTTCGTTTGTGGAATCCCGTTTTGAAGCTTTGAGTTTGGCAAATTGACCATGGCCTTGGCTAAAGACTTCCCCATCATGGATATTTTGCAGCCAGAAGTGACCATATTTGGACAAGAGGGTGGAGCTGGGGATATGCATCACTATACCTCTTGCTGTGGTGCGCTGGTGGAGCTACCATAGCCATGCCGTAATCTCCTGCAATGTCTCTGATTCTCTCTGCCATAGTATTCCTTGACTGATAGCAAACACCTGTCTCTTCTCAGGTGCCACCAACTCCGCGGCGGCCAGCATGCATTCTCTGATGAATTCCCCTCGGACTACAGCTTCGATGCGGCAGCAACTTTGTGTGCAATAATGTAACTGGCCTCGACTGCTTCATCATGAGCAGTCCGACCTGTGCTGAACACTGACTGTTGTCTTTTCAGAGCTGCTTCAAGGCCATCTATCTTTTTTGTTCTGCATTCTCCTGTATACTGGTCATATTCGTGCGTCATTTGACGTTGTAATCCTTTGCACAATTAATTTGCGTGGAGAATATCAGACAAGTAGGCTTGCCCTTGAATTCATAGAAGAAATGGCGATCTCCCCAAGTAAAGTTGAACACCAGATTTTCCTCTGCTTTCTTTTCTTGGACAGCATTTTGAATCACAGCAGCAGCGTCTCTCCTTCTCAGTCCTCAGCTTTCAGGTGAATGGTGAAACTTGGACACCTCTGCCCTAAAGCATACCATGTTTCATTGTCTATTTTACTTTAAATGGGATCATAATTTACAAAATGAACATCATGCTGTATTTAAAAAAAGACTTACAACTAGCAATTAAGAAAATAAACTCATTAGGAAAATGTTTGGGTAATTTCCTCATAGACTTCTGTACAATCTGACATACATTTTCAACCAGTGGATCACCCCCTGCTGGCCATTAAAGTAGGTTTAGAGTAGGTTTAAGTCAATTCTGTATACTTAGTTTTTACTTTATGTTTTCTTCTTAGGTTAAACAAATACAACACAGATGTCATCAATATACAGTGCCACTTCTGTATTGTCCAAGATATGGATATGCTAATGGCATTATCACAGCATTACTGCGAGAAAAGACTAGAATAGAATTTACTTGAGAAACTAACTGAAGGAACAGAGACGATGGAGGGGGAGATGTAAAAGAAACAATTCTGACGGCACTGGAGAGAACAAGACAGAAACGGAATCAGTGCAGACGGAAGAGGGAAAAGTGGAAGCATGAGTATAGAAATGGAGGAAGTACTAGATGAAGAAAAAGATGAGAAACAGCTTGAAAATGGATTGTGAGGTGGTCGCACAAAGGTGGTGAGATAGGAAGAGATAGCGGGCACAAACAATAAAAACAAATCTGTTGTTTCTGCCCATAATGATTCATGCTGCTAATTATTTTGCAAACACGCGCACACGCACGCGCGCACACACACACACACACACACACACACACACACACACAGAGAGAGTTCCTAATGATGGTATGGCAGCCAGCCATTAGACTCCACCGTAACAGACCGATATAACTTCCCATTAAAGCCAGCCCTCTTCTCACAATGGGAAACAGTGCCTTTAATTACTCAAAGATTTCCTCTAAACATGGCGGCTGGTGAAGTCCTTAATGGCTGTGACTGGAACATTACAGGGATCTATTAAGCGGGGGAATGGTTTTCCCTGCACTCTGGGTGAGTGGTGCAGACGAATTGGGAAGAAGACATTTCTCAATGCACCACATGCCATTGTCATCACACGTCATCAATCCTGAGGGAGCATTACAATCTCTCTGTCTCTCCCTATATATATATATATATATATATATATATATATATATATGATTTTCAGAAATGTGCAAATGTTTTTGAAAATAACCAATCTACAACCCTACAAAGCGTCACATCACAATGTGTTGTGAGCTTGTAGATCGGTCATTTTCACTATTTTTGAAATAGGGTTATTGTGATTCGTTCATGTATTTTCTTACATAGTTCTTGATAGTTATTCAAAGGTTAAAAGGGTAGGCACAATAAGCTAAGGCTTCAGCCTACACCTTTTTGGTCTATGTTTTCGATGATGACTACAAGTGAAGGCTTTGTATTGATATGCTTTTTAGAGACCAAAATAAACTACTACTACTGCTTCTACAATCAATTGTTGTACGTTTCAGTCCCGGGGAGAACCCCTGATCTATATCTAATAATGTACACTATCTTACACTGGTGCTTTTTTCAATGAAATGATTTCAGCCTGTTACAATGTTGTATGTAAGTAAGTACAATCATCTCAATGTGTGTAGCCTAGAATCAATATTAATTTAGTGTATTTCTCTCCATTCATCCCTCTTCTAAGACGATGCATGGTTTACCTGCATTTATTAAGTCTGTTATAAATAACAGCTTCATTTACTTTAATGGAACGATCGTATCTTAACGGCCTTTCAAAGATAGATTGGTGCATATAACTGTGGAGCCTTTCACTGTTCATCTAATTCTTTTAAATGAATGCATGTAATCAGATTATGGACTGTCTGTAGAGATTGCACTAACAATCAGTTTAACAAATACTGCATTACAAATGCTGCAGAAAAAGCCCTGTTTCTCTTTGATAATCATCACAATAGGGGTTTTATAATCTCACTAAGTGTTTCTTCTTCTCCAGCACAAACTCTAAAGAATTCTGGTAAGCATACATTAGCAAGGTTTTCTACTTTAGAGATTAGCAACTGCTTTATAGTCAATGAAAACACCAGCACTCCCTGCTGTTGTGTTAACAAATTATAAATACACAGTCCCGCTTGGAGAATTAACTTCAGGTATATTCATTCTCTGCGAATCTGTTTGTTTTAGCTGTGCGTACAGGTGTTGAATTCCAAATATAGTCACAGTGGGTGATTCTGGCAAAGCTCACCTGTAGGGGAAAGCAAACACTTGTTTTTAATCACTTAAGGCCAATTCTACCATAGACCTTTTTGCTGCTGTACAATATGAGCAAGCAAAATAGCAAACTGTTTACTGTGGCTTACTAAACTCCAACATACCTGCAATTAGTTTTTTTTTCTGTCTCTGGCATTCTACCCATTTGAACTGAGAAATATTCTATAAAGAAATAAAGAAATAGTTAGTATTCATGGTCAAGCATTTGATGAATCGCTACTTCTGCACTTGTTAAGTTCCACTTTGCCAATACAAAGAGTAGGATATGGAAAGCAATGTTCTATAGTAATCTTCAACCTAAAATCTATGCTTAGCTGAGTTACACAAATTCGTATGTCTTCACGGTCATATTATCTTGCGACATCTCCATCAAGCTTGCCTCTTTCCCAATGTCAGATTCTGAATGCAGCATGATCGCAAATATTTCATCTTCAATCAATCTTCTGTCACGCCATATCTATTCCACAATCCACTGTTAGTGCCACGCACCAATGAGCAGATTGTACTTTGTCTGTCTGAACCACTGTGCATGTCCCTGTCTTGAGGAAAAGCGAGAGTGAGGCAGAGAGACAGAGAACGAGTGAGAAGGAATTAAGAAAGGCAGGACAATTGAAAGGGCAGGACAGAGACTGTCACTCTCACATACAAATAAACACAAACACATGCAAAGGGTCTGGGACACCTTCTGCCAGGACTATGTCTGCCAAGACCTACCCCTTGTGGGAGCTCCCACAGCAGGAGGCCTGGCACCTCTCCCACCTTGCACTGATAACAAATGAAGACACACTCTTTGTTCTGTTCTCCCTGTATGTGCGTGCGTGCGTGCGTGCGTGCGTGCGTGCGTGCGTGCGTGCGTGCTACAACAAATTCAGTTTTCGTGTTGTGAAGAAAACTTGAAGAAAAAAAAGCTACAGTAGCCAGGCAGGTAAATTAGTAGCTCACTTTTTGACAGCACTCCTAGAGCTGAGAACACATTGATTTTGATAGTGAAGGAAGTCCAACGTTTAATTGTTTACAAAATGAAATTTTGTAAACTCAAGGTAAAAAAGGGGGAAGGCCTGGCGGACCTTGGTAAACCAGAGGGCGTTCCTTTTTTAATGGTTTAAATCATTCATCCATTTCCTTGACTGGGAAGGGCATTAGCAGGTTTTTGGGACACTGCAACTCTGACTGCCTTGTGTCCACATGAATATATTTTCTATTTTACAAGGGAATAACGTCAGTACTGCCAATAAATCAATATCCCCGGGTTCAACCTTCAATTAACCCATGACATATAACTTCAAACTTGCATTATTAGGTACCATGTATCGACCACATCTATCAAATCTGGCAAAGGATGTCAGTTACGAATGTTCATGAATACCAGTTCAGGCATAATGATTATATATAGCCTATATATATATATATATATATATATATATATATACGTATATATATATATATATATATATATATATACACACACACACACACACACACACACACACACACACACACACACACACACACACACACACACACACACACACACTTTAATTGAATAATTAATCTATTTATTTTTAAGCCCCTCTAGCCGAGATCATGTAGCTCAAAGGATGGCATTATCAGTCGATCGGTCAAACATCGGTCTTTATGGACAGGTATGTGCAGGTACCAACAGATACATTTACAAACTGCATGTTCCCATAGTAGCTACAGTACTACTGTATATCTTGATTATTGAAATGGAAATAAATGAAGTGTTAATGTGCTGAAAGAAATGTAACATACGCAGTTCTTGTCAAAACACACTGGGAAATACAAATACATGTTATTTTGTGTAGAGTAAGTGATTCAGTGACAATAAATGTGTCAGAAGCTATATTGTTCTTGTGGTGTCTTTACAAAGACACCACAAGTGGTACGGATAGTGTCTGGCACATTATGGTGTGAGGGAAGCACATCTACATGTAGTATCTCCCTGTTTCTCACCCACTCGTGTTCTCCTTTGAACCTCTCTGCCAGTCTACCTCTTTCAAACTATCATTCTACCTGTCACTCGTCATAGGTTTCTCGCTCTCTCTCTGTCTCTCTCTCTCTCTCTCTCTCTCTCTCTCTCTCACACACACACACACACACACACACACACACACACACACACACACACACACACACACACACACACACACACACACACACACACACACACACACACACACACACACACACTTCCAAAAATAATAGAGAATTTAAAGATAATGGATTTTCAGGCCTTCAAATCCAGTCCTATATTGCGCTGATCAGTGTTGTTCCATGGCCATTTGAAATGTTAGATACAGTGCTGTAACACTGCTGTAGTACCCTATACTATGTGTGCAATTTCGTTTTTACTTTGGTGTGACTATTGTCATGGCAGAGCCCTGAACAGTGTTTGTGCCAGACAAACAAAAAGACGGGCAAAAACATGGAGATGGAGAGGGATTACCAATGTGCATGATACAGCATGATGTGATTATTACTTGGCTTGTAGCTACAACTGCTGAGAAACCTGGCATCTATCTGTGGTGGGGATGGGAGTGGGTATACACCATTGGGGTTATCAGGCAAGTTGAATTAAATTGTGTCCATGCCTCGCATGGACGCAACAATACATTGTGGTACTGTGAGCCTCAGACCTGTACTCAACCAAACTACACATGCACTATGCTGACACTGGACCTATACAAAAATTGACATAGCCCACAGCATCTCAGCCGACAACTTTCTCACTTAACTGGCTAATAGGACAGCCGTCTCCGCTGGGTTGAGAAAATAGAGAGAAATGGAGAGATGGTTAAAATGGTTAAAATACCTCCACCGTCCACTCCATTAAACACTCACAACAAACCATTCAAAACTTGGCTATTCATCCATTTAAGATATAGGATACAGGGGATCAAGGACAGAGTAATCAGTGTCCCCCCCCCCTAATTCTGAGGACCCCATAGAGGTCCCGGACCCCCTGTTGAAGACCCATGCTTTAACCCTAAAAAGTACTGTACGTATATGTCTTTCAAAGACAAGAAAGACGCATCCTTGCACATGCTGCCTTGGTTTTCAGCCCAGATGCAAGGATCAGACCTTGTTTTGATTTGTCAATGATCAGATCAGTTTTCACCGCAGAAGTTGAAATAAATCTAATTGCGCTGCCAAGCAAACAACGTCTCTGCTATTTTGCACATATTTAAATGACGTACTATGCATACATTTGGCACCTTTCTATGAAAATGAGCCATTCAGCTTAGGGAGGTCCAGGGGTTTGGGACTCACCATACGTACTCGAGGCACTATGCAATTTGTGTATTTGGGTCAGACAACTTCAATCAAATACAAAGTTGTTTTCCACACACATTAAATTATTCTGTGATCCAAACCCTGGAAAGTATACGCTACATATCCACTGAATCACATTATGTCAGTTCAAATCTGTGTTTCCTTGATGAGAAACAAATTTGTGTACCACCGGGGAGAGCATTTTTATTGAAGTGTTTATGGCTCATTGACATCCTGTCTGTGTGTTTATGACTCTCACTGTGCCCGTCACACCACTAAACGGCCACACTCCCTCAAGGGCATCAGGACCAATCAATATGGACAGAAGCTGACTTTAATAATCTAGCAGAGGATTCTCAGAAGCATGTTACCACATGCATATGGCTGCACAAGAGTCAAGCCCTTAATTTTATTCCCGTAATTGAAACAATGTTTAGTTGGAGAGTGAATCTGCATGCAGCAGATGATTAATCTGTATCTCACAATTATTGAAGTGCATAATGTCATAACTGTAAAAGCCTGAGCCACTGAGTGTGTTTTCATACAAAGAATAGAATTAATCAATTGTCTGCTGCTCTTATTACAGAAAAAGAGCATTTCACAATTTACTGTTATTTGCTCTACAACAAAAGCAGCATTAGATAGCTGCAGCTTGCAAGCTTGGTAATATAATCTCAGAGCTCTGCTCTCCCTTGATCATAAAACTTAATCACAGATACTTTAGGCTGCTGAGTAAAAGGTTCTGGTCGTTAAGTAATTGGGATATAAGTATCTGCAAATGATAACTTGAAATGGGATTAAGTGGGATATGGCTTTTGCATTTTTAATGTAAATTTTTGCTTGTTAACTACTGTTGTGTTTTAGGGAAAAAACAACACACCTGTGCACAATTTTCATTAATCTTCCACTTCATTATGTTGATACTGAGCATTCTGGTGCTTTTCTTCAATGACAGAGCGGTGCTGGTGGCATGCAATGGTAATACACACTGAAATAGCATTGTGACAATTGTGATGTAGCTTTGATTCCAGTAACTGGACCCCCCCTCCACCCCACCAGCACTGTGAAAATGGGCCTCAGCTCAGCCATGTCATACAGCAAAAAGCACTTAGTGGGAATGCTTATGAATAAAAATGCCAATGGCGAATGCTGTGCGGGCTCTGGGACAAGCTTTTGACAAGCTGGCGTTACGCCATTTTGATTATCTAAATTCACTGCTAAAGAGCTATGAAATATGAGAAAAACTATCAAGCGACATCCGCTTGGCACCGTCAGCCAGCATAACTGTTGTGTATTTGTGAAGTAATGACTTCTCTCCATCTCGTCAGTGTGACCTTATTCAAGCCTTATCACCAAAGTGTGTGTGTGTGTGTGTGTGTGTGTGTGTGTGTGTGTGTGCTTGTCAAGTTGTGTTTTTGGAACAATAAGGGCATTACAGAAATCTTGGCCCAAGTGAATGGCATCAGATAAAAGAGCATAAGGGACCATTTGGTTCCGTATGTACTGTAAAAAAAAAAAATATAGCGCTTTTATCCAAATCTTTACATAGATTGTGCATTACATCCACCCACACACCGATGACGGAGGTAACCATGCAAGGCACCAACCTGCTCATCGGGAGTAATTAGGGGTTCAGCCAGCGTCTTGCTCAAGGACACTTCAACACTAAAGGTCCTTACACACCGGGGCGATTTTTTTCATGCGAATAATACGTTTTTTTTTAAAACCTTATAAAGTCAATGCAAGCTTCCACACCAGTTTCGCGGAGCGAAAAAAGCGTCTTTTAAATATTCGGAACGAGTCCGAATTTTGTGTATATTCGCATATTCGCCGGTGTGTAACCGCCTTAACTCTGGGGGAGCCCGGGATCGAACCGAGTACCTCGCGGTTCCCGTCCGGCCGCTCTACCGGCCACTCTACCCCTGAGCCACTGCCGCCTCCTGTACACTCTCAGATTTAAATGAAGACTCACGATTTTACTGTGTACCTGTATGCTTTCACCTGAGCATGGCTGAGGCGTGATGCAGCAACATGCTAAATACTGTATTAGGAGGGATTTACATGCATTACGCAGCTTTCAGTTGGCCTTCTTAAATCATGTGCTCTATTTTCAAGTCCTTATCACTACGCAGTATACGTTTCTTACATGATTTAGCTTGGGCTGTATGTCAGTATCTAATGTTTCACTGCTTCTATGTGGGACTCATTGTCACCTGGCTCAGGATCGTCTTGGAAAATACATGAACTCTAATGTTTGTTTTGCTTTGTTTTGTTTTCCCCGGGATGGATCTATAGGCGATCTTAATAACGGTTTTATTCAGTTTAATCTGAAAGGAATGACTGTAACCAGATTACTGAAGCTTTCACAGAGTGTGAGGCATCATAAGGATTTAAGCACAGTATGCAAATTCATACTTATTACAGAATAAATTAAAGCTTAATTGTATTATTATGGCATATTATAATTGTTTTAAATGTCCTATTTCGGTTTTAGAGGTCCTCTGCCTAAAGCACTCATAGTGTGCTTGCAATGCCTGACGGCCGATCTACACCAGACTTTTCAAAGCGCGCGTATGCGTGGCGCGTAGAGCGCGTTTGTTTAGATCCAATTGATATCAATGATAGCGGCTACACCAGGCGCGCGGATACGCGAGTCCCGCATACGCAGGCTTTAAAATAGGACTGGATCTAAAAGTGCGTGTGTGCGTGTGCGTGTGTGCGTGTGTGCGTATGTGCGCGAAAAAAGTCTGGTGTGTTTCCACCGTTATACGTTGCTTTGTGTACAATACAGTTACAAGCTTGATAATGCATCCGTATTCCTTCAGGCGAAACTTTGATGACCATCAATAACCTTGTGTCTACATCATTGAGAATATAAGATATAATATAATATTATCATGTCAGTGCATGGTCTCATTTGCTGAACATAACATTTTCACAGGATAGCGCGCGCGTGTGTCAGAGAGAGAGAGAGGAGCGTTCTCCATGTTCAAACTACTTTTTGAAAAGACAGTAATCGACCAGTGACTTTCCTCAGTAATAATAGTTGTTCAGTCTTTGCCTTCCCTCAAGGGCATCTCATCTCACTATATTACTTTTTATTATCGTTATTACTTTTTAGATTCGGCATCCTATACAGTCGGTGCTGCAGGCTCCGTGTTGCCACCGAAGATGTCCCCTTTCCCTGCATCTAACTCATAACAGTACAGAAGGGTTCTTCAGACGTGTAGAGAGTCATTTCACATACAGCATATTATTCATCAGTTCAGTTTTGTCCAAAGGAATTTAAAATTCAGACCGCCTTTATTAACAACATGGTCTAATGATCCACTAGGATTCACAGTAGATGAGTGTGCAAATGCTCATTGCCGTGTTACTCAGCTTGGTATTAAAAACGTTGTGTTCTAGGCCTCAAGCTTGCACATATTATATGAGGAAAATACTACACTGTTTTATGCAGATGTGCACGCCATTCTGTAATAAAAAGTACTCTAGGACACTGTTTCCCAAACAGTGGGTCAGGACCCTTTTTTGGGTCCTGCATAAAAAAAAAAAGAAGAAAAAAAAAAAGATTTCGTAATGTCAAAAGTATTTCGTAAATAAAATTAAAAAAATCAAATAATTTCCGTAATTATAAAAAACGGTTAAGAAGTGAAAATAGCAGATCTTCGCGCCGCATTGTGAGCTTGTAGATCTGATAGTTCGGGTCCAAGGCAAACCCAATCTAATTTCTCTTTTGGGTCTTGAGGTAAAAAGTTTCGGAAACAGTGCTCTAGGATGTCTTCATCAATGATAACAGGTTTCCGACATTTGCTTGTTCATGCACAGTCACAGTCCTGAGGCTTTTGCCTATACAGTAAATACAAATGTGAATGCATAGCTTTATTCAATTGAGGTCCTTTTTTATACGTGCAGCGTAACAAATATAATCTTTGAAATGTTCCTTCATTCTAGGTCAAGTATTGTCACTATTGTACATCTCCAGTGGCTCAAAATAATTGCTTGTGAATCCTCAACTTCAATTCCTCCTCTGTCTGTACATTAGCCCAGTATTTCTCAAACAATGGGGCAGGACCCACTTTTTGGATCACAGACCCATTTTATGGGTCGCGATTAAATGATACTAATAACAATATTATTTCAAAAAGATTTATTTTTAAATGATTAAAAAAAAGAAATAGAAACATACATAGATGTTACACAATACAATACACGTACAGGTGAAAATATCATATCTACAAGCTTACAAAGCGACGCATCACAATGTGTTGTGAACTTGGAGATCTGCTATTACCACTATTAAATAGGGCATAAGGGGTTAATTTATAAATATCCTGGGGAGACACAAAATGTCTCTTTTGGGTCTCAAGGTGAAAAGTTTGGGAACCCCTGCATTAGCCAGTTCAAGTTCCAACGTTTCATAAAGCCATGTTTTCAGATACAAGAAGCACTGTGTTCATGCAGGACACGTACAGTCTAAGTCATACGCCCCAGATGTAATCAGCTGACAGCCCGCTGATTGAATCAGCATTTCTAATCAGCCACACATTTACACACACCAATCACAGCCCATTCTCACAACAAGGTGGTTCATTTTGAACATTTTAAAATGACATACACACACACAAATATATATATATATATATATATATATATATATATATATATATATATATATATATATATATGTCACAGTACGTTTGGAGAACCAGTACGATTGAAGACAGAGCGCTCGTTTTTAGGCACGGGGCTCCTTCGGGGCGAGGCGGGGCTTTTCGAGACAGGGTTTATTAGCGAGGCTCGCGAGGAGGAGAAGGAGGACGGCGCTGCGAGGCGGGGGGTTATTACGCGAGGCTCGCGAGGAAGAGGAGCCTCCTCCTCCTCCTCCTCCTCCTCCTCCTCGCGTAATAAACCGTCCCGTCCTCTCCTTCTCTCCTTCTCCTCCTCCTCCGAGGAGGAGAAGGAGAGCGCGGAGAGGCGGGGCTTTGATGCGCCGACGGAGACCTGTCTTTTGTTGTTCCCCCCCACATAGCAACCAGGAAGCTACGCTAGGGGAACCATAATATCTATGAGGGGAACGCTGAACACGCGTTCACACGCACGGCGCGCCGACTTAGTGGAGCTTGAGGCCGAGGAAGCGCGCCCTCGCGCCTCCAGGCGCGAGTGCCCGCGCTGACCTCAGGGAGAAAGTAAAACAAAAGCCAGAACACAATAAAAGTATCTAAACAGTCCTGCTTTCAATAAACCAAAAAAAGCATGAGCGCGTGCGCGTGTGTGTGCGCGTGACTGTGTGTGTGTGTGTGTGACTGTGTGTGACTGTGTGTGTGTGTGTGTGGCCATATATGTTTGTGCACAAGCCTGGCTTGTGGCTCCCTCTAGTGCTGGGTGGGTGGTAAAAACGAGCGCGCTTATATATATATATATATATATATATATATATATATATATATATATATATATATAAGGTGGTTCATTTTGAACATTTTAAAATGACATACACACACAATATATATATATATATATATATATATATATATATATATATATATATATATATATATATATATACATACTATATATATATATATATATATATATATATATATATATATATATATATATATATATAGATATATATAGATATATATATATATATATATATATATATAGATACATACATACATATATACATATAAGGTGATAAAAAAGGTGATAAATAAAATTGGCAACAAACTCATAACATTTGTTCCATGTTCGAAAGACTCCTCACATGGCTCAAATGTTGAACTCTAATTTATTGTCTTACTTTGGGCCCACTCTGGGTGGTTCCCAATGGAGGTTTCTTCATTGCGCTACCTGTTTTAGCTTAGCATGCTGCTTGACTAATTCAGTGAGCATCTTAAGTGTGGAGCCATCAGCGGCAAGTACAACTCTGTCCCATGTGTTGCATTAAATGGTTAGGTCTATGATGTATTCTATTTAAAAAAAGGACAAAGTGGTACGGATAGTGTCTGGCACATTATGGTGTGAGGGGAGCACATCTACATGTAGTATCTCCCTGTTTCTCACCCACTCGTGTTCTCCTTTGAACCTCTCTGCCAGTCTACCTCTTTCAAACTATCATTCTACCTGTCACTCGTCATAGGTTTCTCGCTCTCTCTCTGTGTCTCTCTCTCTCTCACACACACACACACACACACACACACACACACACACACACACACACACACACACACACACACACACAGTTTGCGCTCCACTCTTCTCTCCTCCAGATATCAGTCATCCTTCAGCTCTGCTGGGCAGGGCCATGACTGGGTAGAGAGGGGAGGTAATTGAATTTCTCTCCTAGAGTGACTCACATCAACACAGACAATTCAGACATAGCCAGGCGCGACGTAATAGACAGGGAGGGCATCGCGCCGGCTTAGAACTGCAATTAACTACGGAGGGACACAGACGCTTGAAGCCTGAAGAGGAAATGGGGAAAATAAATGTGATGGCACTCGCTTCAATTTTACAGTCCATGTATTCATGGTTCTGAGGCTGATACTACTGTATGTCATTATAGCAACCGCTACTCAAGGAGCCCTTTTTTTTTGTTCCTGTACAGGTCAGTGCCATTTGAATTGAAGGGGAAAATATGCCAATGCTCACTTTCAATTGACCACATGCACAACATGGATCATTGTTGCGTTTGTGCATTTGAGTTGTGATTGATTGGCATTTGCAGTCAACATGGACCAGTGAGGATAGTTCTCCCAAGATGGCTTTCCACTCTTCCTGATTTAATGGCAATTCTAAAAAATAAAAAAAGGGTAAAAGAATCATATAAAAATCAAGGTCCCTTACTTCCTTTATTTCTTTGAGAAACAGCTGTTGCATAGTCTTACGTGTTCAGATGCTATGGCTGGATGGTCAGAGCTGATATGTCCCCACACATGACATCAGGACATTTTTAACCATTCAAATAACTATCACATCACCACCTTAAATGGGTTTTATGTAACCTTGCGTCACCAGCCTGGTTTTCATTCCGAACTGATTAGTGTGATCTGGTCTAGGCCACGCCTATTCTTGAATTCTAGAAAGTGGTATCCGGTTATATATCCGGTTGGCACCGCTTTGTTTTTGTTCCCCCACATGAATGTCGAATCGAGTAGTCTCATGTCACCAGTCGCTCGCTAAGATTTGGAATAAAACATGGATGAAGTATTCCAAGAAGTACCTGAAGAAATTGATTAATCGAATTGCCAATATCAAGCCTTTGTTCGCTACAGAGCTTATTTTTCATAATTTATAAAACCCAATGCAAAAATTCCACTGGAAATCTGAAGTGGGAAGCCATGACCCATTTTCAGGTAAAAAAAATAAGAGCGGCGAGCTTGTTTTCGTAAAGGTCAGAGCGGCTCCGAGCAGAGGACCGTAGTGTTGACATCCATTGATTGTCACAAAATCTCATTGACTGGCGACACGTTTGGTGCGTGAGTACAATTGAACTTGACTAAACTTGACTAAACAGATCAGAGGGTTAGAGGGTTTCTTTTTTTTTCTTTGAGCGCAATCTGGGACAAATGAAATTTGATGTTCGAGCGATGGAGTGATTTTGAGCGGAACGCTGTGGGATCCTGATGAGTGGTAGCGAGTGGGATTTGTTTTGGTAAAACTGTGAACACAACAAAATAATACAACGCTAAGAGGCACTTGTGCACAGCTTCTTGTAAGTGCCCTATTCAAACGTGCATTAGCATCACCATTCAGAAGCTGTGAACTACCCTTTTTGTACAGTTTGTCAAAAGCATTCTGCTAATCTCCATAGTTTTTCTCTTGAAAATCATTTGCATAAAGAGATCCAGCATCCAGAACATCAGTAAAGCAGCACAGAGCAACATTCCCATCTCACCGCTGTCACAAATTATCTTATCTTCTGACTTCTCTCCTTTCCAACACATTGGCCTTCATCACCCCTGTGTTCTACACTCTTGATCCACTTATACACTTATTTTTGATGTTTATATTAATATGCTATGCTATTTCATATGCTGTACTTTGTTGCAGTAGTGGTATTAAGCAAATTCCTCTGGCCTAGGGGTAGTGAATCTAAATGTGAATCTGAATTGCAGAGACAGCGAATACAATCAAACCTGTACAGGTAATGTTTTCATCTCATAAGTGCTGCAGCAAAATGATAACTTCTCAGAACCCTCAATCCTTTATCGATCAAGATGGTTTAAGGTGGATTTGAAGCAGATTAATCACTTTGCTGGATATTGATATAGGGGTGGAGTGTTATTGCACTTGGAATAAATGCTCTTCAATGGCAGTTATGGATGAACTAGAGCAGAATTTAATATGGCAATCATTTTCTATTGATCCTGTATGGAAAAAAGAAATGGTGTTATTGGCAAGGACTGGTGCCAGCCAGCATTGATCACTTCTAGGGAGATGAGTATCGCAACGCACACATGGGTTGTAGGAAAGAATGTTCATCTTTTACTGTTTTTCCAATGGATTGGAAAATTGCAAATCCATGTTTTAACATACAGTAAGGCAAGGCAATTGGTAGACTATGGTACATGTAATTACACCAGATGGAAATGATTGCAATTCACAAAAGCCACAATTACGCCTGGCATTTGTAGCCATATTCATCGTAGACAATGCCTTATTCACACCTACTTTCTCTGGACAGGTGCTTATGAGAGGAATCGTTAAAATAGACTAGTGCTGCACACTATTTTATCATTTTAATATCAATTACATTTGTCTCAAGCACATGTGTGTGGTTTGTGTGTGTGGGGGGGGGGGGGGGGCGGGCGGGTGTGTGTGTGTGTGTGTGTGTGTGTGTGTGTGTGTGTGTGTGTGTGTGTGTGTGTGTGTGTGTGTGTGTGTGTGTGTGTGTGTGTGTGTGTGTGTGTGTGTGTGTGTGTGTGTGTGTGTGTGTGTGTGTGTGTGTGTGTTACACTTTTACAACAGCAATATGATCAATAGTAACAGGGCAGGAGCATCACACACAGCTAAAGACAGGGAACTTGCTGAGTCAAGACATACTGTATATTATAGCAAAAAACTATAGCAAGAAATGGTGAAAGTGACTGAGCCAGGTACATTAATCTACATCACCACTGATGAAAAAAGGTTCTAATGCATTACGTTTAGTAGTAATCCATCATTAAGGCCCTTAGGAGATAAGGTTTGCAAAGTAAATATCCAACTAGAAAGGGGATCGAGCCCCATGGAGGTGGCCTATCCAGCGCTGTGTAAGTCGTCAGGACCCAAGGAAGCGGGTGGTTGGAGGTGGGGGGGATAACATTTCTACAAGCTTCAACATTTCTTATTTGAGGCGCCCATAGGGGCAGAAGTGAAAGCACTTTTAATCAATAGAGCCCCATCAACATGTAATTCTAATTTGGGTTTGATTGTGTGTTCATGATATATTGTGGTGTTTTTTTTGTAAGAAATAGGCCTCCCACTAATTTCTGAACGCAGTTACAGGCAACCAGCATGTTATATCAAAAAGCTGTTTGGGGCTCATTGTCACATGACTCCCGAGGCCATGTGTTTATTTATTGATATGTTTATTTGGACGGGACAGCGCATATCAATGAACACCACACATACAACCACACATACAATGCCGTGTAAATACACCGGATTTAGCAAGAATGCTAATTTCCATCCGTAGTCCCCATACAGAAAACAATTAAGCAATTAACAATTACAAAAAAGAGCACATATAAACATTACTAAAAGGGTACAAACAGAAGAGAAAAAACAACAGTAAAAAGGCCTAGTTTTTACCTAAAATACAAGACACTAAAATACAAACAAAAAAAACGTACATAATAGCCTATTTAAAAATGTTCACGTTTGATTGTCCATGATCCATCCTTTTTGTTGGACCTTAAAAGATGTAAAGGATACTCTCTTATGTTAGTGGTTAGATTGTTCCAAATTGCGCTTCCTTGAACTGAAAAGGAAAAGTCAATTTTAAACATTCCTCTATAGGAGAAAACCATGTAAAGTTTTATACATGGCACATGCCTGTTTAAAGACCTTCTAGTTTATCAAAGGTAAAAAAAAAAAACTTTATGGCTCTCTTATATAACTGTTCTAGAGGCTTGAGTGTCGTCACACCTGTGCAAAACCAATTTGTGAAACAGTACTCGATGTGAGAGAAGATGTGTACTTTAGTGGTGTTGCCCCCTATGAGTCTACAGTACTGTAAATGAAATCGCTTTTGGCTCTGCGTTGTTTATGTGATAACATTTTGGGGCCTAGTGGTTTGCAGATTAGCTCACACACACACACACACACACACACACACACACACACACACACACACACACACACACACACACACACACACACACACACAGGGGCAGAAACATAACACAACTAGAAAAAGTGCTCCTCGGAGCACAGGTCTCCGCCAGGTCAGGTAGGTTATTGTGGGCCAGCAATGTTCGGAATTCGCCAATCAGGATGATCGGACGGAACCATCTTGATCACTTGACTATAGAGATGATGTTTGGACAAAATTTGTAGGAGTAATATAAAAAAGAAAAATCGGCCTCCTGGTGGCGCTATAATAGGGCAATGTTAAAAGGGTGGCGTTTGTTCTTCAACATAGTGCGAATATGCGTGCAAAGTTCCACCATAATCGGACACTGCGTTCATGATTTGTGGCATCTTATTCAAAACGGGCCACTCCTGCAAACACATTTGTTTTACACAAGTCGGCCTCCTGGTGGCGCTATAAAAGGCTAACGTGAAAAATGCAGGGCAGATGTTTTTCCTTGGCTTCTAGGGAGTATGCGTGCAAAGCTTCACGCAGATCGGTGCAGTTATAGTTAAAAACGCAAATCGGCTTGTTATAGCGCCACCATGAGGCTGATTTGAAAATTTTCAAGTGTTATTTCTTCCTCGGCGTAGTGAGAATGTGCATGTGAAATTTCACGGAAATCTCAAGCTGCGTTCATGATTTGAGGCATTTAGTTCAAAACGGACCAATCCTGCAAACTTTGGAAGCCAACCTTAGCCAATCAGGATGGAATATGGAAAATCAGACAGATCCATGTTGATCACATGACTATAGATATACTGTGTACTGATTTGCGTGATGTCTGGATAAAATCTGTAGGAGTAATATATATATATTTTTTTAAATGGTTTTGCACAAATCGGCCTCCTGGTGGAGCTATAACAGGCCCATGTAAAAAAAATTGGGGCAGAGATTAGCTGGTCACAGACAGATGGACACACGGATTGACACACGGACGGACACACGGACGGACAAGGGGTAAAACATACTCTCTCGCCATGCCTTTCGGCCTGGCGGAGACAATAATAAGCTTCCCTTCTTTTCAACAGTAGGCAACATCATGGTATCCACCTCTAGGTGGTTGCGCAACCTTCTCAACGCTACAAAAACAGAGGGAGGATGTCATGTTTCATATCATTAAAATGTACAGCTACATATTATGAGGTAATCTCTATCATTTTAGCAAATCATAGCCTACTCTTATGGTAATTTTGTGCGATAAATTCACATTAATTTAAACTGCTGTTTGCATTATGAGCACATCCACACTAGAGCGCGGTAATAACAAGGCGATTAAGCAACCTACAGTAATAATTTTACGGGTTTTCAGCGAGATTAAAATCTTCAACCTGTATGAATGAGGCATCACCAAAATGAAAGTTTGATGCGAAATAATCGCTCAACCGTTATGCTTGCTAAAACGAATATAAACTAAAACTAAGCCTTTTGAAAGAAAAAACTAAACTATCAAACCCCCTTCCCACAAATCAAAACTAATCTGACATTTAAAACAAACAATGAAATAAAGAGAAAAACTAATGACAAATGCAAAACTATATAACCTTGAACAATCCAGATCCACATCCAGGCGAGTTTACCGTTTCCATAGCTCGTCAACCTACATTATATTGCATATATTCCTTTCCTTTATTCGCCTGCTTTCTTTTTCTCTCTCTCTCTCTTTCTCTCTCTCTCTCTCTCTCTCTCTCTCTCTCTCTCTCTCTCTCTCTCTCTCTCTCTCTCTCTCTCTCTCCCACAGGCTGTTGGGTGCTGTTAAAAGAAAACATGCATCACTAGAGTGTGTATATATTTGTTTGTGTATATTTGCCCTGAGAGAAGAGGGGGAGAGATGAAGAGGAGAGAGAGGCCACAACCTTTCTTTTCTATTGTTTAATTACATTACAAGGTTGTTCTTGAACTTACACACTTTGCCTGTTTGTATGTATGTATGTATGTATGTATGCGTGCGTCTTAACACAATCATTATTCACTGCAGCGTTGCTTACACCACAGTATACAGTCATCCTGCCATGTTTTTACCCTTCTGTAGTTTTTAAACCATACAGGAAAACAAACTACAACATTGGCTATCCCCTAGTCTACTGCTTAAGAGTAATCATTAGGACACTGTAGTAAATCAGAAAAGGCAGGGCAGTAATGGCTCAGTCAATGGGGAGTATCTTTAGCTTATTGAAGTGGGAAATAAAGGCCTGCCATCTGTGGTTAAAAATGTCCAGGAAACCCATAAGAATATATTAGATTTTCTTCCAGACAGTGGCATTCTTCTCCATGCCAGAAGAGATACGAATGCAATAACATTTGCCTGTGGTTTAGTACAGGCAGATGACACATCTAGTGGGACCCCAAAAATAGCTGTCAAGGGACACGGCTCTATTTGTAGGATGTATGATGAAGTATAAAAAATGTGACACCAAAAATGTTGCAATCTTAGACGGAACTAAAAAAGTGTGCTCCTCTGAGCGCAGGTCTCCACCAGGACGGGTTGCCTACCCATTGCCTGCAAATTTTGGAAGCCAGTCGTAATATAGCCAACACGGCATGGAATCTGAAATATCTGATTGGACGGGTTGCCTACCCATTGCCTGCAAATTTTGGAAGCCAGTCGTAATATAGCCAACACGGCATGGAATCTGAAATATCTGATTGATCTTGATCACATGACTCAAGAGATAATGTCTACTGATTTGTGTGAGTTTTGGACAACATCTGTAAGAGTTGTAGCAAAAAGTGTGGTCAGGCACAAATGGAGGGACAGCGAGTGCATTTTCCGGCAGCGGCTGCTGCCGGTGGCGGAATCAGCAGACCATCGGCAGACCATCAGACCATCAGACCATCAGACCATCAGACCATCAGCAGACCATCGGCCGGTCGTCGCGGGCACTCGCGCCTGGAGGCGCTCGGGCGCGACTCCTTGGCCTCAAGGTCTGCTGATTCGGCGCGCCTCTGTCATGGTCCAAAACTATACTTTATCGGCGGAAAAAATAAGTTGACTGCCGCTCCTCCACCGGCAGTTCCGCTGCTGCCGCTCCTCCACCGGCAGTTTCCGCGGCAGTTCCGCCGCTCCACCGCCGGCAGTCACTGCCGGGAGCTGCCGCTCCTCCACCGGCAGTTACCGCGGAAGTTCCGCGGCTGTTGCCGCTGCCGGAGAATGCACTCGCTCCTTCTGCACAAATGGGCCTTAGGGACTTGACCATGATCAAAGGAATCCAGGGAAAGCGACCCTTATAGGATCACCATGCGACAAATTCTAAAAAATTGGAGTGCCGGTTCTTCCTTGGCCTACTGTGAGTGTATTTGCAAAGTTTCACGATCATAAATAATTATATATACTGTATGTATACTGTACTGTATACATGGTGCTACCCAGCTATAGTTCAATTAATGCAATATTGGAATATTTGTCCTGGAGATGAAACACCTATGTGCACTCAGATTGGGTCCACAATTTACTGTAAGTACGCGAGCACAAGTTAACAGTAGACACAGTAAAATGAAACATTTGCTAAGCTGCCTGCAATGTCCTCTCATTTTACATTTACACCAGCCTTTCCGTTTATTACAACAGAGCTACTTAACTTAATATCAAGGAATCGTGTGAAGCCAAAGGACTGATTTGCTTCCTTTGTTGTACAAAGGAAGCAAATCAGTACATTAGGAGTACATTTTTAAATAACACTGTACAATTACAAATGAGTACAAAGGGAGAGAGATGGCAGTGTATTACCTCTGTGCAGTTAATAGCTTTTTGTCTGTTTGATTGCTTCACAAATGACCATTACCACGCAAAGGCAGAAAGAAAAGAGATTGAGAGAGGCAAGAGGGAGATACAGAGAAGTTACAAATACTGTATGTATGTAAATAAGGTGATTGTGTGTAATCAAAACATGTTGACAAGATTGTTTAGTTTTTTGAAGCTTAGCATCATGTGCAGCATCAATCAACTAAAATGTCAATAACAAATTACTGATATTACTGTAACTTTGGGATAATATACAGTAGGTCTCACAACTCACATGCATTTCCAGTAACTGCATTTATTACATGGAAAAAGAAAACACTGCACCAAACTTGCAAAGTGAGCCAGATTTATAAACCTTCCCAACCAAAGGGTCTGTCACATAATGTGGTATAACAGTGCCCCTGTGTTATCAAGAAATGGCATAATATTTCTCCAAAGCAGTGAGCAGTTATGGAAATATATTGCCGTGGGGTGTTGTGGGTGTCTTAACAGTGCCAGGCCCATTTATCATAATACTGTGACACCTGGGGGAAGAAACTCTCTAGTCTAGGAGATTCCTATACAGGCAACCTGCTATAATACACACACACCACACACATATTCCGGCATAAATACATGGAGACTGGCACACAGGCATATACGCAGATACACACACATACAGCCCCCCACACACAATGGCAGTACTGCGGGCACACACAAGTGTGGACACATGCACACTCATGCCTGTACAGTACATACACACCTGTATATACAATGTACACAAACATGCATACACAACACCATAACATTCCCCCAAACACACAGACTAAAGATAAATGCACGCACGCACGCACGCACGCACGCACGCACGCACGCACGCACGCACGCACGCACGCACGCACGCACGCACGCACGCACGCACGCACGCACGCACGCACGCATACTATAACAGCACAATGATAAGTCAGACTGGGCCAGGGAAAGCCCCAGAGGCATGAAAAACACTTATCAAGATATGAGAATGGATCCATCTCCACTAACCGACTGGTAAATGGATAGATCTTACAGAATGGAACACAAGGAATGAAAGAGAGAATGGACAGAATGTGGGAATGACTAGAATTGTGAAGCTGGATGGGAGGGAGGATGTGAAAGAAAGGAGGACTGAGGATGAAAGCATTAGAGATGGAGGGAACGAGAATGGTGAGGAGGGGAGGTAGAGAATATTTTAGTGTGGGGCTGTCGAGGATGGGGGGGATAGGGAAGAAAACTTGGAAAGATACTGGTCACAAAGAAAGAAAGAAAGAAATAAGTGTTTCAAAGTGTTCAGTTTGTTGGTGACAAGAAAATAACATTGCATTTCTAACCATCAGCAGATTAAACAAAAATCTATAAGGTGTCTCTCTTTTGAGTCTGATCGATAGTATTCTGTGTGTCCATTAAGAGACTAAATGATTATCAATTAGCCTTCTAAGACATTTGGAATACCATCACTATCTCAAATGTGGCAACCACGAGTTGGGTATCTATATAACTTGTTGTTATTTCTTCTTTTTGTTGGCTTTCATTAAGCAACTTTTAAAGAGAAGATCTGGGGCAGTGGTGTGGCAGTACTGTAACTAAGTACATGTACTCAAGTAATGCACTTAAGTACAATGAATGTTGAGGTATTTGTACTTTACTGGAGTATTTCCAATTTGCTGTACTTTTACTTCTACTCCACTACATCAGAGGCAAATATTGTACCTTTTACTCTACGACAAGTATTTGACAGCTTTAGTTACTAAGTTACTTTGTAGGTTTGCATTATTATTACAAAACATACTTTATATTAATATACTTTATAATATATATATATATATATATATATATATATATATATATATATATATATATATATATACATTTTTAGAAAGAAAAGAAAATAGCTGATCTACATACAAGCAATGCGACACATTGTGAGCCAATAATACTATACCAATACTTTTGTACTTTTACTCAAGTACATTTTGAATACGGGACTTCTACTTGTAACGGAGTATATCTACATTGCAGTATTGATACTTTCAATTAAGTAAAACATGTGAGTGCTTCTTCCATCACTGATCTGGGGAGTCAGTCTAGTTAAGATAATTGGTTACAAGTCCTCTTCAACACCTACATTATCAGTGAGCTATCACTAAAATGGCTGTATGATCATAGGAATGACATACTCTGGGATGGCTGTATGATTATAGGAATGACACACTCTGGGATGGCTGTATGATTATAGGAATGACACACTAGTCAGGATTGACTAGATGAGCTGGAACATGCGTATGTGACTGCTCTATTTCCCACCCTTGTAAGAGAGAGAGAACGAGAGATGATGTCTTTGTATTACAAAGTTGTTCAGTGTAGTAATGTCAGTTTTCTTTCTACTAGAAATGTCCTCACTCACTCACTCACTCACTCACTCACTCACTCACTCACGCACACATACTGTATAAGGACATATTATATCTTAATTGTGAACGCGGAAGGAGGCGCGGCGAAGCCGCGCCTCCGACCAAGTGGAGCTTACTATGCAACCGTGCTCGGGTTGTGTGTGTGTGTCTCTGTGTCTCTGTGTCTCTGTGTCTGTGGCTCTGTGTGTGCACTGCCTGCACTGCCTGTGTGCAGCCGCCAGAGTGCGCCAGAAGTGGCGCTTACTCTGACACATCTCAGAGTGCCGCCGCGCCCCCATGTGACTCACACTCTCATTGGCTGCTGACGGCAATTCCGTGCATAGATGACTAGGAACTCAGAAACTCCGTGCATAGGAGAACCATATCCCCCCCCCCCATTAACTTCAATACGAGGCGGAGGCAGTCTCGTGACTTTCTCTCTACGCTCTCCCCATCACGGTGAAATAACACGGATTACAAGTCCGTAAATACACAACATAACAATTTAAAAAAGACAAAAAAGGGCTGCGTTCGCTTCCCGCGTTCGCGCGTCTTACTTGTCTATATACAGTGTTATATAGGTGAGGATAGATGAGGGTGTGAATATATGGAGGAAAGTTTGTTGATAGACTGATAGATTCCAAGACTGAACAACCTTCAAGGTTAAAAGTAAAATCCATGATTTCTGTCAATACCCCATCACCTCACCTTGGACTGATCTCAGTACACATGCCGCCTGACAGTTTCAGAGTTGTTTCTTTTATCAGGGGGAGAGAACAGACTGGCCTCAGTAGCAGATATCATTCCCATCAAAATGATAATTTTTCTTTCATAATGTCGGTTTTGAAGAGGGCGAGGCTGAGTCAACAAGCAGGTTGTCTGGATATACTTGATAAGGCAGGCCTCTGGCATGGCTAATGAGAGACGTTTTACACTGTTGCACTTTGCTCCAGTGACATTGGGTGGTTAATTTGTCTGTATGGAGGTTAAAACTCATTAAACTTCTGTTCCTGACTTTGCCTTTCTTTCTGTAAAAAATAAAAAAAGTGAAAATGAATTTCATAGAACCTTTAATGCTTTACAGTATCAGTATACTGTACGGTAGAAATTGCAGTAGAAATATCTTCAAATAGTATTCTAAAGTGCTTGCCAAAACCAAGTATTGTTTTCCTAAACATTTTAATGCTAATTAACATTTTGAATGGAAGTAATATTTGAACCTTTCTCATCAACATCAACTCCGTCCACCCTAAGGACAGACGTTCATGGTACTAGGCTGAGGTAGGAGAAATATCAAACCGAATCGAACCCCGGAGGACCTACAGTACAGCAGATTCATACAGAACATACTATAATATTGCACACAGCACAATTATACGTAACAAAGACATAAATCCAACCAGAGGACTGACTGATCGCCCACAGAGAGCCTTTAACCAGGCAGTCGTGTTGAGATTAGACATTTCTTTTTCAATAGAGATCTGGCCAAACTGCGTTATCATGACTAACAGGCAACAAAACATACAATTAACAGCACAGACCACCAGAGACATGGTGATCTATTACTATTATAAAAAAAACATTATCCACCAGCATCTTGTCACAAGTTGTCAGTCAAAAGCTTAATTTTGTGATGTGAACAGGTTGTATAACGTGATTGCATCACAACACACATTGTTGATACTTGGATGAGCAATGGGTGAGTGGGGTGTCCTTTGAAAGATATATAATGGGATAGAATTGGTATTGCTTCAGAAAAACAACAACCTTACAGCCAATTATAATTTCAGCCGTGCTACAGGAATGACAATTTATCTCATTTAGCTTTGCAGATGAAATACAAACATTTAAGTCATGGTCTGTAATTGCTAAATTATTATCCAATCATTACTTTTCTCCCCAAAGGAATAAACAAGCAATTGGAAAACAAATTCATGACATTTTCATGGCTGAGTTCCGCGAGTGGTGATATGATATCGACCGTGAAATGCGGTGTTGACACATTCCGTCGAACAGCCATCAATAACAATTTACCCAGTCAGCATTGTCACTGCAAGGTTCACAGGTGACTGTTGCTGTGTTGTTCAAGTACATGGTGACATGACAGGGAGCATAAGAGGAAAAAGCAAGGACAAACGGACAGACGAAAAGTTACAAAACAGAGGGCAGAGAAAAAAAGGGAAAGAACGAAGGAAAGACAGAGAGCAAGAAATTAAGCATGGCGTTGTGTGCCCACAATTATCGGTCCCCTTGATCTATTGCTGGCCGCCGTGCAGCTGACCTTTACTCACATTATCTGCCATCAGTTTGCCATAAACCCCAGATTTATGAGTCGAGAGAATGCCAGGGACCCAAATATCTTGTCCACTTCCTCTCCTTCCCCCTGTCTCTGTTCCTGTCTTCCTCACCTACCATTTCCTCACCATCGCTCACCATCTCCCTTCCTCGCCATTACCCTACCCCCCGCCTCCTCTCTTTCCCTGTGAGCTGGGTGTTTAACAGTGGGAAAGGTCACAGTCATCAGCGGGACAAGGTGGGGTGGAATGGAGGAGCTGACAAAATATAACTGTCTGACTGGTTGCTTTCAAAAAGAAGATAATGCATTCTATCGAGTTGACCAATCTGGGCAGTTGGCCAGCCGTGGTCCTGACACTTTGTCCCTGCTTTGTTTTGCCCCAAATAACAATAATAACAACATTGGAAAAAAAAAGAAAACTGCAGTACTCAATTAGGTAACACTTTATACATGTTATTGTACATCGCTATGGCTCTGCTTCTTCTCACCGAAGATGAATTGATTACATGCAGCTGCAGCATTAACCACTTAAACACTTTAAAAAACATTCTTATTACATCTTTTTAAACGCTACACCAAATGTCTTCACCAATGTTACTTCCAGAATATGACTGCTGGGTTTCAAGTTGTCAGTGGTGGAAAGTAACTAAGTACATTTACTCAAGTACTGCACTTAAGTACAATTTTGAGGTATTTGAATGTTACTCGAGTATTTCCAATTTCCAATACTTTTACTTCTACTCCACTACATCTCAGGGGTGAATATTGTACGTTTACTCCACAACAATTATTTGAAAACTTTAGTTACTTTGTAGAATTTGATTATTATTACAAAACATTACAGTAACCACTTTGCCCTATATTGGCCCTTTAAAAATAGCCGATCTACAAGCTCACAGCAACGCATTGTGAGCTTGTAGATCTACTATTTTCAAAAGATAGATTGTATACAGTACATTTGAAAACTTGAAATGGGACATTTTGTATGAGTGCTTTTTCTTTTGGTACTTTAAGTACATTTTGATGCAAATACTTTTATAATTTTACTCAAGTATTTTTTTTATTCCAGACGTTTACTTTTTCCACCACTAGAGAGAGAGAAGTGTTTAAAACAAATGTTGGATAGTACCACCTCAGGATACTGTAGATGGACGCAATCGCATAGTCTGTGCGCGCGCACACTATGCGTGTGTGTGTGTGTGTGTGTGCGTGCGCTTGGTGTAAATGTTCAGCTGAAAGTTGTTATTTTTCTCTTTCGTGAATTTACCCTTAAACATCATTGTTGCAGAGGACATTAGAGGACATTGACGTGCAGAATGGATAGTGTTTGTCCAGAGACATGCCTTTGGCTAGACACAGAGCGCAATGACTTGTAATAAAACTCCTCACTACATCATTTAGGAAAGAGCTTTTGCATTGTGCCCTGAAGATCAAATTGACCTTCCATAAAATGATTATATTTCTAAAGAGACTTTTTAGAAAATTGTAACGGAGACCAATCCAAATAAAAGCTGTTAAAATATTTCTATGAGATTTGATATTGATCTTGCATTCTACAGGCCTATCTATTGGTGAATCACATCATGGTTTTACGCTATGTTAATGTGATACTACAGTAACCACACTGCAGTTTCCCCAAAGATTCTGGAACAGTTGTAGAGGTTTGGGACAGCAGGACAACCAGCAAGGATAGAGCTGTAGTAGTTGGTTAAAGGTAGGGTACGTGATATTTTTGGGTTAAAACAAAAAGTATTTTGTTAAAAGTTTAAAATACTATATTCTGATAGTAATCATTGCTATAGAGTGTTTTTTCAGTAACAGGAGTCTCCCCGTCTCTCCAGCTCTTTAATAAACAGAAAATACATTTTTCGGTAGGTGTCAAAATCTCAGCCAATCAGGAGAAAGTACCCATTTTTAAGCTTAATTTGTATAGTGTTCCAGTTCCAATTTTGTCTGCTCATTTCTTAGTGTCATCACTTCCAATTTCACTTGTTTAATCTATATCCTGATTGAGTTCTCTGTCCTGGTTGGATAAAATTGGAAATGAAACTGAAACTGAAACGAAAATGAATTTTCTGTTTTATAAAGAGCTGGAGAGACATGGAGACTCCTTATATGGACAGGACACTCTATAGTAACGAGCACTATCAGAACATAGACCCATTTTGCAATTATTTGAATAATTGCAAATCACTTACCCTACCTTTAAGGCAACTCCTCCTTAAATAATAAATCAGTGTTTTTTTATTATTATTATTATGAATGCATGTACGTACACTGTTTAGGTATATACTGTAGGAAGGAACTTCCCCGGCGAATGAAATGGTAGACCCGCTAGGATTCCCCATGCTGTGGGGCGGGAGTTGACTGAAAAACGACAGGTGCTGCTGGCAGACCTCACCCAAACCCAGCTATTTTCCGTTCTGTGTTTTGGTTATTCCTGCCTAGTCTTGTGTAGCCAGACGATCAGAGATCTCAGGCCTACTGATACGTCTGGTGACATCTAAATTCATTGAGTGGGCTAAAACTGAGTGGAAACAATAAAATAAAAATAATAAAAAAAGCTTCTCAGAACCAAAGCAAAGAATTTAGCGCGGTCCTTCATATTTGGATGGTATCAGGATTGGTTTTCAAAGCAGTGGGCGTAGGTTTCTTACTGCTGGTTTTCTCCGGTGCCATTCAATGAATCAGTTGGACGCTTGCCTGTCTTTGTTTTTCTCTGCTTACACTGTATGTCTGTCACTCTACCTGTATGTCTGTCTTCCTGCCTGTTTGGTCTGTCTTCCTGCCTGTTTGTCTGTCAGTCTATCTGTGTCTGTCTGTCTGTCTGTCTGTCTGTCTGTCTGTCTGTCTGTCTGTCTGTCTGTCTGTCTGTCTGTCTGTCTGTCTGTCTGTCTGTCTGTCTGTCAGCCTGTCTGTCAGCCTGTCTGTCAGCCTGCCTGTCAGCCTGTCTGTCTGTCTGTCAGCCTGTCTGTATGTCTGTCAGCCTATTCATACTGTCTGTCAGTGTGAGCGTCTATCTTCTCATCAGGATTCCAGTGGTGATAAGGTGGTTTTCTTTCCTTGCGTTCCTGAACCCTGTCAACGCTCGGCTCCTTTTTGTAATTGACATGTGTTCTGATGAACCTCCAGTCTGTGTTCTGATGAGCCTCCAGTCTGTGTTCTGATGAGCCTCCAGTCTGTGTTCTGATGAGCCTCCAGTCTGCGGCTCCATGCGTAACCTTGATTAAGTCGCTGTCGGGTGAAAACCTTGCATGTCCAGAACAGTTCCTTTTTTCATATTATTTAAAAAATGATTTAAATAGTGAAAATAGCCGATCTACAAGCTTACAACGTGTCACGATGTGACACGTTGTGAGCTTGCAGATCGGCTATTTTCACTACTTTTGTGCGACACTCAGTGATGCATTAATTTACGGAAAAAAACATAAATATTTGAAACATGGAGATACGAGGTTTCTGCTCGACAGCAACGATTAATGATGGACACACAGAGAGCGCCATTACACGCCTATTGACTCCAAACCTCCAACATCAGGCAGGCTTCAGCTTCCCCCAATTAAAACACATTTACAGTAATTAGTGCTGATGGGGGGCACACAGTGGAAAGGAAGAAAAAATTATAAGTGATCTCAAGGACATTCAGTGACATTCTGAATTTCTTTTTTTTCCTTCGTGAAAAATAATAATGGGTTTTCTGGGAATGGTCAGCGTGCTGGGAAGTTTAAATGTATGTCCTAATGGATTTTGTAATAGGATGGAAGCAGGTGGTGTGTGTGTGTGGGTGTCTCTGTGTGTGTGTGTGTGTGTGTGTGGGTGTATGTGTGTGTGTGTGTGTGTGTGTGTGTGTGTGTGTGTGTGTGTGTGTGTGTGTGTGTGTGTGTGTGTACTGTATGTGCACATACAGTATGTGATGCTTTATTGTGTATTCCCATCTCTCTACCTCACAGTGCTCACAAATTATATATTTCTTTCTCCATATCCCCTGTGCACAAAGGTCAGCCGCTGAGATTTCCAGGACTGGGGTACCATGGGAAATGTAGTAAAGACCTGGGAATTAAAAACATAATTACTATCATCAATCACAGGTGTTAAGTGCTCTATTCTAGTTTCTTGCTGTTTTGTGTTTGAGCATCTGTTGTAGAGGAACTGGTACTGAACGCGCACGCACGCACGCACGCACACACACACACACAGGGGCAAATTTAACAGAGGATATGCGTCTTCAGCTCAACTGTCTGCTGTTCATAGACTCGCAGAAGCACATAATTAATCATTCGGTGTGTAGGATATTCAGACCGTATATGCTCTGTATCTATGTTAAATGTTATCTTTAGTTTCTGAATATAATCCCGGAGGATTTGGATACCCATGGTGGTGCACAGTTGAACCTTGATTACATATATTTGATTACCTATCCAGCTATAGAATGAAAATGTATTAGAGATATCTATTAGTAGCAGTTGTTTGAGACAATATTGCCGATTACATATCACTACTGTTGAATGGCGGAAAAAAACAGAATTGCACATTTTCCATGGTGTTGTTTTTAAAAACCACCTCTAAACAAGCTGAGCTTGTCCAAGCCTACGTCGACCTAGAGAGAGAGAGAATAAAACTACAATCCCACATTATTAGGCCAAGAGGGGAAAAAAAGAAAAAGACAGAAACCAACAACCAGAGGTTAGATGTATGATGTGTGCAATTCATGTATTTTCCATCAGCATGACATTTTTCCAATGTGTCCAGTTACTACCTGTTCTCTCAACGGCCATGCTCACAATGCTTGACGGCATATTGTCATTCAAGAGGATGTTTCTGCTGGCCTTGATGATCACATATATTCTTCAATTATACCTGGAAAATATATTTTCAAAGATCAAAGTGTTGACTATTAAACCATGTAATGGGCCAACCTCATATGTCAACTCCATAAAATTGTATATCTGACAGAGTTGATATCTGACGGAGTCTGACGAGTTGACAAAATGTTATGTTTTTTTTCATTCCACAGCACAGTCGTAGTGAGTAGACCATTTATTTTTCAAATTTGCTTAGAATTCTATTAATGCTCATAGAACTACACATTTTAAAACATATTTTTTATTTAGTTTGGATTTAGAAGGGCTGACGGTGTTGACAGGTTATGGTTGGGGACACACCAGATAGTAATATTATTTAGTGCATTGAAAAGAAATAGAAAGCTTACCAGAGCTTTCGCAGCTTTTTTGCCTTTTTTAAACCAGGAAGTGAGACAGGGGACCCTGGGATATAGCTAAACCTGTTTATGCCTGATTAAATCATGTCTTTGTAGAAGACAGAGTTGACAAAGATCTTGGACACAACTTTAAAGGGCAAAATATATATAAAAAAAAAAAAAAGATGATATTAATAGTACATTCTTACACGTATGCTATCAATACACATGGTTAGTTTTTTTATGCTTTTAACAAAATAATTTAAAAAAACTATTGAAGTTGTGAATCATTGTCTGAGATAAGGGTGTTTTCTGGCAGAGTGCAAGTTTATTTGTAAAGAAAAAGGAATCCAAACCAAAACATTGTATAAATTGTATTTAATTCATATAATATTTAAATCCTTTAAGAATATATTTTAACCCAAAATTTTTTTAATTAGTGTGTTAATAAATAATGATTTGAAATGTTTTGGTAGGACATGATTTCTCCCAATTCTCAAGAATGGGTGTACGTACCTACGTACCTACAAACTGTCAAACTGTCACACACACACACCCCCACACACACACACACACACACACACACACACACACACACACACACACACACACACACACACACACACACACACACACACACACACACCCCCCCCCCCCACACACACACACACCCCCCCCCCCCCACACACACACACACACACACACACACACACACACACACACACACACACACACACACACACACACACACACACACACACTCAAATAGGCACATTAGCAATATAAATCATGTGTGAAGTTTGAAGTATAAATCATCAGTAAAGATTGTTATAATTGTGATGCCCCACTCCCTTATGTGGAGTAGGGGAGTGTGCTTTAGTAATGCTGTCCTTCTAGGTGAACAGGGTGTGGCAGTCAATGTACTAATGGCTCATTGGAGAGCACCTGGGGCCGGTGCCTCCAGGAGGCTATAAAAGCCAGCCCATGATCAGTCCACAGGAGATCCAGAGGAGAGAGGACTGCTGTCCTCTTCAGCTGCTCCCCATGCTTTTGTTCTGTTCTATTTGACTATTCTTTCCATCCACACACCCTGCACTACACCATGTTCCACGCATCCACACTTACACCACTGATTTACTGACTCCACACCTCATTGGATCCTTTTACTGTTATAATGTCTCTTTATGTTCAGTTATCTATAAGTTGCTTATGTTAGTTTAGTAGTCAATAAATATCTTTGTTAAACTTTCCGTTGGTCTCCCTCCCTATTATTTGTCATGGCAAGAGCCAGCCATGAGGCACCGGCCCCAGGTGCTCTCCAATGAGCCATTAGTACATTGACTGCCACACCCTGTTCACCTAGAAGGACAGCATTACTAAAGCACACTCCCCTACTCCACATAAGGGAGTGGGGCATCACATAATTAAAACCCAAAGACTGCTTTCTATGAGCCCTCCTTTCAATATGTCTGTCTGTCTGTCTGTAATATCCTTCCCTCCCTCTTTTTCCCCCTTCCTTCTCACTCCCCCATCTCATTCTGGGCTTTTCCATTCAACACACTTTCTAGAGATTATCTCATACTTTGTGAATTAGACATATCGCCCCTATATTAGCCAAAAGGGAAGTGGGGTGGTGGGTGGGGGCTGGGGTGGCAGCTGATCTATGGCTTATTAATAAAATACTCGCCTGACATTGATGAATACAGAACATGATGGTAAAGTCACAAAAATTAATCTCCATTTTGGGGATCGTTTCGGATTCATGAATCCATCTGCTAACCACATACTTTAAGCACCTTCCTCCTTGTATGTCTTATTCTATTTCTGTTTCTCTGATTCCCTTTCCGTCCCTTTCTCATTCTCTGCCTTTCTCTGTATCCATCTTTCACTTTCTGTGTTCTCTCTGTCTCTGTCTCTCTCTCTCTCTCTCTCATTCTCTATCTCCGTCCAGGCTTATGGATATCTGCATAATTGATGAACCTGTCTAAGGGCACAGAATCAAGGCTCTTAATGGTTTGATTAATATTGTACATTATCAAATTACATTTCTTATCAATTCAGATTCCCCTTACAGCTCGGACGATACCATTACAGGATTATCATAATCGAAATGTGAACAGAGGTGTAGTTGCTCCACCACTGAAAACCCAAACAACATGATACCTTATTTTCATTGAGCAATGAATTTTTTATGTAAAAACGATTGTAAAAAATATTAAAGTTTACTTTATAAGTGACCCTACCTGAATTGGTAGAGAGGCTGTCTGTGAAACGGACGTTTCCCGGTTTGAGCCCCAGCCCCGGTCTTTGTGTTGAAGTGTCCCTGAGTAAGACACGTAACCGCTATCTGTTCCCCAGGCACTGCAATTATAAATATGTATATCGTTATCAATTAACAAAGCACACATTAGGAAACATCATCAAATTAAATACAATATAAATACAACAAACAAAATAGTAGAAAATAGCTGAAATAATAAGCCCCTATGTATCATGGAAATACCACTGAATATCAGCATTGGTTAATCCTGTAAAACCATGACTATCATGATAAATGTGTGTTACGCAATAAATAGAACAGTTGGGGAACTGCCTATGAATAAAACAGAAGCATAAACTTATTCATAATGATATTGGCAGGTCGAGCTATCCCCAGGGGCTCATCCCAAGACTGCCTCCTCTATCAGGCAAAGGTTATTGCAATTCCGAGCCATACTGCCACGTTCAAGCAGCACATGGAGAAGGTCCTGGCCAGGGTCCTTCGGAACAGCTGTGTGGTCTACCATGACGACCTCCTCGATCACGCAGCAGATTTCAAGAGGGCCCTTGCCAGCCTGCTAGAAGTGTACGAGGCCATTCGGCAAGCAAGCCTCCATCTCCACCGGAGAATTGTAACACTCCTGTGGAGAGAGAAGCATTCCATGGGTCATGTGGTGGGCGGGGAAGGGGTAGCAACCAATCCAACTAAGGTTGCTTCCGTAAAATACTGGCCAGTTCTCCAAAACATCGGAGAGTTGTGAAGCTTCATGGGCCTGGCATCCTTTCGCCAGTTTGTACGGGACTTTGCAGTGATTGCTAGGCAATTACATCAGCTAACACTCTAGGGACAGGCATTCTTTTGGGACATAACATGCCACAAAGCCTTCCACAAGTGGTGAGAGAGGCTCACTGGGACCTCCGTCCTGGCGTATCCTGACCCAAATAAACTGTTAATCGTTGACACTGACAGGCCCTCCACACCGGATGTCCCTTCCTCAGGGACACCAGAGCCTTCAGGCCATGGGAAGAGAAATAGGCTTCTGACCTAAGGCCCTCCAGGACTTTGTGCTGGGGTATGAGGGATACTGGGACAGTAAGATCCCTTAGGTGGGGCCTGTGTAGCATCCTTGGCTATCAGTGGCTGAGAAGAGACCTCCCAGCATGCCTCAGGCAACACCTATATTCGTTATTCTATTGTGTTATCGTGTCATTGTTTTCTTATGGGAAAGTACTGGAGGGAATTATATGTCAACTGTGATTAAAGTTATTGGTCTAGCTTTCGGGGTAGCTTTAATCTCAGGGACCGTAGCACCCCCGCCACCCTTTCTGTCATTGAGTTGAGTACATTTAGGTATTTGTATTTGTATGCGGATCACCACAATTAAAAGATGTAATTGGTCTCACTCACCCTCAAAAAGTTTAGTTATTGGCCCGGACTGCTGGCGTAGCGGTCCGGGCACCTAGGCTGCTAATGCGGGTTCGAGACCCACTCCCGACGACCTTTGCTGCGTGTCACTCCCCATCTCTCTCTACTCTCTCTACTGTACTCAGGCAGAAAAAGGCAAAAAATAAAGTTTAGTTATTAACAGAGATGAGGATATGATTATTAATAGTTAATGCTTGCTGGTAGGCTACCTGGCATTACCTCAGGTAAGCTACAACTATCTCGCTTGCTTATAATTAATAATCATAGTCAGATGATCCATACATCTTGCATACATCTTTCAGCAGAATCAGCACCAGTGATCTCTCTCTGTCCCCCTCTGTGTGTGGGCTCTGCCTCTGACACAGCAGCACTGTGCAGTGCGTGTTTGGTGCCAATGTTTACAGATCGTTATTGTGGACGCTCACATAATTATAATTATAGTCTTAGTTATAGTTATCATGCTTTTTATGAATAGCCCTTTAATCGAGAAGAGTTACGGTGCTTTATTGAACCCACAGTTCATTACAGTATCTTTGCAATCGCAGCACTGACGGTTGAGTTAGTTCAACCCTAAGAGATAATCCTAAGTGATAATTAAACAAAACGTTGTCTAATTAAAGAGTGTTAATTTAACAATCAGAGTGTGAAAATGAACCCTTAAGGGTCAGTTAAATTTACACAAATTCCACCTTCAATTAGCACTTGCAATAAATGTGTTTTATTTGATGTTCATCAGGTAGTCTACTACATGACTTGAGAATTGTAACATTAACAAACGTGATAAAACTGTTCTGGCTTCATCGACCAGTACCATGTGCTCTTGTCTTGTCTTCTCTCTCTCTCTCTCTCTCTCTCTCTCTCTCTCTCTCTCTCTCTCGATTCCAAATACAAATTATTTGTCTACCTCTATTCAAATGTCCCATTGCAGATTGTGAATTACTTGTGTCAATTATGTTTGTATCACCAGTCAGTCAGTCAATCAAAGATTGGGATTTTGGAAAAGTGTTTTTGCTGCCCCAGCCCCACAGCCTCCATTGCAAGAGGAAGTAAGCTCTGTAATGTCATCGACACTACAGCCACACATTAGTTTACTGTCAATTCTACATAAGACTGAAGAGTGTCATGTCAGAGTGGCATGTCAGTAGGATAATATATACACAGCTATAAATGATTTAGGCACTGCCCATGAGAATGTGATCCTCGAACTACTGCACATGGCATATCTGCATATCTCTCTCTCTCTCTCTCTCACACACACACACACACACACACACACACACACACACACACACACACACACACACACACACACACACACACACACACTTTGATGCTTTTTAATGTACTGGGTTGATGCTCCCTTCCTCATTAGGAGGCCAACAGAACACCTGTGGCAGCACTGTTGTCTATTTGAGGACAACCTCTTCCCCCTTTGGCACACATTCCAATGGGCAGAAGCTGAAGGTCAAGGTCTGTTGTTATGGAGAGTAGCGGTGCTACTGCTCTGAAATCTAAGTAAAGATGCCGGTCGGACAGTGCATTACAAATGTTCTAGTTTTAAATGTAAACACTAAACAGTACACTAAAATATACGTCTGAAAACTTTTGAGGTGAGGTGAGAAATGGGCAATGTAATAACATAAACATGATTCGGCACTGTCTTTTTAGGCAGTGTCGTTGCATTTAGATCCCATAGCCCGAGGGGACAGAACGGTCGGCTGAAATTTGAGTGAGACACGTCCAGCCCCTGTTTGACTTGGACATGCATCACAAATTATGGTCGGAGAAAAATAAGCATCTAATTTGTACTTTTTTAATTTAATATACTTGCAGCACCAGTGCCACCCTGCCATCATTATATATTTGCAGCTTCGCCAACTTATACATAAACATAGACCTCCATGACTCAGGATGCAGTGAAGATATCTAATAATTGATCCAAAACAGTACGAAATCATAAAAAAAATAGAGAAGAGTTCAGTAATGAGAGAAGAGAAACCCAAAAGCAAACTACAGGCGGGACCGTTAAGTTATCGGAAGATACGGTAATGGCTACTACATGTAAGGCGTGTGCAATGCTAACCGAGTTTAAACTGAACACAGGGGGAATATACAGTATACTGTACTGTAGGGACAACAAGTCCATGTGAATTTGAACAGGTGTGAGTGGTGGTTAATGCAGAACAGCTGCCTGTGATTAGTAGAATGAGGGTACGGTCACACGTGCGATTTGCGAATTATTTGTGAGTGAAACTGACTTCTCTGTGTGTCACCTTCTGCTCTGCCCACATTCAACATGACACCGATATGAATTTTGCTTTGGCATGCAATGGACATTCGCCTGATTGCATGGTCAGCGTGGGTGTGACAATGGCTTTAGTTTTACAGTAAATTTCATGCAACGGTCTTGTCCTTCTGGGTAAAGACTAGGACTATTCACATTACACGTAGCATTGGGTAAGACCTCCATTAGACCAGAGCTTATAGCTCCATTAGCCCTGGGCTCATAGTCGTTTCACAGTTAGAACTTTGAGTTACAGTATGTGTGATATCCGCACCCTTAGCTTAGGGCTCCCTGTTATCCCCAAATGTATTGAGTTATCCTCAAAAACACTGGGGTTAAGATAACTACTGTCCAACGAGGTTAGAGCAAAAGCAATGCATTCATTGTACAAAGATGGCTACAATATAAACAATATAAACAGCCTGCATGAGCCTTCTAAAGATGTCAACCCTGGGCTCTGATAATCCTTAACTGAGGGCTGCAGTAAGCATAGGCTAATAAATATGAGTGGGAAATTAAGTTAAGCTCTCCCTGGGCTTTAGACAATGGTTAGCTTAATGAAATGGAATAAATGGAAATGGAAGTATTCTAGATTCTCAGTTTTGCCGTATTGCAATTTGGTGCTTTAAATATCAGAGAGAGAGAGAGAGAGAGAGAGAGAGAGAGAGAGAGAGAGAGAGAGAGAGAGAGAGAGAGAGAGAGAGAGAGAGAGAGAGAGAGAGAGAGAGAGAGAGAGAGAGAGAGAGAGAGAGAGAGAGAGAGAGAGAGAGAGAATGAATTAAAATGACTTATCCATCACAGCCAGTTGCCCCTTGCTCTCAGCAAACCTTTGATCTCCGGATTTGAAATTATGACTCACCTGTCGCTAATCTCATTCCTCACCCTTCTTCTGCCCCAGTAATCTGATACATAATGAACCTAATTTCCACATATTGAGATACTAATATCTTCCGTGTTATGGTGAAAGATCATTTAGAAGATTTAAAGGTAAATTAGGGTACATTAGGTTTATGAAAGTATATTAGTATGGGTTGGATTAAGAGTTGCGATTATTACATTGGCATAATAAGTAGGCCTACATTTTGTCTCAAATATACAGTAGAGAGTGTGAGAGAGAGAGAGAGGGAGAGGGGGAGAGGGAGGGAGAGAGAGAGAAAACGTGCGAGTGCATGTGTGAAAGCGGTACAAACCAATTCATTTTCTCAAAACAGGAAAGAGGAAATGTAAAACCTGGAAGGTGATTCTGTTTCAATCATGGCCAGCTACATAAAGTTTCCTCATGCTTGACTGCACTAATGGTACAGTAGAGGAAAGACTGGTCAATAGTTCCTTCACAATGTTTAAATGCTAGAATGGAAATCAGTAGTCATGGCAACTATCTTCTCATATGGAATATGTTGCTGATATTACATACTTTAGGTTAGGCTATGTTTCACAGAAGAGAATGGAGTTATTTTGATAGATACAGCTGCTCACATTAGAATCTGGAAAAACTAAACTAGTCGCCTATCTTTTTTTCAACAATATATTTATTGAATTTATTGATTTTTTTTATTGATTACATTATAGAAAACAAAATAAAATGGGCAATTACATTAAACATTACAAGACAATCACACAAAATAACAACAAAAGGACCACACACAATGACAATAACAACAACTTCGGCACTACTCTCCAGGTTCTTCCATTAAATATGACAGATTATTATTTTTGATATATTGTATAAAACGACCCCTCCTGAAACATATCTTGTTTGTCCTTAAGAATAGAATAGTATGTATTTTTTTTCCAGAGGTAGACATAAAGACAGTTCCTTGAACCACTGTGCAATGCTTGGTTGGTCCGGCCTCTTCCATGTTAATGCTATTACTCTTTTAGCTTGTAAAAGACAGATATCTATAAACATTTGTTCATTGCGCTCTGTGTCCATCTGGATAGAGGCCAAGCAGAAAGAATTTTGGTTATGGTACAATATTAATTAACAAGATCCTCTGTATTTCCTGCCCAACATTCCTCCAAAACTCCTCTAATCTTGGACATGACCATAGACAGTGGAACAATGTACCTCTATCTTCACCGCATTTGTTTTGGTGCATAAGTCCGGAATATCGTTATTAAACTTATGACGTTTCACTGGTGTGATGTACACTCTCATAAGCCAACTGTATTGTAGAAGTTTTAGACGTGTATTCTCAGTCTGGGATTGAGCACCATTGTTCCACTGTTAGATCCTCCTGCAGATCTGCCCTCCAGGCATTAAGCTTATATTCAGAGGAGTCCGGAGAAAATCACATTAATAGATCATAAAATTCTGATATTATTCCCCTTCCAAATGGGTTTTTTAACCAAATCTTTCTCCAACACAGACAGGGGAGGGGCCAGCATGGAATGATCCTGGTTAGCTTCAATAAAACTCCTCAGTTGCAGTTTTCTTTTTGTTTTTACGAGGGATATCATATTTAATGACAAGCTCCTCAAACGATAGCATATTCCCATTAAGACTTCCAAATACATCCCTCAATTGACCCACTCCCCTATCAACTAGTCACCTATCTAACACACCTAGCTATAACATTACACCTACCAGGCCAAACCAGATGACACACAGAGAAGCAGAAATATGAAGTACTAAGGATGATTTTAATCCTCAAATAGCGCTTATTTTAAGGTGCTGTATCTGATCTTGTTTGGTTAAAACAAAAAGTGTATTTAAAAAAAGTTAAAGCTCTACATTGTGATTGATATTGCAATAGTGTTTGTTCAGGGGTCTCCCCGTCTCTCCATCTCTTTAGTAAACAGAAGAAAGACATTTCTGATGGTTAACATGTAAATCAATCACAGTATTTTCTTTTTACAAGAGCTGAAGAGAAGGGGGGACCCCTGTTATTGAACAAACACTTCTTCTTCAGTTCTTTAAATCATCCAATTTTGATAGAACAGGCACAATCAAGTCATCTTTAAGATCATCAATAGTGACTTAATATCTGAATATTATCCTGCTGTCATCTGAGTGGGAACTAGCGTACAGCGACAGTCCTCATAGACATCTCCGCCTCATGCTTCAAAAGATGGGGCTCTGGCTAATTATGGAGAGTAAAAAGAGCATGACTCGCCTTACTCTTTTCAGTTGAAAAATGACATTTTTTGTCAAGCGACAATGTCTATCGAAAATGCATGAATTGAATTAAGTAGGTGCAGGTTCCCATCCTCATTATAGTGAGTGTCTCTGACACATGCTCGCTACAGTAGATGGCCTCTCCACTTTTAACCCCACACCACTGGTAGCCGTATTATTTTTGATTACCCAATTTACTTATTTTAGGCTGTGCATGATGGCTATGACGTGCAGCTGTGCCAAATTCAGTGCATAATGTGAAAAAAAAACCTCTTTGTTCAAATAAATAACTTTGTCATTCTCTAACTGAAGGACAAGCTGTCCCGCGTAAAATGTCTCTTAATGGGGTAAGGGCATTGGGTTTGGACGTCCCGGTGAGTTTGGTACAAGGCCCTGTAGTAGTGGGCGGGGACAGCTGGCAAACCTAGAGAGCCAGCAGGAGTAGCAAAGAAAAAACAAAAACAAAACATCAGTGGGGGGTGGCTGAGGGATAAATAAATCAGGTTCTCACAGACCTCCCCTGCATACTGAGTACCACACACTGCAAAAAAAGGAGGAAAAGAGAGTTACCTTGGAACTCACGAGGGACTATTATTCTCTGTTCACTTGTTACAAAAATACAAATTCATGCAGATAGCATGACCTTGAATAGTGGAGAAAAAAACGTGCACAAAATATTTTACAAATCAGCCTACGTAAATATTATTGTTAATCAACATGATTAATTATGTGGTATGTGAGTTTTTACAGCAAAACTAAGTTGCAGTTGCAACTTGCAACCAACTAATTAGTGTGAGATGGATTTTAGTGTTGGTATTAAAACAATGGTGTACAGTAGCTTACCAGACAAATGTGGTAATGTTGTATTCGTCAGCAAACGTGTTGTTTCTTAAGGAATTAAGGCACATTATACATTAGGTAGTTCCAACCAAGCAATCTGATTGGTTGAAATAGGCTCCCTACCCGTGCTCAAACGAGCATGACAGCACACCTAGCTGTTCTCAAATGAATCTAATTAAAATATAAAACTTAGTTTTTCTGATCAGACAGACAGAGTTCGGCGGAGCAGAGCTGGCTAAGGGGCTGGCTAGCAGTTTGCATGGGATGTTTGCAGACGTTTTTAATTTCCATCAAATATCTTAATTACGATGAGATTGAGCTAACAGTTCAGTTTTGTTTCTCTATGTGTTCAGTTTGGAAAAAGTTGTCTAGCGCAGCACAGCTTCTCAATGTTGGGTCTGGACTGGCTGATTAAACAGGGACTCTGTCTCTGACCATGTATTTCCAGGATAACAGAGAGATAACACTCGCAGAAAGGTTTTTATTTTGAGAGCGAAATGCACCACAATATGAATACATTTTTATATGTTTTATTGTGATGCTAAGTGTTGTATAACTGCACTATTACACTTGAGGGTCGCTTTATCGTGGTTATTGGCACTTCAGTGATGCTTTCCGTGCCAATAACCACAGTGTAATATTGCTTAAATATGCCATTTAGCATAATGCAGAAAGGCTATGCATCCAAACCAGTTTTTTTTTAATCATTGACAAAATGTATAAAGATATGTTTATCATTAACTTGTAATGATGATAGCTAAGTAGGCTGTGACTGTGACATTCTATATCTAAGTTTCTGTTTCCACTGTCAATACACCGTAAAATAATAGTATGATAACTCTTTAAGACTATGACATTATGGAAGCAATTTAGCTGAACGAGAGAGGTGTGTATTTACAGTACAGTACTGCTGTCTGAGGTGTCAAGATCGCATCAGAGTTGGTTTATGATCTGCGTCTGTAAAATCCTCAGTGTTGATTTATGCATTTGTAACTCTGAGAGTGTACAAAATGTAACCAAATGGACCCATAAGCTGTTGCTGATGGGAAATGCTGTCATCAGCTCCTGGAAGAAATTGTTTAACCATTTAGCTCATATATACTTTGTTGTATGACAAATAGCAAAGCAATTGCTGATCTACGGTACAAGCTCACAACGTGTTGCATTGCGATGCGTTGTAGAGCTGCTATTTGATTTTGATGTTGCCTGATGGTGCCCACCGTAGGTTTCAGTGTTGGCAAGTGTAGTGACCTTTTGTCCTTGTGGTGGTTGACTGAGAGTACCTTTTTTTGCACTGACTGGCTTTGTGCAGCAAACATGACCAAAAAAGGGAAATGAGAAATGTCCAAAAGTTAAAGTTGAACTCAAATTTTTTTATTTCCATATCTGTTGTTCCAGGCTTGAAAACATAAAATAAATAATAAATAGACTTGAGCATGTAGCATATAACTTAGAGTAGCAGGCAGCAGCAACAAAAAAACAGACGTAAAATGCTGTGAACCTCCAATGAACTACACCTGGCCCTCTCTTGGCCAGGTTCTTATGCTCTCCTCTCCTCCATGTCTGTAGAGGGTGACAAAGCACACTGGCAGGGGTTTTAGCAGGGGTTTTAGACATGGCACATACTGTACATGTGGCCTATGGTAGATTGGCTCCTACAGCAAGCAATGGCCCACAGTCATGCTCAATGGACATTGCTACAGTAACGTCTTGACACGGTGGCGTCATGGAGAAAAGTGTTACTTATTGCCAACACTTTTTTAATCTAGAGAGGATGCAACAGCATGTTCACTGTAACTCAATCCTCTCAATTAATGAAGGTGGCCAGCACTTTGTAGTTATACAGTATAAGCAGGAGAATGGTACTCATAATACAGCTTCAGTTTCTCTACACCTTAAAAATCTGGAACATTATAAATCTAGACTATGGTAATGCCCAGCCTCTCACACCTGGAAATGACTTATTGTGTGTCAGTATATATTTTTTCCTTTCCTCTTCAAGGTATTTTGGCTTAAAGTGTAAATAATTAATTTCCCTATTTAAAGAATGTCATGTTTGATTTATAACACTAAAAGGAGCACGGAGGTGACTGTATAGGGTTGGCATTCACTTACGCAGGGCAAGTAACACCTTCATTTGAAACAGAGGGAACACATAGAAAGGAGACTGTATCCATATAATTAGCGTCAAGTAAAATTAGAGTTGTAAATAAATGCACTACATATTCATTATCAAGAACAAAAAGTGTGAATGTATAAGCTGTCCTAAAGAACTGATCTGAATCTACATAATTCTTCAGTCACAACAATTAAGCTACATGGCTTTTACTATTTTTACTGTACAGGTTAAAGATATATGTGTAAATGTAAATGTTGTCAAACTGTTTTAGTTTAGTTTTAGTTACAAAAGCAGGGTAATACATTATTTAATCATTTTGAATCAGTTGCATAGCAGGTGCACGTGGGAACATGAGCTTTAGTTTTGACAGAACAAAAAGTTGGATGCAACTTCAAAATATCCAATGTCAAGCCATTAACCTCAAATTAGTAGCAAGTGAAGCTACAGATATGAACTTTGATGTTTATATTGGAACACTTATAGGCTCAGAGAGTTATTTTCACTGACAGGTATGGTTGACCTGAACTTTGTCTGTGCATAGTGTGTTAAATGCTACACCTACAGGGATTTATTTTTTTGTTGTTGCCCTGCAACAGTGGGATCAGGCTTTTATATGTGCATGTCTCTAAAGGCCCATGCAAAATGTACATGGCAGTCATATTATAAACTTTATTATATAACCTACCAAAGCATTATGGTTTAAAGTAATTATTTTTTTTACAGTATAATGCCACATCCTTTACTGTATTTTTGGTCCATGGTCGGGTAACTTTTTTTATCTCTAAATTTTTATCCCGCGATTTTTGTAACCCATTTTTTTCACCCGGTGCCAATTTCCTAAGTGATCCTGGGCGCTACACCAGCACTACACCAGTCCCCCACAGTAGGGAGGCCAGGGCCGAGCTCATGCTTCCTTCAGGCATGAGAGCCAACTGACCTTCTTGTCACCTGACAGGGGGGAGTTTCCCTGGTTGGACGTAGCGCGTGGAAGGAACACGTTATTCCAACCAGTTCCCTTCTCCTCCATCAGGCGCCCCGGCTGTCATGGGGGAGGCGGTATAGCGACCAGGATTACTACATGTTTTTGTGAGGGTATTAACTACCCTAGGAGACACGGGGAGAACATGCAAACTCCACACAGAGTAGGCCCTTTCGCCAACCCTTCTAGCTGTGAGGCGACAGCGCTACCGACTGCGCCACCGTGCCTCCTATGGTCGGGTAACTTTAATCTCTTTTGATATGGATACTGTACTCATGGAATACAGCTGGATGCCAAAATGCACACTGCACGCACCTTGAGTTATAACGCATAGGGTAGGGGGTCAGGGCGCATCAATTCATTCCGGTGAGGCGTTTATTTCTATTTTCTGTTCGGTTGGGGGCCGGAGATTGTATTTGCCTGTTTGATTACTGACTGGACCAGGCTGTAGGCTGTTTGGATTCTTATTATCTTATTTTAATACGTTTTCCATGTGGATCTAGTTTGGATTGACTTCATCATTCCGAGACATCCAAGTGAGTGACACACACGTGTGCGTGCGAACACACACACACACACAGACACAGACACACACACACACACACACACACACACACACACACACACACACACACACACACAACACTATGCGCTCTTCGACGGCTGCTCTGAACAGCCGTGGGACGGTGGATAGATGTTCTTGTTACAGTAGGTCCAAGTAGGCCTACCACACAACTGACAAGTATCGCGACTGCAAATGAGAAACTCAAAGTGCAGAACGTCGAGGCACCGCTGTTTACAATGCTATGCATGCAATGCAATTACCAACATGAGTTATTACTATGGATTCACCTGCCAAATGATGAAGTTGACCATCCCCCACTGTGTATGCTACTGTGCTGAAGTTCTTCTGACACATGAAAGCTCAACGCCAGTGAAAATTAAGAGGTATATCCACACCATACATCCAAATGACGCTGATAAACCAGTGGAGTTTTTAGAGGAGGAATGTGGCGCTGCGGGTTACGAGCTGCAGATATTTTCCTCTCGGACGCGCGGTCCAAGTGTAATATTAATGATTATTACTCCTCTGATCAAAACCCCTGTTTAAGAAAATAAATGTACATTAAAGCCTTAAAGGTAGGGTAAGTGATTTGCGTTGGTTAAAATAAGTGTTAAATAGCTCTATATTCTGATAGTACTCATTGCTATAGAGTGTTTGTTCAGTATTTGAGTCTCCTTGTCTCTCTACCTCTTTATTAAACAGAAAATGCATTTTCGTTTCAGTTTCATTTCCAATTTTATCCAACCAGGACAGAGAACTCAATCAGGATACAGATTAAACAAGTGAAATTGGAAGTGATGACACTAAGAAATGAGCATGCAAAATTGGAACTGGAACACTATACAAATTAAGCTTAAAAATGGGTACTTTCTCCTGATTGGCTGAGATTTTGACACCTACCGAAAAATGTATTTTCTGTTTATTAAAGAGCTGGAGAGACAGGGAGACATATGGTTACTGAAAAAACACTCTATAGCAATGATTACTATCAGAATATAGTATTTTAACCTTTTAACAAAATACTTTTTGTTTTAACCCAAAAATATCACTTACCCTACCTTTAACTATTATAAAATAAAATAAACAAAAATAGTTTGCTATTTTATTGAGCCCATTATTAGCAGTCTGACACATTTTTACTTCAACTTATTGAGCAAGTGTTGCATCACCCATGTGCGCATGAATTTTTTTTGTTAGCTACGTAGCGCAAAATAAATAAATAAATAATTCAACAGCAGCAGTGAGCTATTTAATGATTCTATGATATGCATATTATGCACTATGATGCATGAATAGTTCTGACCGCTTCCCCGATCTTGCGCAACGAGATGATTGATCTTGTAGTGCGGCCAGTCTCCTGACAAAGAAAAGGCAAGGATTTATTCCACTATAATCCCACAGTCTGACATGGTAGGTCATGAAAGACAATAAAAAGTCATGTAGTGCGTACCGGCCTTTAGGCACTTACTGACTGATAAAGTTCGAGCATTTGTCGGCACTTGGCCTAACAACAAACTAACCAAACATAGAGCAATATTGTTCTTCCAGGCTATGTGATGTAGACTCCTTATAACCGACCTGGCTGGTTGGCCTAACAACAAACTAGCCAATTGCAGGAGCAATCATACCTCCAGGCTTTTGGGATAGAGAGAGAGAGAGAGAGAGAGAGAGAGAGAGAGAGAGAGAGAGAGAGAGAGAGAGAGAGAGAGAGAGAGGAGAGAGAGAGAGAGAGAGGAGGAGAGAGAGAGAGAGAGAGAGAGAGAGAGAGAGAGAGAGAGAGAGAGAGAGAGAGAGAGAGAGAGAGAGAGAGAGAGAGAGAGAGGAAAACAGCGTGGTTAACTGCTACTTGCCAGTATTTTTACTGTCTATGTAATGCTCTCATTTCATTGGTATACTGTCAGCCTGGATGATATTTTAAACTGGCACAAGCCAACCTCTATGGGGATAACACAAAACCATGAACATCACTGACTGATGAAGTTATAGGAATAGGTTATGCTAAGTTATGTTAAAGGATCTACACCATGAATTTAAAAAAAATATTTGATATTTAATATCATATGGTGTATGTCCCTCAAACCTTTTTCAAAAGGTTTGAGCCTAAATCATCACTCAGATATACTCATCCCAAGTCAATTGTCTCTGGCTTATACAGCACTTTCAGCTGCAATACCAAGTCCTCTTGGGCAGGGGGGGGGCTACTGAGCAATTCTGTCTGTTAATAAAACCAAATATATTTAAAAAAAAAAAGGAAAAATTCTGCATAAAAAGAAGCATCTAAGAAAAATACAAAATCGAAAAAAAACACTTTGAACATTTTTGAACAATTCCACCAAGTGTTTGAGGTGCCTGTTTCACCCACTTCCGGGGGGCGGAGCCAAAATCCGATTATTTGTTCGTAGACCCCCACTTAGGGGGGGTAGAAAAAGTTTCGGAGCGATTCGGGCACTCTTCATTTAACATTGGGTTTGCCATCAAAAATGTTTGATGTCAGAAACATTGCCATTCTGAGATCGCCTGTTCAGACACGCCCATTCTGGAAATCCATGAAATGAGAAGGAATGACTGAATTTAAAAAAAAAAACATTATTTTGGGTACAAGAGACACTGGGGACCCCAAAAAATACAAAAAAACAAGAAAAAAGTGATTTTCATGGTGTAGACCCTTTAAGTTACAAGTTACATGCTTCCTGCATTTTAATTTTTTTTTTGAGTGTTTCATATGTAGTCCAGCCATCTACTACGTTTTGACCTAGTCTTGTTTCAGTGTGCGCATAGCATGTCTCTGCAATCATCTATACAATTATAACGCTTACAATGGAAAGACACAGCAAAGGTTGGTTTCCTTTATTGTTATTAACTTATTAAGTATCTTATGTATTATTATATTTGATCCTTGCATCTTAGACTGACAGTTAAATCAAAGGACCATATTAAACCATTGATCGTTGTCTGACATGTCATTAGTGTTTCTGTGACATGTACATATCTCTCTGTATCTATGAACGTACACACACCAATCTCTCCGGCCATCATCCCTTAGCTGCAGACTTCACATTTCATCCTAATAGTTTTTAACTGGAGACCATCTAACAGGCATACTGTAGATGTCAGACAGCTAGATCACGTTCCTGCACCTATACAGTATGTCTTCCAGTTCCAACGTTCAGTCAGAGTATAAATGTCTGCTGTTTATACAGTAACAACAGCCTATTGTTGTTGTTTAAATCGATGCATTGCCAGCATTCACAATGAACCTCACTGTGGTGTAGATTAAAGACGAAAAAACTAGGAGCAAGCCTTTTCTCCCTTGGGATACAAATGTGACTAAATGTAGCCTACACAGTGATTCAACATCAACCATATACAGTACATTGATAGCCTGTAAATTTGAGGACAAATTTGTCATATACGTTTTTTCATAATGCAACAACATTTTTTAGATTTTCTTGTTTCATTTTTCCCCCCATGTCATATTTTGGTTCTTTCATGTGAATCGTGAGTCTTATTGCACGCATTAATTGTTTCCCATTATTGTCTGCACACAAGAAAAAATGAAACTCTGGACACCCAACATCTGTGAGCTCTCATAAGGATTTGTGCCAAGCCAATCTTTATTTTTCCACACCAATTCCAGGGGATGTTCTCAGAACTTCAATCGTCTCTCACTAAACTCTGCATGGTTTCTCTCTCTCTCTCTCTTTCTCTCTTTCTCTCTCTCTCTCTCTCTCTCTCATAGACACACACATACGCACGTACACACTTTCACTTTTTCTCTCTCACTCTCCTCCTTTCTTCTTCATCCTTCTCTCTGCAGTGAACACAGCTGCTCACTGATACGTTCTGCAAGCCTGTCCATAGAGGGCAAGGACTCACAGAAGGTCAACCCTTATCTGTCTCTTCCTCTCCTTCCCTCCCTCTATCTCTCTCCCTCCCCCCACAGAGACGCACGCACGCACGCACGCACGCACGCACGCACGCACGCACGCACGCACGCACGCACGCACGCACGCACGCACGCACGCACGCACGCACACACACACACACACACACAGACACAGACACAGACACACACACAGGCACACACACACACAGGCACACACACACACAGAGCATGGAGTAAGACAATCAGACAACTCAGATTAAACTGGAAGAGGACTAGAGTGGCTAGGCAACAAGCGGGTCAAAGGAAGAGGCAAACAAAACAAAACAGGAAGTTTAACCAATGAGTTAATCACGGCCAGACCACAGCAAAGCACACACACCGTTTAGAAGGAGAGAGAGAGATTACGGGAGGAAGAAGAGGTGCAGGTTCTGTCGTTCACGGTGAGGAGCAGCGTGACAGAGAGAGGAAGATAAGGTGTACAATATGAGTGAGACACGAACACAAAGAAAGAAAGAGATGAAGGCAACAGAGATGCTGCTGAGGGAGAGAACGGAAAATAACCGATATACTTGTAGATCTGCTATTTTTGGTGTGGAACATTGTCGTGACGGAGTATACGTTAGGTGTAAGCCTAAAAGAAGTACACAGCAGGAGTGATTCTAGTGGAACTCCCCTACTTCCTGCTCTCCCTCTCTCTCGCCCTCCTCACATCCCCTCATTCTTTCCATCCCCCCTTATCAGTGTGGGTGCAGGCGTAGGGACCGCCCGCGGAGAGGTGCCCGCGAGGCTAAAACGGCCTGCTTGCCTGTCGCTCTACTCTCTCTCTCTCTAACTCTCACTCTCTCTCTCTCTCTCTCTCTCTCTCTCTGTTCTAGGTCAAACGCCACGGGGGTGGGCGATTTCTGAGATAAACTGTCTAGTTCCAAACAGAGCGTGTTCACTCGCACACATGCAGTGAATGTGTGCTCACAAGACACGCACTGACTCACAAAAACACACGCAAGCACATGCACATGCACTGGCAAAAGCAAAAAAATAAAACAAATAACTCATAAGTAAACTAGAAAAAGTGCTCCTCGGAGCACAGGTCTCCGCCAGGTCAGGTTGGTTAGTGTGGGCCAGCAATGTTCGAAATTCGCCAATTAGGCTGGTATGTGAAAAATCGGACGGATCGGACGGATCCGTTTTGATCACTTTACTAAAGAGATAATATGCACCAATTTGCGTGATGTTTGGACAACATTTGTAGGAGTAATATAATTTTTTTTTTTGCACAAATCGGCCTCCTGGTAGCGCTATAATAGGGCAATGTTGAAAGGGTGGCATTTGTTCCTCAACGTAGTGCGAATGTGCGTGCCAAGGTTCACCGCAATCGGACGATGCGTTCATGATTTGCGGCATTTTGTTAAAAATGGGCAACTCCTGCAAACTTTTTATGTCAATCTTAGCCAATCAGAACAGATCTTCGGCCTCCTGGTGGCGCTATAAAAAGCAGATGTGAAAAATGCAGGGCAAAGGTTTTTCCTTGGCCTCAAGGGAGTGCACATACAAAGTTTTACACAGATCGGTGCAGATATAGGTAAAAACACGAATCGGCCTGTTACAGCGCCACCATGAGGCTGATTTGAACATTTTCAAGTGGCATTTCTTCCTTGGCCTAGTGAGAATTTTCATGCATGCACTCCTGCAAACTTTGGAAGATATTCTTTGCCAATCAGGATGGAATATGAACAATCTGACTATAGAGATACTGTGTACCGAGTGTGTGTGTGTGCGCGTGCAAGTGCGAGTGCATGCAGCTGTGACATACATGTGCATAAGAATGTGGTAGTTTAAGAAGTTATGTGTGTTTGTCTCTGTGGGATATCTAATAATAATTATAATAATACATCAGACTTATACAGCGCTTTTCTTCTGCAGTGACTGATGCCTTGTTTGTCGAGGCCGACAGGACAATTCAGCACCACGGACAGCACCCCAAGCCCTGTACAGAACCACCTCTGTTGAGCACACTGTCTACGCTGGGCCTATTGTACCAAACAAGTTTGAATTTAAATACACTGCTGTTCTCTTTGGAAGTTAGTCTCGCCCAGATGTTTTATTCACACGTTTGCTTACTTACTTACTTCTTATCGACATGTGTGTGTGTGTGTGCATGTGAGTGTGCGTGCATGCGTGATTAATGTGGATGACGGTCATAGTTGATATATAATGGAACATTATTGATAATAACACACACAAGAAGCAGTGTCTTTTTAATACACAGAGACGATAATTAAGATCACAGTAGTTTGGTGTGCGTGCGTGCGCGTGTGCGTGTGTGTTTGTTTCTGTTTGCATGCCGGTAATATAATAATAATAATGTAATAGCAATTTTGGCAAGCACACTCACACATACAGGTGTAGTTAACATTAATCTTTCAGAAGGTGAGCCAAAAAACACTTAGACCGAAGGGAGGCACTCTGTGTAACACACAAATGAGCCAGTACACCAGCATTGTGACAGCTTGCTACTTGGTTGATTGTTGTCAAAAGCACTTGTGGAATCAAGAGAAAGTAGTCTGAAGGGCACGCTGCCAAAGGGGATGTGAACAGAGATGAAGAGAAAAGAAAGCTGTCCATCAGGCACATAGGATCTACAGTAATGCTATCTAATTACATCAATCTTGTCCCTCCACCACTAGCTGGTTCCACACTGAAATGCTGACACATCAGACTTGCATTCTAGTTAATAATATATACATGAAAAAAAATAAGATTTCAGCAAATATCTTAGTTACATCAATATCAAGATTGCTATACTATGTCTGTCTCTTCCACATGGAAGTCTATTGTGCACACATAGAGAGAGAGAGAGAGAGAGATCCAAAGTGCATAATCAAACACCACTTGTTGAAGGCCTGTGAACGAGGCGCGTGCTTGTCTGTGGGCGGACGCTATCCCCAGTGTGCATAATGGAGGAGAGGACAGATAGCCAGAACACATAACTTTGCCTTGCTTGCTTTTCGTGATAAGTAGAACTTTAGTTGCTGTTCAGAGGCACTGTTTCACAGTGATATGCATGGTGCAAACCGGCGCCGTGATTATTTAGCCCAGGGCGCTACATTGCCATGCCTGATAACAGTTTTTGGCCGGGGTGGTGCCCTTCCTTGATGATGCATTGAGCTTTGACTACAACACACCTCTTATTGTACAGTTCCTGGAGGGAGGGAAGCTCACCTACCATTATGCGCTAAACTACATCACAGCACCATTCACTGTTTTACAATTGGTCAGAGAGAGAGAGAGAGAGAGAGAGAGAGAGAGAGAGAGAGAGAGAGAGAGAGAGAGAGAGAGAGAGAGAGAGAGAGAGAGAGAGAGAGAGAGAGAGAGAGAGAGAGAGAGAGAGAGAGAGAGAGAGAGAGAGAGAGAGAGAGAGAGAGAGAGAGAGAGAGAGAGATGCTATTTAGTTCAAACCCACCTCTGATAACCAAGATACATTTATAAACGTGACATCATGCATTGTGCACCTACAGCATGAAGATTGCGACTGTGCGTGCAGTGCACACACACAGTTTTGTTGTGGCTTATTTCAAAGATTATGTAACCTATGGCTCCTATATGGTGGAGAGTTTACATTTCATGTATGTAGATTAAATTCTTTCAAGTGGCTTTCTGCCTCCAGACTAAATCCAACACCATTTCAAAGCACTATTTGAACTGTATATTACATTTTGCAGTTCACATTTCAGCCGTCTGGGGGTGTTTGTGTGTCTGTCCGCAGCTAATATCGCAAACTAGTAACTACTACACTGATCATAATCATACTTCTTCTGTACGCTGCCTGTAGGCCAAGGAATATTTTTCACATAGGTCACCTACAACTATGTCATTTTTTAAATTCATAATCTCAGATACACCATCCCTCCATGTGTCCACAAGGCTTAGGAGTGCAAATACCCAATCGATTCCGCACTCAAATGCCAACACACAAATTCCCTGTCTCATTAGTGAAGATTATAACGATTGCTATGTCTGTCTCTTCCACACAGCACCACACACCTATGATACGCACATGCATACATGCAGCCACACACACTGTGAAGTTGTAGCAAGTTTATATACAGACAGAGAGAAACAAAGAGAGAGATGCATTTTCATGTTACTTTGTGACTATGGACTGTTTTACAATTTGTCAGCGAGAGATGGGGAGCATACAGAAAGAGAGACAGATAGGGACACGCGTGCGGGCGCCAACATTTAGGGCGGATTCAGACTGGGTCCGATTGATTCGAACCGTTCCCGAGTACGATTGGCCTCTCCCAGCTGGCCAGTATTCACATTGGCCTAGATTCTTCCGCACCCGAGACCATTTCATTTAACAGTAATGGTAAATATGTGCCTCATGGGGGCGCTGTTGACTATGGGGCTTTGGGAGACAGAGAATGTCATTCACAGAAGAAGAGTCACTTGTCAGAGTGTAGAGTGAATAATACAGTTTGACTGTGTTCCTGACGTTGTCTTGAGTTGGTCTTTGAAACCTCAAAATGTAACGTCGTCTCTCGCGTCTCTGTTTATTATCAATATGATAGCGACGTCACTGATGCATCCTTGGTATTTCAGCAGTGACGTCACTGACTAATCCTTGGCATATTTATCCTAGTGGCAGCGTTCGCTACACATGTGTTTTGTTGTTTATGTTTTTTCACGGCTCGCGCTACTCAAACACTAGCGGGATTATTATTTCTTGTCAACATTCAACTATGAGAAGGTATAACCCAGCTACAATAATGTGTCATTATAAAAATATATAAATGATATCTGATTAGCAGTTCACTTCCTCCTGTCAGTACGGATGGATTCACATTGCAGCGTTCCGTTCCCGAGTCCGCAGCAATCGGACCCGAGACTACCTCGGGAGGCGGTCTCGGGTACGGTACGGTGATCCGTTTCGGGGAACCATACGCAACGTTCACACTATCACAATATCTGCCAAGTGGTCCAGGGTGCGCAATAGTGTGAATCCGCCCTTATAAACATGACAACATATTCAGCATGTGTTCATGTGCATTTTGAAGTAAGGCAAGTTTATATACCTAAGTCAGCTAAAATCTGCCATTTGATCAAAATGTTACACTGACTTTATATGGCCTGCATGCACATAGGACAGAAGAAACATAGAGAAACAGAGAGAGAGAGACGCAGTTTAACATTGCTGTGTCAGTATAAGTATTATTATTTGTGTTTTTTTCCAACAACAAAAAAAATAATCCCCCACAATTAGATTTAGTTTTTTTGTTTAGTTTTAGTTAACTATAATGACCTACAATGATTATTTGTGGAGATATACTGTAGGTTGGCAGTGTTGAGCAGACTTAGCTGTCATGCATAATCTGTATTGGCAGTTGGCTTGAACACAATTCAATTAGCAAACTGTAAACTGCTTTCACTCTGAAGCAAACTGACGTGATGCATATGTAGTGCTTTCCTAGATGACCACTGTCTTTGTCTCTGTCAGGTACTGCACACAATACATGTCTCCACATTTCAATGGTTTCAAGCTGTTTTGGTCCCAATTACGGTCCTGTTTCTGGTTCCAATGCGGGCTGTGTTTGTTATTATAGTTGAGAAAACACACCTGCCAAACCCTTTTCTCTTTCAGCACACTATACTCTCTAGCAGGAACTGCACAGCACAGTGGCTTAATCACGCACTTGCGCTTTGATTTGTTCTCCACTTTCTCTTCTCCTTCCCTGCACTCCCCGACTCTTCCGACTAACTCTCTTATTTTCAATGTTTTTTCATCCGTGCCACATTTTGAAAACTTTTCTTTTTCTTTCTTTGCATCTCTTCCACTCCTTCCTCCTATGTGGTGTCCCTCTGTCCTCTCTTCCTCCCCTCTGCTTTGTGTCTAAAAGCGTAATTTATACCTTAAAATGTACTTTTGATCGGTTAGCAAATTCCGTTCTTTTTTTCCAAGGGAGACAGTTGTAAGACTAAGTATAATTTAGTGCGATGGCTTCTCTTTCGAGCTCCCTCTCTCTTTTGCTCTTTGCCTCTCTCTTCCTCGTTGCCTTTCTATCGCTGCCCCGCATCAGTCACACTCCCCCGCTGTCCTGCACACCCCCCCCTCCCTCCCACTCTGCCTCTCTAATCTTTCAGCTTTTGCTAGCAGAGGAAGAAATGTAGCCTGACAAGAAGCAGGGACTCACCCAATAGAGTTGTCTCCCTTTTCTTTCAACCCACTTTCCATCTGACTTACTAGTGCAAGAACTCTCTCTCTCCCTCCCTCCCTCCTTCTCTCTCTCTCTATACTATAATTTCCTTACCCCTGTTGTCTTCCTCTACCTCTAATTTGCACTCTGTCCACAATTATTTGCAGTTTGAATTTGCTCCAATCCAATTTCAACTTATATTATAATGCATAAAGAAAGAACTGTTATTAATCCATACAATAGCAGTAGAGTTGTTTTGTTTTAGTTATGTGTGGGTTTATGGATGGCCAAAGTTATGGTGTAGCTACGGTTATACACCAGACTTTGTACATACCGAACACTGTTGTACAGTATGCTCTTGATTGAGTTACCAACAGAACAAAGTAGTAAAACTAATGTGCTAAGACCCAGAAAAGAGTATACATGTATATTCTCAAGCACCAAAGTCTGACCCAAACATTTCAGCTGTCAATTGTTATGATATCTTGCATAAAATGGGTCATTTTTGATACAGGGGAGGGTATGTAATCAGCTCCAACTTAAACAGCTGCAATGACTACTATTGCGTAAAGGAATTATCAAACAAACTAAAGAGAAGCAGAAAAGACAGAGGGTACCGAAAGTGATTGAGTGTACCAAAGAGGAAGACACCATCAGATTGGCAGCGTTGGGGAGAGGGGAAGTTAGAGAATTAGCAGAAAACGAGGGGGTTGGAGGATAAGGGAGCCGAGCACGAGTAGGGCTGTCACGATCATGACATTTTACTTGACGATTGATTGTCACACAAATAATTGTGATTAACAATTTAATTGTGTTTTTACAGTTTGCAGTTTACAGTTTAGGCATTTTTGACATTGAACATTTGAACATAATAAATAAAATGAAATGTCTATGATATGACAAATAACTTATGACTAATATTTTGGTTTGTTTGGGTCTGATGTCATGCCATATTTGGGTGTAGCTGCAGTGGGAACTCTATATATGGTTATGTCTGAGTCATAGGGACGGGGCGGTGGTCCACTCGACACCGCCGGCCCACCCATTAGCCAATTATAATATATCTATATATAGAATATCTATATATAGAATATATAGATATAGATATAAATTGTGACAGGCCTAAGTGCGAGGGGACCGCTCGACCTCGACACTCACGACGGCGTTCACACAGCAGCTCGCTGTCAGCTTGGAAGTATTAATTTAAAGATCCTGGTGCGTTGCCAGGAACACGAGGGCTGTGTGTACAGCAGTGCTAAGAGAGAGAGGGAGGCAGACAGTCCGTGGGAGACACTGCTGTTGTTGTTCCAGTGCAGGTTGTTTCTCAACAGGTATGCTCTGTCAACTCAGGGCGACCCCCCCGCCCCCCTCCGTCTTTTAAAACCAAGTGAGACTGTCCCCTCTGGATGCTTTCTCTATTAAAGTCCCCTTCTCCCGAACACAATGCAACCACATCTGTCTTCCACTCTCTGATCCCTTCCCCTCTATTTATTTTTTCTCTCTCTCTCTCACACACACACGCACACATACAGTACACACACACACACACACGCAGGCACAGCACACACACACACACACGTACATGCACACATGCACACACACACGCACGCGCGGGAACACACGCATAAACTCTATGCCAATTCCTCTCTCCCTTTTTGCTTCTCTGTGACAACACAAACAACTGATGATGTGTGAACTTGTCATCTGCAAAGATGTACACATTTACACCAGAACAATGTTGTATGCACACACACAAGCATGGACGCACGCACACACACAGACACACAGGGAAACACAGTCCCTGTGTCAGTGTTGTCTCTCCATGGGAGAGAAACAGAATGCCACAGCCTGTGTCATCACACCCTAACAAACATGACCCACATGGCGTGTCCTGTTTATTCAAAACCCCATGTCCTTACCTCATCTGTGTGTTAAATTCTGTGGGCCCTATTTTCGCCGGTGCACCCTAAACTTCTTTGCCATTTTGTTTTACTATTTCTAAAAACATTTTCAAATAGTTCAGCTAGCCGATCTACATCGACACGTTGTGAGCTTGTAGATTGGCTATTTGAACTATTTAAAAATGTTTTATATGAATTTGGAGTCATACGTCATAGATATGTTGACTGCTGTCATCGATGACAGACATAACAAGCTGGGTTACATGAAGTCTGAGATCCACATTGGAGCCACTCTGTTCTTAAAAAAAATCTAATCATGTGGACCTCGATATTTATGGATTTCTTTTGGTTTTGTATTCTCGAGGTAAAATATTGCCCCAGTACAAGTAGGCTGACATAGGTTGTAGTTTCATCACACAATGTGACAGGTAGACTGAATAGACTGTACACATATCCATTCATATATTCATTATTGATTGTGTAGCATCACGGAAGGGTTATGGCTGAGGAGACTTCCCGGCATCAGGACCTGCAAACATCCATGCAGTGACACTACAATAGTTACTGCACATATATTTATTCACATTTTCACTGGTGTTAGATGTATCAATTCACATTTTCACTGTGCATTTATATTTATTGATAGGCTGTATTGTAAGTTCACTCATGCAGAGATCCAGATAACTAGGGCCAGCAGTTCAGTATTTTATTTCATCTTTACAGTATTTGTATCTTTATTCTTATTCATCTTGGTTTGGTTCTACTCTTACGTGTACCTCTCCTGTGTTTAATTCTTACCGCTGTTGCTGCATGCCATGTCACCTGAATCTCCCTCCAGGGAGCTTCTTCTTTTTCTTTCGGCTAAATCCCATCGGGGTCGCCACAGCGGATCATCAGTTTCCATCTGGTTCTGTTTTCTGCGTTTTCCTCTGTGACTCCTGTCACCTGCATGTCGTCTCTCACCGCACCCATGGACCTCCTCTTTGGCCTTCCTCTTCTCCTACCTGGTAGTTCCCCCTCATTCCTCCGTTTCACATGTCCAAACCATCTCGCTTGCTTTATCCCCAAACCTTCTAACCTGGGCTGATCCTCTAATGTAGTACTTTCTGATCATATCCTTCCTTGTCACTCCTAATGAGAATCGTATGATCCTTTATTTTGCCACCTCCAGCTGCTGCCCTGTCACCTGAATTTCCCTCCAGGTTTATCTTATGTTTTCTTATCTTAAACCAACTCGTAGTCTGACGAGGTGGATAATCATGACTTTACCTTTTTCCTGTCGCACAGTGTGACACATAATCATCACCTAATCTTGCAAGCACCTGCAGACCCGACCAATAACCTTAGAACTGTAGAATATGAAGGAACAAACCCTAAATTGAATCCTAGGCATAAAAAACTTTTTTTTTCTTAAATCTCTTTCCACTCTTTCATCACTCTTTCCTTATACAGTATGCCCTGCATTATTCTAACCCCCTCCTCTCAAAGGGCTCTCCTTTTCTCTTGGATTTTCTTCTCTGTCTGTCTGTCTGTCTGTCTGTCTGTCTGTCTGTCTGTCTGTCTGTCTGTCTGTCTGTGTTTCTCTATCTCCTGGGTGTCTCCAGGGTGGTAAGCTTTAGCTGGACTTGCTGCTCCAGCAATATGTTGTCTTTTGTGACTAAGCACGGACAGAAAATATAATCCCACTGAAGGCCACTGGCTGTCTAGCCTCCTGGTTGGTCCTCGGGATGAAATAACTCCATCTCACAGCCAGGATGAAATAACCTCATCTCACAGCCAGTGCTTTGTCAGCTCTAGCTTGGGAAAGGTGATTCTTAACCACATGAATCCTCGTGTCCCTATTCTAGGGTGAACATTCGGTGAAAATAGCAGTTATGTAGCACTATATTGGATCGCTCCAATATGATATATCCCTCCGTGGCGGTGGAGGCATCCGAGGTAGACTAACCGATTAGTCCCGTGTACGGGTGTGCCGTGGCTAGGGGCGGCGTTACGCACCTGCCCAAATTCCTATGCGGCACCTCTTTCTTCCTCTTTCTTTCTTTGGTGCGAGGAGAGGAGATGGACTTTGGAACTTGGTAAGTTCTTTAGGTGCAGGAGTAGATTTGCAGCTATTCATGGCTTGGAGAGCTACTTGTAGCCCCACCATTGAGTGCTTCTGTTGTCAACCAATTCTGGCTTTGTGCCGTCTCGTTTAGGAGTCTGTCATTTGTTTGCAGGTTTTCCCGTATACAAACAATTGGGCGATACACGGTCTGGTCAACCTGTATTGCAGCGCTGAGGGTTTCTTGTCCTTATTGTGTCTCTGTTTGCCGAAACCCTCCCGTTTTGCCCCGGGCTCGGACACCGCGCCTACCCTTTAACAAGATTGGGGCAAGCTGTTTATAGTTGGCGTATGCAACTTTGCAGTTCTTTCCCCCGAGCTGAAGCACACACACACACAAATTCTTTGTGCACTTCTCCTCACACAGCGGTGCCGTCTCGTTAATCACAGGCGAGTAACAGTCTATACAGCAGGTGTGTAGGTGGCATACACATGGTTCTGTCTTTTTCCCCGTATTTATACAGCTAAGAGCTCATAAACGGGCATGCGTGTTGAGTTGCAGTGTTTAACCCCCATATTAGCTCGGCTAATATACAGTGGGTCTTTCTTGATAAGTTATGAAAACAGCAGGTGTGTAGGTAGCCTACACACATCTTTGTCTTTTGACCCATATACGCTCAGCAGCATATACAGTGGGTTTTTTCTTTTGGTAAATATATATGTTTAAAAAAACTAAAGAAAATGTATAATTGACACTGTTTTTTCCACGTTCTTGCAAGCCTTAACGTTGATAATCACTTGGTGTGTATTGTTTCACGATGGCCGTTCTCTGTCTGACTAATTAGTTAGTCTACCTCGGATGCCTCCGCCGCCGCGGAGGGATATATCATATTGGAGTGATCCAATCGCTCACATAACCATGGTTACACACATAACCTTCGAACTTCAAGCTCACTTGCTCGTTGTGGGCTTGTAGATCTGCTATTTTCAGAAAAGTAGGAGGAGCGGGCCAAGTATTGAGCTCTGGGGGATCCCAGTCAACTATGTACGTGGTTAAATTGGAATTAGAACTCAAGGATTGTGTTGACAATATTTCACATTTGGATCATGGTTCTTCTTCTCAGTGCCTGTTGTTCTTTTTCAAGCATTTCTGTTTTTGCTAAATCTATCTCAGACAATATCCCTTTTGTGTGCACAATAATAATATTCTGTGTTAATTTACTCAGAGAGTGTGTGTGTGTGTGTGTGTGTGTGTGTGTGTGTGTGTGTGTGTGTGTGCGTGTGCGTGCGTGCGCGTGCATAAATGCTTACATGTGTGCGAGAGAGAGACAGACATACAGACAGACAGACAGACGGCCAGAAAGAGAGAGAGTAATGTCACAATTACATCTTACCTACCAGGGCCTGTTCTCTATCTCCATGGTGACACAGATGAAGCAGAATGTATTTTTCTCATCTAAAGGAGACGTGAACAGGAGTGCAGCCATGGGATCTATTGTATCTCTATCATTTCCCTTCACCCTCTCCCCTCTCCCCTCTCCCCTCTCCCTCTCCCTCTCTCTCGCTCTCTCTTAGTTCATCCTCTTTTAATTAAGAGTGGTGGAAGGCAGTGATGATAAGCTGCAGAACATGTGTGGAAGCTCTGTCTCCCTTTTTTCTCTTTGTACCAGTCTCAGTCTCTAAGGGAATGAAGATCAGAGTCCAGCAGATTATTGGACATTTTTGTAACTGGACCGGTGCAAATAATGCCCTATGCTATTTTCTTCCATGCCTGTCTTCTCTCTCTCTCTCTCTCTCTCTCTCTCTCTCTCTCTCTCTCTCTCTCTCTCTCTCTCTCTCTCTCTCTCTCTCTGTCTGTCTCTCGTAATAACAACAGACATGTCAATCACGTTCCTAGAATATGTTGATAGACTAGGAGGCACTGACTCATCTATTATATGTGAGCTCATAATGCAGTGAGAAATGTCCATATTAATGTGTTTTGTTGTTGTCTTCAGACTTTTCTGTTTTTTTAGACAGCATTCAACAGAGAGTGTCAGGAAAGACGGGTGTTTCATATTTCACCATGTCTTGAATCAGTCAAAGAGGACTATAAGACGTTTACAATACCTGCAGTGCAACAGTTTGGAAAGCATGAGAACAGGATTGGTTTCCCTCCAAACATTAAAGACAGATATCATGATACAGTAGCACTGAGAATATAATATACTACTGTAGAACGTAGCCCTGTATGCCCTGTATGCTGTAAAAACAAGTACATATATTACAATGTCCACAAGACAGTCTATCCCAGAAATGCACTTGTGTCTCAAAAACTCACAACTGTTCAGTAAATTGCTGCCACGTAAACTTGGAAACTGTGTCTTGCAGTCGCATCAGGATCGAATTATAATGCAATGCTTAATTAGCATCTGTGACACGTTGTGAGCTTGTATAGAGCACCGAAGTCTGACATCACTGATTTGTTTATAAATTGAACACAGCTCTTATATGATGCGATCTAAGATTTGCCTAAGGGAATTCCAATACAAAAAATAACCCTGTGACCCAGGGGTAGTGGGAGTGACGTCAGGACATCCGTTCTCTATAACGGCAATATTTTGGTGCGCAACACCGTCATACAACAAAGTATAAATCAGGAGAAGATGAGTTAATCATCAGATTGTTTGTCTGGTTTGGTTGAGAGTTTTTCTTCTTTGTGTGAATGTAAATGGAATTGGCTGGTTTGGTTTTCAGGGGAAAATCAAACAGTCGTAATGTTGTAACTACTGTACTGTATTATCCAATAATAGACCATATGTTTTTCTATTAGCATAAAAACATAGGAATGTGATTTTTTTTTTTTCTTTCTTTCTTTCTTTCTTTCTTTCTTTCTTTCTTTCTTTTTACTGTACTTATATAAAGGGTACTGCACATAATTGGGACATATGTTGGGAATTTGCAATATTCTCATTACAATTTATATTGGTTGGCGTGTCATTCTAGGGTGAGCTCAGGAAGCAGTGTGTGGGTGTTACAACACTTCTAATTGGTGGCTGTAGGAGACAGGTCACATGACTGTTTTTACATAACCACCATAAGAAACGGGGAAAGTGTCTTCTTAACAACAACTGCTGCTTGCGCTTGCTTTCTACACAAGAAGATCCTCAGTGTTGATTTAACTCTGAGGACTGAGGGTGTACAAAATGGACCCTAAAGGCCTGTGTTTACGCGCGTGTTTACAAACTATAAGTTGAGTTTTACTCAACTTATAGCTTTGATTTTTGAAAATGAATGATTTGCACATAAACATATGCGTACATACGCATATTATGTACATATTTAGCCAAGCAGGGTTAGTAATTAGTTCATATCCACAGCTTAATAGAAGCCAGGCAAACTGCATGTTAATCAGTTCTTAAATGCAAATACAAAACATTGACGGTACATAATATGGACACCTATTATTTGTAACTTATAATACACACTGTAATGAGACTGTGTGTGTGCGTGCGCACGTGTGGGCATGCATGAAGGGTAGGTTTCTGTTTGTGTGCACATACTGTAGGTGATTAAGAGGCGTGATGTGTACAACAAGATATTCATTTGTGTTTATGGTGAACTCTTGAAACGGTGCAATACATTCATTCGAATAATCATGTGATTTCAAGCTTGTTGTTCAGAAGTAATGTTCTGCATCAACAGAGTGGCAGGTTTATGAACACTCTGGTATGACATTTACAAACTCTAATCAACAAATTCTGCTTTTCTTGAGAGTTCCTTTTAAATGGAGGCTTTCAGTTTAACAGTGGTGTAGCGGCGTATACTTCAAGGTTCAAGGTTTCTGTATTGTTACAGTACATTGTGTACAGGTACATACCAAGCCCCCAGAACCCAGTGGTTGCATTGAAGCGCATTGGACAATGACATGCTGGCCATTCATAGGTACTGCAGCTGGGGCCACTGTACACGAGCGAAAACGGTTTAGACTAATTGGCTCGACTCACGAGCTTGGGCACGAGCTTTCGCACGGGGCTGCGCACCGAGGTGACGCAAATGCATCACAGAGGTGACCAGAAGCCCCAAATAGGCCTCGCCCATCACATTTCCCAACCCGGAAGAAGGGGTGATTTCGGCCCATGCGCTGGGTGAGCAATTCAATGCAAGTGGATGGGAGGGGGTATCCGGTGCCCTCTCTATTATTTTTAACTCTATGTATACATACGGGTAAAATTAGTGGCCCTCATTTATCAACGGAGCGTATAAACCGGCTTATATTTTTCCATATATTCGGCCGTACACCAACGTCGAAGTCACATTTATCAACGAATCCTACACAGCCAATCCTAGCGTACATTGGGTCGGAGCCTTGATAAATGTCACGGCTGAAACCGAGCGTCATTTAAATAACACGCCCTTGAATATTCTCGAAACGCCCTGATTTTAGGACATGGAGAACCAGAATACGACCAAATAAAGCATGGGAAGCCAAAAGAGTTTCGCCGGCTCGCCTCGCCTCGCTGCCTGTCAAGTCACACACGCACACGCCTCTCTCTCTCTCTCTCACACACACACACGCCCAACTGTGTCTTTCATGTAATCCGTAGCGGTACAATCTTTGTCACGTAGGCTTGTAGCCTACATGAATGACATATTATGATACCAATCACATCTCCATGAATGGGGTTTTTATATTAATTTATTTAACCCATACCGAGCAGTGCACAAGCAGTCATGTAGGATATTCCCCGTGAGACTCGGCGGCAGTGATCCCGTGCTGCCACGTTAATAAGAGATTCGATCGTCGGGTTTATATCCTTAACCCCAGCCAGCCTACATAACTCTCTATGACATAACTCCATAACATAGGACAAGCTACTGTAAGTTTGTAGACCTCACTGTCCATGAAAAGATGGTCGGGGCTCCCGAAAAGGCTCTCGCAGAAGCGCTCGTATATTTTGAAAATAGCAGATCTACAAGCTCACAACGCGTCGGGATGGGACCTGTTGTGAGCTTGTAGATCTGCTATTTTCAAATAGCCAATGCAGACAGATCTGCAAGCTTAACCGAATGACTGTTAAAGCAGTTTGTTTAAATTACTTTATAAAATGTTATATTTTCACAGGGATTATTTATCAGTGTAGATATACATTTAGGAGTGGATTATGTGTCCAGATGCCTGTCAGACAGTCAGACAATGCTGCTCCGCAGGTCTAGAATGGAATAAACGGGCGAAGCCAAAGTCAACAACTGCTATCGACCAGACGTGAGATCTCAGCGTACGGTAGGATGAAGCCAACGTCAGGATATATTGATCTCGGCGTACGCCCATTATTTGGTCTGCGCCGCGTTGATAAATGAGGGCCAGTGTCCACCAGGCTGGCCGGCCTGAGGCCGAAGACAATGTTTTTGCTCCTGTCCGTCTGTCCGTCCGTCTGTCCGTCCGGCCGTCCGCCCGACCGACTGTAAACACAGCGCATGCCTCATTTACAGCAGCAGTGTGCTGTGCACAAATAATATCTGATCTACAAGCTCACAACGTGTCACAGTGAGCTTGTTGATCCGTTATTTTTGGTGCAGCTCTAGTAGCAGACGCGCAACCAAGTAAAAATAAATGTCTCTCCACTCCGTTCGCACTGCGCATTTTGGAAAGCTCATGTGAGGAAAGAGAGAGAGGGAGAGATCTTCATGCAGCTGATAAATATTATGAAATAGCTACCTCTTAATGCAAGAATGTTGTGAATCCGTGGTGTCATTGTGCCATGTTTTATCTGTATCTGTGTTATCCACATTGATATTGGAGTTCTAAGGGGGTGCCGGACACGACGCACTGACATTGGCATGCTTAAATATAGAATAACCTAACGGAGAATGATTATGTGAATATTAAGTTGAGATGTCAAGATATCACAGATATCTGCTGGACATGAGACATTAGGCTTCAGTACGTCTGACTGCAGTAATGGCCATGCACTGTGTTTGGACACCACTCGTTTCATGTTTCGGTGAGCAGAGTGTTTCCCCCCACGTCTGCTGACATCATTATATCTCATTATTAATGCTGCTCACGTAGATTTTAAAGCTTGCATGCTTTTACTTAATGCCTCACGCCAGGGCGTAACCTCTTTCTTAAAGATGATGGCACCCGACACTCTGATTGGTTTTATTATCATAACGCTCCAAAACCCACCCATGACTAATTCAGGGCCCTTAGCACCGGACGCAGACACATAATGTTGCACCTACCGTACATTTAGCGTCCTGTAAATAGCACCCATGCGCTGGACACACTCCCACGGTGCAGGTTAAGACCATGCGCCATGTGGCACAAAGTGCCGCCGTTAAAATAGACTAAAAGACTGATCGATTTAGACTGAAGAGAGAGAGAGAGAGAGAGAGAGAGGAAGATACATCAACAGATCAGAAAGAGAAAATAAATGGAAAGAGAGGAGGAAGGCAAGTGGAAATAGGATGAGTCAAGAGTTCTGATACAGGAAGGCAGAAGTGAAATTGGAAAATAAAAAGGATAATTAGTCATCAAGTTATCAATATTTGGAATGTTATCCATTATAGAGACTCTGTCCCTCACATCAAAACACTCTAACAGTAGCTAGCTAGCTGTGGTTAGGTTACACTTTCCATGTCAACTAGTGAAAAATAAAAAACTGCCATGGGAAAATGAAGAGAAGGAAACTTGTGATATAAACTTTTCCAGTCTGAAAATAATGAGCTCCCACACTGAGAAGTTTCTTGCATTTTCTCTTTTCTTGTTCTGAGAAAGCACATAACATCCAAGACTTTTCAGTAGCAACACAAGTCCCTTCTTCTCTCTCTCTCTCTCTCTCTCTCTCTCTCTCTCTCTCTCTCTCTCTCTCTCTCTCTCTCTCTCGCTCTCTCTCTCTCTCTCTCTCTCCGCTGTCATTCAGCTAGAGGATGTTACATTGCTCATACTGTATCTACAGTACCGTGTGTCTAAACTTTTGATGATCTGGTTTGCTTTGTTTCCTTGTGCCCAACATGCACATTTAACCTTCAACACGGTTTTATGTTTTTAAACCCATATACCACACATTTACTGTACATCTGTCAGACATGGCATAATAAATCCACGGGCATAATGTAATAATTATGTCTCCAGTATGAAACAAATAATGCTGTGCATGGAACACAAGACAATCAAGACACATTAATATAGCGGACACTCACTGATGGTTACAACTAAACAGTTATTCATGCAACTCTATAACCATAACTAATAATAAAAATGAAATTACTTTGTTCAGCTGTAAAGCATTCCGTTTGAGTAATGAAGATCATGAGCATGAGCTACCATGTTGTAAAGCAATGTTCCGACCCATTGTTTGGGTCGTGGACTCATTTATATGGGTTGCGAATAAATATCCCTTTTTTACTTACCATAACTTTTTTTTCTTTTTAAAACTTATTTCAAAAGCAAGATGTAGTGAAAATAGCAGATCTACAAGCTCACAACACCTCAGAGGTGAAACAAACAATAAAGCACGCACATCCACTCACTAAAAACCAGGTGCTGGGCTGAGGTCAGAATCGAAAAAGAATAAAGTCTATGCTATTAGTAAGACCAATAGCAATCAGGTCTGTCATTAAAGTCATCAGTCACAAGTCATAAAAGGGAATTATAAAACAGATAAGATCATCCCTAAGTACCTAAAGATAAAAATTAGCATTACTATTAAAGATAAATATTACTTATTACAGCTTTGTACCCTAGTATTATAACTTTATTACCTACTTGTCACCTTTTTTAGCCTCATAGCATAATTGCCTAAGTCATATTTTCAAGGTTTTCAGGAAAGAAGAAATGAAAAATGTAATGAAAAATTGAGAAAATCTTTTGACTTGAAAAACACACTAAAGTTTTGTTTATCTGCCTTTATTTCTGCTGCTTAACTCTACCTACCTAACACTGCTGATTCATCCTGCCTTATTGCCTATGTTCTCAGCCTCATCAGAATGCTTGTTACGTTCAAAATCCTTTCTGCCTAAGTCAAAAAGTTAGCCTCATAGAATAATTGCCTACGTCATTTTTGGAATGTAACAAGCATTCTCATAGGCTGAGGACGTAGGCACAATGAAGCAGCAGTTTTAAGTAGAGTCAGGCAGAAATGTCAATTTGGACAAAAAACGACGTAGGCAATTATGCTATGAGGCTAACGATATGTTGGACATGGTTAACACAGTCTGGTAGACTCTGCCACACCAACATTTCACTGCACATGTACAGTATGAGCATGTGTGAAAGGGAAACTCTTTGGATAAAGTTGTCCAAGGTGACTTTTTGTGTATATAACTGTAAATGTGTTGTGTTGTGTTGTGTTGTGTTGTATATCCTTTGTCCACATTGTGGCAGTAGAATGAAATAATCGTGCATGTGCATTTGTACTTCAGAGAAGAAGAAAAAACGAATCTAGTAGGGCAATATCAATATCAATCACTCATTGTGCAAAAGTTCTAAGTTTTTTTTTCTAGTTGCATCATCGCTGTTTAAAGACTTTTTAGAAAATTGTTGTTCATGCTAGCAAATTATGACTTAAGTCTTAATTGTTAGTTTTCAAAAGGACAAATTCTATGCTGCAATACATGTCAGGGTATTGCAATCAGGGCAGTGCATGTGGCTGTTAGGAAAATATCTCAAGAACAGATGGCTGTCAAACTTTTTTTTTTTTAAATATACTTTATTTAGATTTTTTGTCAAATAGTACACCACAATGCAAGACACCAAATGACAGAATAATAAGCTTAACAATACATACAGAAAGAAAAACAACTATAGACAAAAAGGAACAAAATACACAAAAAGGGACACATGGGTGGAATGGCTGTCAAACTTGGTAGGAATGATCAGTAGGTATTGCCCTGAAGAGATGATTAACTTTTGAATTAAAAGGATCAAAGGTCAATGGCATAATGCAGGTCAATGTCAAAATCAAGAACGGATGAGCGAATTTTGGTGGCAACGATCAGTGGTCTGCCCCGAAGAGATGATTGACTTTTAGGTCATGGTAACAATCAAGGTCACGGTCAAAATGACATAATCAGTCATAGTCAGGAAGGGAGAAACGTAAAACAAGAGATGAAGGTGTGGGCAGGTGTTTTTTTGTTTGTTTTGTTTTTGCACCTCCAGGTGCAAGTTTTTCTAATCCCCCTTCCCTTGACATGGTCACACAAAATGTCTCTACACATAGACATTTGTGTGAAGAGGTTATACATTTGGCTATTGTTTGAATAATTTGACAAAATAACCATTAACATATGGTCTAGGACTCTGCATCGGACTCAAAATTCTGGCATCGGTCATGCTCTAGTGCAAACTGTTTGTCCAGCATACAGTATATGGGATGTACTACCAGACAATTAGAACACTTCTGTCCTTCCAGCCGAAGCCGGCTACACACCGAAATGCCAACATGTCCAATAAATTGATGAGAGAGAGAGAGAGAGAGAGAGAGAGAGAGAGAGAGAGAGAGAGAGAGAGAGAGAGAGAGAGGGGGAGAGGGAGAGAGACACAGGGAGAAGGAGAGACACAGGTGGACATTACTGCATTTATTTTTTTGGGTGTACCTCCTGGTGGCGATTTTCTAGTTCTTAAATGAGTAGTTCATTGTATAATTGATAGAAAATAATTGGCTGAACTACTCCTTTAATATGCAATGCATATTATAAACAACACAAATACAAAGTGATTAGAGTGACCAATTAAGTGGCTCATGTCAAATCCTGATAGTGGGCAATACTACCTTGTTAGAGTAATTGGCATGTATGTCATTAACACCTCATTAACAAGCTATGAGATGGTAAATGTAGGCATGAATGAGGTGAAGGCACCACTCTGAATGCCATGGAAACTGAAGGTTTAATGAACAGGATGGAGGACAGGCTACTTTGTGCGGCTTTAGTCTTTATGTGCGACTTTGTCTGCCGCTCTCCGCTGAAGGGAGTAATACTACTGACCCTTTTCAGCCCTTTTAATGCAGTAATTGTGCTTACAATTACCAGGTTTGGGAGCCTTTGCTGCAAGCCTGGCAGTGTTAACGATTGTGGCATTTTCAGTCAGGAGGATTCTTTTACATTGCAGTTCTCCCCTCTTGTTAACACTGCAGTAAAGTGAGCTGAAGTGAAATAAAGTGCTTTGCTTGGCGCAATGGAGAGTGTCCTTGGGAAATAATTGTGAAAGACAAAGGAACATAGAGAGGGATGGATGGACAGACAGATTATTTGGGAAACATCGGCATGCACGCAAATGCACACACGCGAGTGCGAGCACACACACACACACACTCTCTCTCACACACTCACGCACGCACTCATGCACACACACGCACGCGTGCGTGCACACACGCACACGCACACACATGCACTGTATGCATTTTTTCAGGGTGCAGCAGCACTAAGTACAGCATGGGTCCAATACAGTGCAGCTTCCCCTGTAATAAGAGGCTCTGGCAATAACTCCAGGTGGTATATATGCGGTTGTCACGGTGATGAATGGTCTCCAGGGCAACACAGGAAGTCCATCTGGGAGGAAATCTTAAAAAGGAAGTAGATAACAGAGATGGAGGAGACAGAGCCAATACCTGATTTACTCCTCCTCATCCATCATCCCAAACACACAGCAGTGGTTACTATTGGCTTTTATATTAACAAATTGAGCAATAAAATACAAAAAAAAAACGTATTGGCTTTTGTGACAAGAACAGCATCGACAGCCAACTACTGGCTAATGCAATAAAATCACAAATTGTGCATATTATCAGCTTTTGCACGGTAAAATCCTCTGTGTTAATTTATCCATTTGTAACTCCAAGATTGTACTAATGGAACCAAATGGACCATGGCCCATTTGTACTCTCCCTGTAACACTAATGATTTTACTGTGTGCGATGCAGGCTGCGAGCAATGGTGCTGTTTACTAATGGCTCTACAGAAACAGTAGCACCAGAAAATGCATCCTATTTAACAAACGGTGGCAGAGACAGGACATCCGTTCTCTGCATCATGGCAAAATAGGAAAAGATGAAATTTATTTTTTGAAGTAAAGAAAAACCCTATAAAGTCGTATTTTGAAAGACTTAGTCCTGTCAGTCAAGGCTCAAATATGTAAATCTACCAAGATGTCCTAGGATTATTTCTCTTTCTCTCTCTCTTGTTCTCTCTGTCTACCCCACAACCCCTCATTCAGCAATCCAGGCTCTTTCTCTCTTTTTTTTCTCTCTGTTTTAGTAAGAAGGACTCAGAAGTTCAACATGAGGCCTGTTAAGAACTGAAGTCGTCTGAAGTCGAAGATATGAATTATATGAGAAGGCTTAACCACGTACACCCTACTGTATAAGTATATACTTTGTTGTACGCCAAATGGCGAAAATAGACGAACGCATGCTCACAATGTGTGTGTTGTGATGCATTGTGAGCTGGAGATCAGCTTATTTTCAGCAAATGTCTACATATCTTTTGCCAAATGTTCACCTATAATCATGACATTCTTTGGGCATGTCATAATATTGACACTTTATGGCTCATGTAGTTAAGGATAAGGGCGACTAGTCATCATGGTGATTAGCATTTAGCCCGCCAACATTTCTTTGTACCAACCTGTGAATTCATGTGTGAATGTCTGTTTTAGAAGATTCTTTATTCATTTGTATTTTTGATGTATTTATTAGATCCCATTAGATTAGTTATACTGTACTGTTACAGTTACTGCTACTCTTTCTGTGGTCTCCACCAACATCCTCAACAGAAATTGCATCAATACACAACATTCATACAACAAACTCACCACAACATACGTTTACAGCACAGAAGATTATGAAATAACTGTGGTGTTCCCTTTTCCCACTGACTGATTAGTAAACAGCTCCGACTCCCTCTAACATGAACATCAAAGGGAATTTTCATTGTCATACAAAAAAAATCGCTGATCCTGTGCGTGCGTGCGTGCGTGCGTGCGTGTGAGAGAGAGAGAGAGAGAGAGAGACAGAGTGCACGTGCAATGCGTTTTTCTTATGTAAATGTCTGCACACATACAGTACTGTACATGCATGTGTATCAAGTTAAATCAAAGGAGGCCTTTCAAGGGAGACATGTATTACTTATGACTGCAGCACAGCATTAAAAACTGTGTTTGTTTACAGACTACCCAGAAAGCGTTTAGACTGACAGTGCTGTTTTACTGCAATGTGGAACATCTTTTGGATTCAAAAATAGCAGTGTTGTAGAGTTTGATGATGAGAGACAGCTTAAGGTTGTATTTTAACTGTAGAGGGAAGGTGCATGTGTGTGTTAAAAGAAATCTGTGTGTCACTGGCGCATTGGAGCATTGTTCCCCATTATAACATAATATAGGCCTATAAGTACTGTACGTACACTAACATCATCGTCATGTATAGGCCTATTTGATCACACTGTAGATATATTTCCTCCACAAATGTCTGCAAACTTCTGGCCCCTAGACTACTTGTGATGTAAGACAACTACACTCATACTTCAAAGTATGACAGTTTTTCCTCATATTTCTTAGGGCATACCTATTACCTAACATTTTGCTCACCCGTGTTTGATGAAAGAGGAGCACCCTCGATGTTGGTGTGTGTGTGTGTGTGTGTGTGTGTGTGGGTGTGGGTGTGGGTGGGTGGGTTGGCGGGCGTGTGTGCGTGTGTGTGTGCGCGCACGAACGGGTGGGCGTGTGTGTGTTGTACATTATCCTATTCTAATACACCATTTTTAAATCTTCATTTTGGCAGAAGCTCTTTCCCAAACAAATTGCATAATGGATAAGAGAATCCCCTAGGACAGTAATTTTCACAAATGCTTTGTACTGACAAAACATTGCAGTATTTCAGATTAAATTGAAGCTACATATTTATTCTCTGTGTGTATCTATAGCTATTTATTTTTGAAATGCCTGCTCAGTGTGGCAGATAATAACACCAATTGCCATTCACGTTGCCATGAAATATTATATATATTAGCTCACTACACCATGTTCAAATGTGTGTATTAATAGCAGTCTACTGATCAGCAATTGGTGCACAGCCTACTACTGTGCAGTAACCAGCTCTTCAACAGATCTGGTGGTGGCTACTTCCACAATACTTGTTACTGTTAGCGGTAGACAGTAACTAACATGCACTTGAGTACTGTAGGCTACCTTTTGAGTATCTGCACTTTACTTGAGTATTAGTATTTTGGGATATTTATGACTTTCACGCCACTACACTTCAAAAACAAATATTGCACACTTGACTCCACTACATTTCTAGGAAGGGAAAAAGTGCATTATGAATTAACCACTTAAGCCCTATTTAAGCCTTGGTATTAAAGAAAATATATTTGGTAATTTGTACTTTTGAATTCTTACAGTAGCCTACTACATGTAAGTATTTTTAAAAGCAAGTACTCCAGTACTTTAACTCATGTACAAATTTGACTAAGCAACTTTCACTTTTAGTGGAGTAATATTTGACCAGGAGTATCTATAGTTTGACTCAAGTACTGGAGTTGAGTACTTTGTCTATCACTGCTTACAGTACATGTGTTGCTACTTGCCACTCCATTGGATTTCTCCCAGTCATATAGCTGAAGTGAACGTCTGCACGTTTACATCCTGTGTAACACCATCCTTAGCTCCTCATATCCATCATGTAGTCAACATTAATATCTCATTACATGGAGTATGGGTTCTCTCATTTATTTTTTTTGCAGCAGGCTAAAAAGTTTTGTTTAGGAGGGTTCCGTAGCATGTGGTAACAATAGCTAGTCAAACAACTGTCAAATTAGGATTTCTTCGCGTCACCAGGCTTTCCACCACGGAAGAAAGCCTGGTATTCATTCTAAAACTGAGCCGTGTGATCCGGTTTAGGAAAAATAAATACATAAATTGGGTTCCGGTGGTGGGTTCCGGTTGGTGTCGCATTGTTTTTGTTCCCCACATAATGCAAATCAATTAGTTTAGTCTCGCTAGTCACGCTACGAGTTAGAATAAAAGCTGGATATGATATACCAATTATTATACCAAAAGAAATGAAGCAATTACACCAAACTAAACAAATTTTAAACTAGGGGAATCATTTTGGAGGTGCACGGCTCACTTGGTTCCGGCTGCGGGTTCCGGCCAGTGGTAATTTAGTTCTATTTTCTTTTCAAATTATTTTTTTATGGACATTTATGTTTCCAAGAGGATTTATAGGTCCTCCTTCCTTTCCATCTCTGAACACCCCCCATCTTTTACTATACTGAAGCTAAGAGAGACCCTACTTGACGGTGAGTGGAGCACAGAATTGTAAACCCGCCATCCACCAAACACCACCAGAGCCTGAACATTGTGGAAATTAGTGAATGAAACAAACACACATGCTAACATTTCATGTAACATTGTCATTTGATGCCTGTCTCTGCAGTTGTAGAGACGATGCATGGATTGTAACAATATCGTAGAGGAAGGTTGTGTCACCCCCATTCTAGACAGAAAAATGTCTTTGGAACAAGTTGAGAAAACTGGTGTCGGAGCAAAAGGTGAAAAGTCTGTTATAAGCTAATTTCTTCTTACACTTTTATTGCACTATTACCACTTTAGTTTCATCACATGATGATGTTTTCTATATTATGTTATATTTGATCTCTCTACGCCCCAAGCTAATATTAGCTTGGAACAGCTCTTTGAACTGACGTCTTTTTTAGCACACATTGTCAGCTAGGGCCGAAAAAAAGTTAAATCAACTGACATTTGTCAGTGATGTGAATACAGTTTATTTTGGTGTCAAAGGCTTGAAATAGACAAGTTTTATAGCGAGCACCTCACCTGACTTGGCGAGGAGCCCACCACTTATGATGTCTACTGACAACCTTAAAGGCTCACTTTATTGAATTCTTACCCTTATAGATCCTAATTTTATCATAATAATCCTGTTGCTTCATGACGACTGACAACCAACCAACATGCCTACAATCTATTTTGGCTCCCTCGATAGTTTAACTTGTCAGTGTTAATCTGACACAACTATCAGACTATCCATGATGGATGGCAAGACTGGAGACACCCGTCTATGCTTTGTTGAAAATGAGATGCATCTGTCTATCCATCTATCTGTCAATCAACCCATTTTCATTTCATCCATCTATCCACCCATAAATTACATCTTTCCAATACCTCACTGAACTCATACCTCCCTTCAAGAACCAACAACCTGATACCATGTTTCTGAAATAATGATATCAGACACAGGCCTTTGATATTTTTGCCCCAATTACATTCACCCATCTCTTTTTGGCACTATTAATCCTTCTGCTTCCGTCAACAGTTAGATTGTTTACTGTTGATATTTGGTGTCGGGCTCAAACATGGGGAATTCAAATCAGGCCTTGCTATTTTTGTGGAAGAGGAGGATTGGACTATATCCATCTTGGAAGTAGATTTCTCCTGAGTGAATGCTTTGAAGTCTAGTGAGTGAATGAATAAATAAATAAAAAAGAATAGTAAGTTCAAAGTCAAACGGCAGAGCTGAAGGTGCACAGCAGTCAAGTGTACAGGAACTTCTTTAATAGATTTTTTTGCCCTGCAATTAGATGAGTGTATAGCTCAACTTTAAAATCCAATTATCATCTACAAATATCAAAGCAGAATGACATCAAACTTCAAATATAAACCTTTATTGATTTCTGGGGGGGGGGGTTTCAAGATAAAATCTAATGAAATTGTTAGGCTTAGGTTTTGACCAAATAGATCTGCACAGAGTCTCTGACTGAATGGGTTAATGTACAGTACAGTCTATCATTAAATCACTGTTAAATTAAACAGTGAAAATGTGAATCAATGTGAATATACACACAGTATATAATTAATATACACTGCATGAGACAATAGTAAGTAAGTCTCTAGTTCTGTTGTGTACATCTTAGTAGTCCATGTGTAATGTGCCAGAGTCAAAGCAGAGGTTAGTATTCCCAAAAGAAAGGACAGTGCAGTTTCATAAATTATTGGCCTAATACTTTGTCGTATTACATACATTGTCACACAGAGAAAAAATGTTGTTCTACCACCTCAAAACGTATCATGATATCACAAGTTGTGAGCTAGTAGATTTGCAATTTTTGTTTTGTTTTGGAACACAGGTTATTTTTTCCATTCCTTGAAAAGTAACTGTTTTGGACATACAAGCTTCCCACCCGACAGTGACTTTATGAATAATATACATAAGTTACACATACAGATATGCAAACAGCAGTTCCATGCCTGAATTTCTTCCACTTGTCACTTGCCATGCTGGCTATGAAGAGTGAGTAAACTAGGAAACTTGCTGTAAAAAAAAGTAAAAAGAGGGCGAAATTAGCTATGCAAAAGGGTAGAGCAGTTAGGTCAGCATAGAGTCCAGAGGAGAGGAGTGGAATGGGAGCGGAGAGGAAAGTGGGTCATGTATGGCAGTGTGTGATGTCAGACTGTGTGTCACCAGTGGGTAGGCTGTGTCACTCTGTCTCATTCCCCTTGAGATACTGACACTGACATAGGGTCTCAGGCCGTCACTGGTCTCAATGTGTTGGTGTGCGCGCATGCGTGTGTGTGTGTGTGTGTGTGTGTGTGTTGGTGTGTTGGTGTGTGTCTGTGTGTGTCTGTGTGTGTGTGCGTGCGCTCGTGCTTGAGAGAGAGAGTGAGAGTAAAAGTGACACAATGACGTTCTGCTGGCCTTAACTGGTCACACATGACAGCCCTAAGGACACACACACACACACACACACACACACACACACACACACACACACACACACACACACACACACACACACACACACGCACACGCACACAGTCACCAGTAGACTGTCCACTACTATAGCTTCTCTTCACACAGTCAAAAGCAACAATGGTGTCTTGCAAACAATCTCTATTTCACCTATATTTTATTATAAATGGGCCAAGTGTCCTCAAATCCAATTTTCCTCATCCAATCATGTTCCTTTTCATTTTGACTTGAGAGAGTTTTAATTGGATTTATGTTTTATGCAGGGAGAGATAGTTAATTTGAAATTAAAATTAACTATGATCAGTTCTCCTACCAGGCACAGCGGAAATATGGTTACATTTTGACACAGTATGGGCATGATGATGATGATGAGAATCTTGTCATTTTTCGACGTATGACAGTCCAGTCTATGAAGCACAAAGCCATTGTGAGTCAGGGCCTGAGTATATTGCTCACTCATAAATCCATTTTAGGATTACAAAGAGGGTATGTTAGGGCTGCTATAAGGATAAACTGTAAAACAGAGCCTCGCATACAGTACATAATGAATGGTATTTCCTTGTCTAGATTATAATTCCCTTGTGTATGATTACCAAACACAGTCATTTTGCTCAAGTAATCCCCTTTATCAGTATTGCTTAAGCACTTAATATTCAGTTTTTGATACACTAGTGATCACATTAGCTAAATAAAAAAAGAGCTTACAGCTGCATTTCGCTGGGGAAAATAATGCCTTGTTGAATACTTAAAATAATTGGCTGCCAGGCAGCTTATTTATGGACGACTATCCAAATGCTTCTGAGAGAGGATATACTGATCAAAGGTTAAATAAAACAGGGGCCTCTAGTTTGACGTCTGGAAACATGAATGTTTATTGGCAGTGCGATTGATGGGTTCGCAAATTTGACACACATTAGCGGTATCGGTACAGCTGGCGCTAACAGACTTAAAAGGTGGTACTAATGAACAGAAACATGCCAGCACAAGAACAAAGACTTTTATTGTATTTCGTTGTTTACATTTTTGATCTGTGCAACCTTTCCAGTCTGTATGGTTCTTCAAATAAAGGGGAATAGGGACAGTTAGCTGGGGTGCTGCGCGAGAAAAAAAGACGCTTCACCGCTGCGTTTCAATGTTGTAGCGCCTAAATTCCGCCGTTTTCTTTTTCTTCTCGCCGTTTGATGCCCTCACCAAGGTTGGTGCCCTGTGCTGCGCTGCTTTTATCCGCCAGATTGGGACGTTCACGGCATATTTTGCACCATCACGGTGCGTTCATCATCGGTGACGAGTGCCTGCAACACAGCCAGCAGCTTGCTGCTTGCGAGTCGCGCGACTGACTGTGTCAGGATTCGAGGCCGCACACTCACACAATCACGTGCACTGCAGCATGCGTCCCCTCCACCTCCGCCTCCTCCCCATGGGTGTGTATTGTGTATGGGCGTGCATCACCGTGCATGTGTGAGTGTGGCTTCAGGAAGTAAATGCCTCGATCTCCAGGCTTTTATTTTTTAGTTTAGCTAAAAAATAAAAGCTTGGAAATCCTGTCCCAGCTGTTGGTACGCAAAAGCGCCTCGCGTCGTCTGATGTGCCGCGCAGAATTTATTTTGGCGACGCATGCGCACCCGCGCACCAGTTATGTGCACCCCTGTTCATATACTGTAGCAGGTATTGGGAAGAAAGGTGCTTGACTGCATGCATTGTCCACCAGTTAATGAAATATGAGGAATTAATTTTGTTAATGAGAAATGAGAATGGAGAGAAAATTCCATATGTGCAATTGTGGAGTTGTGAGAAAGTGGATGAGTGCTTATAAATAATATAGCAGTTTCTCGAGACAGATGTGTTGGCTCCCATCATTCAAATAGGCCAACTGCACACCTTACATTTCGGGAGGCCAATTTCATAATCCATCTTGGATTTTGAAATGGTCAATGAATGGCATTATGCCGTGCATGTCAGGAGTGCACAGAGCGCACAGACAAATGCATGTTCTGCACCAGGTAATAGTTTCGGTTGTGCTCAGCAGAGAGGAATTAGACAATTAACCTTTTTCCTACTTATCCTTTGTAATTATCTGGTGAACCCCTACATGTCCATGGGATATGCTGTAGTGAGGCTAATGCCTTTTGAATAAGGTATATATATATACTCTCAGATTAAGAAGAAATCAAATTAATCTACTTCCACGAATAAATAGTTTTATGGAGTGTAGAGTCCTGATGACAGCATTCACTGTCTTTGTGGAAATCTCCCCACCTCGCAGATCTCATAATAACATGTTATTGTCTCTGACCAGGCTTAAGCCCCCCGCTATCATTTTCAATATCAATTCCCATCCTTTCCAATACTGCATGCGTGTGTTTTTGAAAGAATTCCAAGAAACGCTGATCAATGGCAGCTCAAGGGAGATGTCTCATCATTACACATTAGGAATCTAGAACACTAGTGATGCCTGTGGCGTGTTGATCCGCAAGTCGGGCGGGTTTGGGTAAGCATGAGACGAATTATCGTTGGAGCACATGGGTGGGGTCAACATGCCAAAAAGAAAGCAAGGTAGCTTCTCTCTCTCTCTCTCTCTCTCTCTCTCTTGTTCGCTCACACCCTCCCTCGTATTCTCCTGTCTCCCTCCCTCCTTCTCTCTTCTCTTCTCTCTCCATTGCCTATGGAATCTATTTCAGCTTGTGTTTAATTATGTTATGTGTAGTTGTATGTGTTGCTATCCCCTCGCTATGACCTTTGTCTTTGAATATGCTTGTAATTTTGTAGGCTGTCTACTTAAACTTTTAATATTCAGGAGTTTAAAGACAAATTTGTAATTGGCGAGATTTTCGCTGTGACCCATGACGTCTCTCTGGGTGGTGGCCTGGTGCTGGCCATTCACTAATCGATGGTGGTAGATCAACGTGGATCTACTGAATGTCCGGTGCAGGGAGGTTACAACAATGAAAGTAGGCTATGTGTGGTTTCTGATTCTCTACATAATTACAAAGGATAAGTAGGAAAAGGGTTAATTGTCTAATTCCTCTGCTGAGCACAACGAAACTATTTGTAATCTGTAAATCGAATGGACTCGCTAGTGTGGTGTTGAAAAGCCCACACTTACATTTTGAATCCTAACCTTTGATTGACTGACGATAAAACACAATTGACACAAAGAATTAGCAATCAGACTTCTCTGCAGATTACAGAGAAATTTGAATGACAGAAATCTGTCAAATTATGTACGCCAGCGGGATCTTGAGACCGGGGACATGTTGTGCACAGTGCACACTGTATAAATATACTATAACACATTATGGCTCTGCAGCCCGACAGAACATAATACCTGTTGCTTAATAATAAACCTGTCTTATTTACACACACTGCAAGTCGGGACCAATTCTTCTTCTTCTTTTACAAAACACAACAATATATAATAACAAGTAAGACGCGCGAACGCTGGAAGCGAACGCAGCTTGACTGTACTGTAGCTGCTATATTTCAGGCACACTGTAGTAGTGCACTCTGGCGCACTCTGGCGGCTGCACACAGGCAGTGCAGCTGCTATATTTCAGCACGGAGTTTCGAGTCACATGGGGGCGCGAGCCAATGAGAGCGTGAGTCACATGGGGGCGCGGCTGCACACAGGCAGTGCACCACAGAGACCATAGGACAGAGACACACACGGACAGAGACACAAGCCGAGCAGGGTTTGATAGTAAGCTGCACTTGGGCGTTCGCAATAATAATGGGCTACATGAATACATCAATATTTGTTCTTAACCTCCTGGGGGTGCAGCACCTGGGGGCAGAGTTCACATTGGAATCCCTCTGATTCCAAGCAGAGGGAGCAGCGTACGTAAAACACCCTTTCCCCTATTCAGTACAAGCTCTATAAGGACATATAATAGGAATATGCCCTGGGAGCAAAGACAACAGGAAGAACAAATGCACATTTCCATTTAAGAGACACTTAAGGGAGAGATTATAAAGACGTGTCAAAGGCTTTCCAAGTTATCAGGACCTCTAAGACAGTAACAAATGAGAGACTTGACTCGCTCTTATTGCACTGTATTGTCGCACTTGCCGCAAGTCATGCTAGAGAGGAGCATCAGCTTAAAATGCAGAATATAAAATGAGATACTATCTGTCCTCTTAAGTACAAACCGAATGAAGGGAAACGGAAAAAACTGCATACATTTGCATCAGCACAATACACGGACATGAGTACTACCGTACCATTCTCTATCTGCATATTGTCTCTATCGGGTGGAAACCTTGTACAGGTACAGTATGTCCAAAACCGATACGTTTCAGGAAATGGACAAAGAATAAGCTGTGTTCCCATAGATCCAACGTATTCTTTAGTGGCACGCTCTTTTTAATTGGTTAAATAATTATAAAACCAACAGGCACTTTTTTACAAAAAGGCCAAAAAAGAGTCGATCTACAAGCAATTATGGAGATACAAGGTTTTTGCCCGACAGCGACGATATTCAAGTGACAATATCTGGTGTCCAACGCAATTTTTTCTAGAGTAAGATCAATGAATAAAATGTCAAAACACCTCTTTAAATAAACTCTTCCCCTCCTGATTCACTTCCGCTCACTCTCTCCCATTCTCCCATACCAGATTACCCCCCAATTTTTTTGGAAAGCAGCTTTTTGAGAGTGTGTGTAACACTCTCTAAGAAACACCCTATCCATTTGTGGGATGTGTTTAGACTGAATTGTGGGCGTGCACTTCTGTTCATGTACAGTATATACGGTGGTTGCGTGGCTGTGGAAAGGGGGCGTGTTTGGTAAAAAAAAGGTCTGCACCGCGTCATGATTGGTTGCCATGTCTGCTTATTGTAAGCGACATTGCCCTTGTTTTTCTGTGAAGGTGCTTGTAAAGACTGGTGGTTGCGGTTTGTCCCTGTTTCTAAAACGTTGTTGATTTTTGGTATGAGTTATTGGTTGATTTATTGATATATTTCACACACACACTCTCACATTGGATATGTTATCCAATTAATTCTTGTTTTAAACTCGTCACCTGTTGAGCTGAGGTCCCTTGCTGCTTGGCTGAGCTAGTTGTCCTGGTAACCTGTCATACTCTTCTTCAGCCTAAATATGTAAGATTCTGAGGAGGGGTAAAGAGAGACGGAAGCATGGTGACGTGTGTGTGTGTGTGTGTGTGTGTGTGTGTGTGCGTGTGCGTGTGCGTATGTGTGCGTGCGTGCGTGTGATAGAGAGATAGTGGGAGAGGAATGGAGAGCCAGCCAGTTTGTAATTTGAGGTGAAAGGGAGAGCAGCAAACCGCTCCCGACAGATAGATAATTGCTGTCATTGAGTCATAACAGCTTGTCTTTTAGACCTCGGCAGCAGTAATATGATTCATCATCCCCATATGGCTGAAATGAATATGAAAAGCAGCCATCAGCGACATGCCAAGCTCCGCATCCATGGCGACGCCCACGTTGAGCTCTTGAAGTACATTTAGTTCTAATTTATTCTTTCAAGATGTTATTCCTACTTCATTATTTACATTGCTGAGGCGCCATGTAAGAAACCGAGGTAATAGCGGGAAGTAGCTTATCCTACAAGGTCACAAACCAGGGGAGGAGTAGCCGACGCATATTGGAGTTCAAAATGTTTTAACTCCACGCTCCAGGCAGACGCA
>NC_137608.1:29245375-29260375 GCF_963280865.1 Gymnoscopelus braueri | reverse complement strand
GTTCAACAGTCCTCTCTCTTCTCACACCAATTTATATGTTGCAGACTCCTCCGTCCTGGAAAGCTGCAGCCACGGCACCAATATTAACCTACGACGAATACTGATAATATCCGATCTACAAGCTCATAATGCATTGCATTATGAGCTCGACATTTTTGCTATTTTTGAAAATGTAAAAAATTTGAACTAGAATAATTTACTGCTACTCAAAATAGGGGAACCAGGGGTAATGTGGTTAACCTCTGATGTCTTAATCAAACTACGCCACCCACAGAATGGGTAAAATGACATGTCCATATCTGCAAAGCACCATGATGGATGCTCTCATCTCCTGGGTATAGATCAGCAGTAAACGCTCAGTAATACATGCTGAAGTGTCTTCAGATATGCAAAAACAAAGTGAGTATTAAAAATTTGATACACCCAGTTAAAGTGTTCTAATTTGCACGGGGTAATTGGCTGGGTTATTGCATTGCTAAGCCTCTTAATCAATTGGCCTGACTCATTTGAATACAGCAGTTCTTTGAACAGTCTCTGTCCCTTAGTGCTGTAGAATAACCTTATATTGTGCATACACTTTGATCATTTAGAAGTCGTGACCCCAAAAAGGTTATAAGACCAATTTAAACCCACATTTGTAAGATTTCATAACGTGTGTGTGTTAGCCCGCTGATCCACTGTATATGTTCAGGATTTTGGTTATGACTAGCAATGAAGACCAAATCCATCAACTACATCTCATGGAACGTTAAAAGTTTCACTCTCAACAACCCAGTTAAGCGTCAGAAAGGGTTCATGCATTAATTAACAACCAGGTATCCCAGTCTAATGACATTACTTATGTCAGTCTTGTTATCTCCTCTTGCCACTCTCTCTCTCTCTCTCTCTCTCTCTCTCTCTCTCTCTCTCTCTCTCTCTCTCTCTCTCTCTCTCTCTCTCTCTCTCTCTCTCTCTCTCTCTCTCTCTCATCCCCTCTTGCCCTCTCTCTCCTTCCTTTGAAGTCAGAACTTTGAGGGTCCTCGACTCTGGATTAGAATTCCACACACGCTCAATGGCTGATGATTGTGGGCATGTGTAAACTCACAGACAGAACGGACATCTACACATCCACATGGGAGAAGGAATGGCTAAACTACACTGTCCTACACAAATACTGATCTCTAATGTTATCTGTCTGTCTGTCTGTCTGTCTGTGCGCGCGTGCGCGATTACTTGTTAGTAGTTTTGGCTTATATAAAAGTATTTGATCCCAAACTCTCTCTGGGGTGAAAAAAAAGAAAATAATCTGCTCACCAGTCACCTTTTCATTTAAAATCAGAAAATACGTATTTTTCTTCCTTTGTTACCCGTGGCTTTGAGAACATTCAACGCATTCTATTTCTCTTTTATGTCAGAAACTTAGAAGTTAGTTTTGAAAAATCAAATGGAATGCAATACCAGTTGTCAATACAAAGGAAAAACAGATATATTTAGAGATGTAAGCTATATAGGCTATAGAGAGATAGTTAAAAGTTTGTAAATTGACATAGATTGAGAAGCTCCATTCAGGATAAAAAGTGAAACGATGAATGTCAGCAGACTGAATAAAATGCTACGCAATCACCAGAAGAGCCACCACAGTTTTTTTTTTGTGTGTGTGTGATTTTTTTAGTTTCTACTTCATTGTTCCGAATATTGATTTGCGAAGTCAAACACCACCTTATCTTTTAGATTGTGGTTTCGAAACCTCTGAATGCCACCATTGATTTGGGTTGGGGAGGTGGGGGTAGCATGCGTCCTTGTATCGAGTCAATGATTAACCACTTAAACCCCAGCATCTGTGTTGTGGGGAAGGCTTTCGTAGAAAATAGCAGATAGACGAGCTCACAACGCGCCGTGCCGCGTTGTGAGCTTGTCTATCGGCTATTTTCAGCGAAAACTTTCCCCACAACAACAGAAAACAGAAAATACATTCGTATAGAGCCCTGAGGGACACCCACCGGTCAATCGATCTAAAAGTTTAGTCGGGTAACGTTGGAGATATAGAAGGAGATGTCATTCTCTTCTCTTCTTTTATCCACCCCCTGGACCCCTCCTGGATCTCGGCCTGCTCTTCTTCTCTAGATTAGTCTTGTACCGACAGTTCACTGTACAAGATGAAAACCCTTCTCTCTCTCTGCTTGTTCTTCATCTACTCCTCCTCGTGTGTGTTATTGAACTCGAAAGCACAGACGGTTGTCTTGCCAGAGGACTTGTGAGACTACCCTCTATCTGTGCCATGTCTGTGAGGTCTGGACGACCTTCAGTCCACACAGATAGCCTACTGACACACACACACACACGCACACACACGCGCGCACACACACACACACACACACACACACACACACACACACACACACACACACACACACACACACACACACACACACACACACACACACACACACACACACACACACACACACACCACTAGCTGGCAGATTGAAGGGATGGCTCAATAAGTGGCCCTCTCTCTTGTCATCTTTTTATAAGCTGGTGTGTGTACATGCATGCGTGTGTGCGTGTGTGCGTGCGTGCGTGCGTGCGTGCGTGCGTGCGTGCGTGCGTGCGTGCGTGCGTGCGTGCGTGCGTGCGTGCGTGCGTGTGCGTGTGCGTGTGCGTGTGCGCCATCACATCTAATTCAACCAGCTTTTCTGACAGCAAACCCATACCTGTTCAACTGCATATTTTTTGTAAATGAATGCCCTACTTCATCATAAAGTGTCACACAAAAGTGTCGTGATGGGACGCGTTGTGAGTTTGTAGATCGTCTATTTTCACTATTTTACCCCCAAAAATATAATAGTAAAAAAAGAACAGTTTTGGACATACTTACAAGGTTTCCACTTGAAACCAGCAGAAACTCCATTTTGACGTTTTTGCATTTTTTTCCATAAATCAGGGCCATTGAACACCCTTTATGTCTGTGTGTTGGTAAAAATAATATTGAACCAATGAAAAGCATTCAAAAGCGCTTCTGACAAAAAACAGCTAACTCCATTGGATCCTCAAACTTTCTGCTAAACCAGCTGGTTTTGCTGACTCCAGGCTCCACCCCCTTTTGACCTCCAACCTCATTGTGAGCTTGGAGGTTCATTTAGCTGTTCTTATCAATGATGAACAAAACCTCCTAACTCCACTTTTTTCCATTTCCTGAAAAATGAACATTTTGGAGTTAGCTGGTTCCTGCCGGACAGCAGAGATATAATAAATAGGCTGGTGTTTGGGAAGAGTGACACCTGGGACTACAGCTGTGAAATTGAGGAAACTGAGTGACCCTTTCCAATTGGAAAGAAAAAATAAATAATTTGCGAATCATCGGTAGATAGCGTCTAGTTGAAGTGGTTGGAGAAAAACGTCCCACATACTTCATGAAGCTCAGTGAATGTGAATAAATGTCCTCTATACATAATCATTACTGTACATTTCTGCAGTTGCCTGGAGACCACCAAAACGATCGCTGCATTCTATATATTTACAGGTTTTTTTTCTTTTTCTTTTTACAGTTTTTTTCTTCATAATTGTCGCCACAGGAAGCTGTCGCATGCTTTCAAGAGCAAGCTGTGTACTGAAAGCAGTTTGTGGAAATGGCTTAACCACTTGAATCCCAGCATCCCTATTTTGGGGGGAATATTTGAAAAAAATATCCGATCTTCAAGTGAGCTTGTATATCGGCTATTTTCAGCGAAGGGATTTGGTGTAGAGGGGAAAAAAGAGCACACCAAGTACAGTTGCAACCCAGGACCGTTTTACTATGAATAGAGGGTTTAAGACAGTGGTTAATGTGTTCACAAGGCACCAACTGCACACAGTGCTCATGCAGTAGGAATTAACAGTTACTAAAGTGACAATCAAACCATTTCCAACCTCAAATTTAGGGGCAGCAGCAGATATTCTTTCTTGCTGGTGCTAAGGGGAGGCATAATTATTCAGTGGTGGTGCTTCAGAATTTGTAGAATAAGTAGTAAATGCATGCATACCATACGCAAGGCCAGGCACAGATGTGCAACTTTCAAAAGTCTGTTTCAACAGATGCAAGTGTAAGTGCTGTTACTAAAATACTAAGTATAAAAATACAAAAGTACTAAAATGCAAAAAAAAAGAGGTCATAAGTTCATAAGGCACCATGTAATGGTAATATAAATAAATAAATAATTGGTTTCATAATTATCTCATGGTAAGGTTAAAATTGTAAGCATGATGTGATTAAAACTTCTGAGGCGGAACAAAAGGTCTCTGTCAGCAGCACTGAGACGGACCATTATTGATTGATGCATGTCATTACACACAGGTGGTGTGAACCTGTTAAGACTAAGCTCTGTAAGCTTGCACTTTATGTGATATTGCACTTCCAATTTGATTGTAAAGTTATTAAAGACGTCTGAAGCCAAGGACAGACAGTCAAAAATACATTCTTAGGACTTTAAGCCACTCAAGAACCTCTTTTCCACAACAGGCGGCCAACAAGGTATATTTTCTATTTTTTAGATCTCCTTTGATGTCACAGCTATGTTTATTGGACTCAAACCTGCGCATTGTGCATGTCTATGCCATTGTATGTTCATTTATGTATGTGATGTACATTTGTTCATTGTGTGTTTATACTTGTTTTGCGTGAATATAGTTCTCACGGCATGAGGGATGAAGGAAGCCCGAAGCAATAAATGCCCATTTATAGAGAACCGACCTGTGTCGCCAATGTTGTGAAAGGAGCCACACAAAGGCTTTAACGGGGTTGAACAAATCTTGCTCCAGACCAACGACATGACCACGTAAAGTGAAAACGAAACCAGGATCAATATCCTCAACTGAAATAAGAGTTACGGGAAATAAAAGGATCAATAATGCCACAAAGTGGATATGCACCTGCTATGGGGTTATATCTGCGCAATATAATAGCTATCATAATCAGCACAAGTCAAACCAATGGTCTACGCCCAATTTAAAACACGCACGTTGACATTTTCAGAGAAGCTCAAACCGTCTGTTGTTGTGGCTGGAGGCGAAAGCCTCCATGATATGCTGGATGTCAAGGGCTTTGGTCCTCGGGCTGTTTATGGCTGACAGAGCCATGCATGCTGCTCCAACCATCACCACTACTTCCTCAAATAGTTCTTGAGGTGTCAGAGGCAAGATAACCTGCGTTCGCATGAGGCCAATGTCACAGGCAGAGTCAGTGCTACAGTATGCAGATGAGTTTGTATAAATCCAGAAATGCATTGCGGTAGGTTCTCATTGGAGCTAAAAATTCTATCGTGTCATTCACTGTGTGCAGATGTAGAACCTTAGACACTCTAGAATTGGGCAGTGATGGAAGAAGTATAGATTTTTTTACTTAAGTAAAAGCAGTAACACCATAATGATTAAATACTCTGTTACAAGTAAAAGTCCTGTATTCAAACTTTTGTTTGAGTGCAAAGGTTTTGGCATCAACATGTAGGCCTACTTAAAGTACAGATTTAAAAGTAAAACAATAAAAAGCAGAACTACAAGCCCACAACACGTTTCATCGTGACTGAAATCTCTATTATTTTAGTTTGTTTTGTTGGTAAACACATAATACAGTTTCAGTGACTAATTACATTTTTTGTAAACACTCATTCTCATTTTTATTTCAGTTAACTAAGTTATATTTTGCTCTCAGGGCTTTAAAAACAGTCCTTTTCATCTGACTCTTATCTTATTCTCCCCTTGCACACTTTGGTCCGTTTGCATCCATCACCCAACACCACGCTTTACAGACATCCACTCACCTGCATACTGATACTACAGACTTACACACTCCGAAAACATTTTGTTAATTGGTCCTTGTCTTTATCTATATCATTAATAAAGATTTGTTTTAAAGATATCTGTGTATCCCTCTTATTTTGTCCCGAACTCTGAGCCAGGTTCGTGACACAAGTATACAGCCCTGGGGAATCTCAGTCAATGAAGTGTACTGTAGGGTTTATGTGGTTAAGAAGCAAATCCGTGTCCAAGCCTCCTGCTGGGGTGAAGTGCAATACTTTTTCAAGCACTGCTTCATTATTCAAATGCTGCACCACCACAGAAATCGGTTCCCTTTTACTTGTAACCTTACTTTCATTGAGGGCCGTTTAGAGACCATTAGAGGGGCAGCTAGGTGCTCACATTTCCAAAGGGGCACATGGTACAATATTTTAAAACACCATTCCTGCCCTTATTTGGCATCTCACCATACAGATATTAATACCCATCTTTTTGTGTTGGACATTGCAGTGTGTATTTTGCATTTGTGGGATTGTTCTCTAGTTTTACTTGGCTACAGTCTTGTCAAACTGCCCAATTACAGCGAATAACTCCACAAAGTTTCCCTTATTTCTGGATCCAACATCCTCCAGGTGCCCTCACTAGGCAATGCTTTGGCACGCAGTATGACATGAGACTTTCTTTTTCCTGCACAATTCTAATGTCCTTTTGTTTTTTACTTTTTCAGAATTTGCCCCATGCCTGCACAGTAAGCTTTCCGACAATTGCGGTAACCGGTGACAGTAAATGTAGATTCAGAATGGAACCCATGCCCTCCAAAAAGTTGTTTTCTTTCATGACCGGATATTGCAGACAGGAGTACAGCTCAACCGAGCTAAGCTGGAAGCTCCTTTGCTGGTTGCCTAATTGCTGCGAGCGGTACGTTTTCACGGCTGGGCGCTGGGGTCCTTGCTCTGGCTGCTGGCTAACAGCATTATCTTCGCTATACCGCTGCCATTTCAAACAAAGCCTTTCATTCAGCAACACAACAAACAGACTTAAAAAAAACAACTCTGATCAAGAACGTTAACCACATGAGACCTAGCATCCTGATTCTGAACATGTCATGATAGGCGAACATTCTCCGGAAAGTAGGTGAACATTTGCTTAAAATAGACGATCTACAAGCTCACTGCGAGATCGCCAAAGATTGGCTATTTTCGTTACTTGTACTCGTTACTCGTAACTCAGTTGTTATGTTGTCTCTTATGAAAGGGAACTATGATTACTTTGATCGACCACAGTTGAAGATGACACACACACACACGCACGTGCATGTGCACAAACACACGCACACACACACGCACGATTGGCTATTTTTGTTACTTAACATACAACAAAGTATATACTGTTGGTTTAAGTGGTTAAGGGAAAGAGAGAAGAAATGAGCAACTGGCTGCAGTAAACTACAAAGAGGAGCCCTTCTCTCAGATGCTCTGAGCTGCTCTGTGAAAAGGCATTACATTGTTAAATAAATGTTTTTACTTCAACGGCTGCAATCTTTAGGGGAAACAAACATCTGAAAAACCCAGAGATCATATCTGGACTCTGGTCACTGAACTGTGGTTTTAGTGTGTTCGTCTGTGTGTGTTCTTGCATGCATTTGTGTGTGTGTGTGTGTGTGTGTGTGTGTGTGTGTGTGTGTGTGTGTGTGTGTGTGTGTGTGTGTGTGTGTGTGTTTTGTGAAAGTATACAGTGTATGTCTATGTACAGATGTGTTTGTGTGTGTGTGTGCATGCCAAAGCAAGCAACCTTTCCCTGACCTAATGCCAGCCCTCCCTCAGCCTCTCTAGGATGTGGCTGATTTGCTTCCACTTTCTGTTGTTTGATGCCAAAGTCACATGTCACCTGGTGAGTGAGGGAAATAAATATTGGGACAATCAATTTGCTTTGTACCCAATACAAAACATCTTGACCTGACTCTTTGCACCAATAACATTGATCTTATCTTAACACTGGCGCCCATAGGTAGAGAGGTTGTCTGGTAGTCAGAAGAATGATGACTGCCCCCCCCCCCCCGAGCACCATCTGAGTAGCCATCAGCTGGGTGAACAAGGGTCTCCCCTTCATCATCAGCCTCTTAAAGAGATAAATGAGGGAAGAGTGTGAGAGGTCACTGTAGAGAGAGAGAGAAAGAGAGGGGGGAAGGGGAGGACACTGACTCCGTGTGTGTGTGTGTGTGTGTGTGTGTGTGTGTGTGTGTGTGTGTGTGTGTGTGTGTGTGTGTGTGTGTGTGTGTGTGTGTGTGTGTGTGTGTGTGTGTGTGTGTGTGTGTGTGTGTGTGTGTGTGTGTGTGTGTGTGTGTCTCATCTTCAACTGTGGTCGATCAAGAGACACTTCAACATTGAAGAAACAAAATAATAACTCAGTTATTACTCAGTTGTTATGTTGTCTCTTGTGAAAGGGAACTTTGATTATTTTGATCGACCACAGTTGAAGATGACACAAACACACACACACGCACGCGCGCGCTGCGCGCACACACACACACACACACACACACACACACACACACACACACACACACACACACACACACACACACACACACACACACACACACTCATAAAGTGAAATGAATTGAGGGCACTCAACCTCAGCAGGTGCATACTTATCTGTTCTTTTATTTGGCTCTAAGTGTGTGTGTTGTTTGTGTAAATGCAGCAGCTAAAAGGAACAATAACCCTCCCAGTTCAGCATGTGGGTTACATCAGTGGTTCTCAAACTAGGGTCCGGGGACCCCCAGTAGTCCTTCAGCAAAAAGACGATAAACTATCAAATAAACCCTAAGAGGTTTATTGATTTGTTGATGAGATAAAAAAAAATGTAATACAAAAAAAAGAGAGAAAAACGTGCTTCCCGATTATTTGATTCATGGAAAAAGTAATTGATCGAATAATGGCTAAGAAAATAACGGATCGTTTCAGCCCTAGAGGACACCATTGTTCATCATCTGCGTAGCCTCAGCGTGCACACACTCACACACACACACACACACACACACACACACACACACACACACACACACACACACACACACACACACACACACACACAGAGGAATTGTGTATAAGCAGTGGTGAATATACTCAGCCCCAGTGCTTGAGTCAAAGGGTAGATAACTCCTGGTCAAATATTACTCAACTACAAGTGAAAGTTGCTCAGTCAAATTTGTGCTTGAAGTACTGGAGTGCATGGTTTAAAAAATACTTAAGTATTCCAAATTACATTTTTTTTTTAATATCAATGAATTGCTGTATTGAAATGTAGACATTTTCCCCACAAGAATTTCCGAAACAAAAACAAAAAAATCAATGATAGTGAAAATAGCAGATCTACAAGCTCACAACGACCAAAACACACAAATGTAATATTATAAAAAAAAATTGGGGGGGGGGGGGGGTAATAGATTATTTTTTTGTAATATTGTGGCTGGTGCCCCAGGGCACTCGCCCCCTACGGCCTATGGATGATCCGGCCTTGCATCTGATATTGGTACCCAGCCCTTTTCACTGTCGTGTCGATAGCAGGGTAAAAACAGCTGCAGCCAATAAAATTACGCACAAGCCCTTCAAGGGCCGAGGTCATGGCCTCCCTGAAAACAGATTTTTTTTCAAGGATGTCGATGCTGTAAAACTGGACGGTGTGCTTCACTGTTGGACTGTGTTGATGTGTGTTGGCACTTGGCAGGCATCTCGCCGCCGGTGGTGAGGGGTTTAGAACATGTTAGGGCCGACTATTTTAACGCTTGCCATTCAGCGGCAGTGTGTTTCCACCTTAATGTCCCATTCCACACATCCGATGTGTGGTTTAAATCCATTTATTAATCTCTGATTAATAATTATACACGGCAAGTACCCCCCCCCCCCCCCCAAATAAAAGTCCCTAAAGTACAGCTCTATTTTTGCCCGAATGTATTATTCCATACCCTCTGAATTAAGCATAAGGTTGATCCACCAGAACAATAGGTAATCAAAGAGAATATACACTAAAAGGGCAGTTAGTTCCTCGTTGATGACTACCTTGTTGACTTGCTGCGTGATGTACGTCCCACAGCATCTGAATTGCATGCAGTGCGTCAGACCAGTTTTCAGGAAGTGGATATCTGATTTTAGTGGTAAAAAGGATATTAATACTTCACAGATATGCAGAGTGAAAAAAGAACACACCAGGATTTTCATGCTAAAGCTTCTCCTTATCCTTAAGAGGACCCAAAACTTTCTTTGTAATTCTGTGGGCCTCTAATGGTAGCAAAAGGAACAAGAACGCATTCAGCAGAGTGCAGAAATTTCCCCAGTTCGAAAATAATGGCCTGATGGTGGCGCTAGAGGATAAGGGTGTCATCAGAATCAACAGGTGTTTTCCTCTTGGGAGTATGAATTGCATTTGAACCATTTTAGATGTTGGTCACAGACAGACAAACAAATGGATGAGAAAATATAACCTTCTTGGCCTGTGTGTGTGTGTGTGTGTGTGTGTGTGTGTGTGTGTGTGTGTGTGTGTGTGTGTGTGTGTGTGTGTGTGTGTTGTGTGTGTTGTGTGTGTGTGTGTGTGTGTGTGTGTGTGTGTGTGTGTGTGCGCGCGCGCACGTCTGTCTGTGTGTGTGTGTGTGTGTGTGTGTAACTGTACTCGTAAAGGCCAAATGACCCGAGTATAGTAGAATTTGGGAATCTTGTTCTCATTAGAGAAATGGTTGTTTTATGGTTAAAGATGAAGGTTAAGATTCGGGTTAGGTTTAGAAATAGGCATCTAGAGGTGTCACATCCTCTGCCTCTGCCTAGTCTGTGCCAACACACCCATTCGCCCAGGGCCCTGATGACTACTTGGTTTCACCTGTGTATTCTCCTCACCTGTTCCCATTCCCCATTCAGTGCTTAGTCTATATATAGACCCTGTGTTTGCCTGTTTGGTTGCTGTATTATCCGTTTGCTTTATGTGTCCGAATGACACTTCCCTTGTTGTAAGGTGAACCTAAGTTCTTCAGTAAAAGTACCATTACGTTTATTCCTCGTTTCCTGAGTCCTGTTATTCTGCATATTGGATCCTTACCTGGTTTTCAAGAGTCCTGACAGAATAATACTGTCAGGATATGCATTTCTGTGTCTTGTTTTGAAGTGTTTCTGGTTCTTATTTTGTAGTATTGTTCTAATTGTTTCCTGTCCGCCCCTGTAGTTCTGTACCTGCCTTGTGATTTGTCTGTGTTTCCACCTGTGTCCTCTTAGTCCTCGAGCCTATCCCAGTGTTGATTGTCAGTTGAGTTCACCTGTGTCCTGTTATCCCTGTGTCTATTTAAACCCTGTGTTTCAGTGTGTTCCTTGTTAGTTCCTCATATGTCTACCTTGTGTGTTCAGTGTTATTTGCCTGCCTCGTTTTTGAGTTTATTAATAAATTGCTGGATTTGACCTGCCGCCTTCAGTGTCTGCATTTGGGTCCTCGTTCAACACTAACCCTGACAAATACAGCCTTCAAGATGGATCCAGCGGATTTTATTCAGCTACAAGGTGCTGTTGCCCTACAAGGACAGCTTTTGGGCCAGCACGAAAATCTTCTGACCCAGATGAACGATCGCCTCACTCGGCTGATTGTCGCCGTCCAGAACTTCACCGTCGCTCCCCCCGCTGCTGCTCCGCCTGGGGTCCTGGCACAGGCCGTGGCCGGGGGTCCCCAGGGACCAGTCGTCACACCCAGGGAGCCTCGTGTTCAACACCCGGAGAGGTATAGTGGAGGGGCCGATACCTGCCGTGGTTTCATATCACAGTGCACTTTGATTTTCACCCTCCAGCCATCTGTCTTCACCACTGACGGTGCCATGGTGGCATATATTATGACTTTGTTATCTGGCCGAGCGCTCGTCTGGGCTAATGCGCTGCTGGAGAAACAATCCCCCTTGTGTGCCGACTATGACCTTTTCATTGAGGAGATGAAGAGGATTTTCGATCACCCAGTGAGGGGGAGAGACGCGGCGACTCGTCTGCTGCATCTCCGACAAGGACGCAACAGTGTCGCTGACTACGCGATCGAGTTCCGTGTCTTGGCCGCGGAGAGTGAGTGGACGGAGGTGGCGTTAATTCCTACTTTTCTTCACGGGCTCTCGGATGAGGTCCAGGATGAGTTAGTTTCCCGTGAGTTTAGTGAGGGGTTGGATTCCCTTGTTACCTTGGCCATTCAAGTGGATAATCGCTTCCGTGAGCGCAGGAGACAGAGGCAGTGGAGCAGAGCGCCGGTTTCAGCCGAACGTTTCCGAGTGGGGCCGAGTGCTTCCGACTCCTCCCGAATGGTCCCGACGTCATCAACAGCTGCCGATTCCCTGTCTACAGAGGAGCCTATGCAATTGGGACGCACCAAGATTTCTACCAGGGAGAGGGAGAGAAGGATAGCTGAGAGGTTATGCATGTATTGCGGTAAGCCAGGCCATTTCCGTATTTCATGCCCAGAGAGAGAGGGAAATGGGGCGGCTCAACAGTAAATGGGGAATTACTGGTGAGCCATATCGTTTCATCCTCCCCATCTTCTTCTTGCTTTAAGATGCCTGCCGTTTTGTCCTGGGGGGGCCAAAAGCACTCTGTCACTGCCCTCATTGATTCGGGGGCAGCAGGGTGTTTTTTGGACAGTTCTTTTGCTCTCTGTCACGAGACACCTTATTTTAAGTTAGATCACCCCCAACGTATCACTGCACTGGATGGACGTCCTCTGGGAAGGGGCGTGGTTCAGCATCTCACTGAACCTCTGAGCCTACGCTTGTCTGGGAACCACTGTGAGAATATTCAACTTCACCTTATTGACTCCCCTGAGCTGCCGCTCATTCTGGGGCATCCGTGGCTGGTGCACCACAACCTCCACGTCGACTGGCCGTCCGGGACCATATTGGAGTGGGGCCGTTCCTGTCATTCCCAGTGTCTACGCTCTGCAGCTAGTGCGCCTCAGTCTCCAGGGCCTGGTCCTTCGTCTGGGGGCCCCGAACCACCCGAATGTTCTGGGGTCCCTCCCGAGTATTCTGACCTCAACCTGGTCTTCTCCAAACAACGTGTGGCGTCCACACTGCCCCCACATAGGCCCTATGACTGTGGTATTGACTTGCTACCAGGGACGTTTCCACCTCGTGGGAGGCTCTACTCTCTCTCGGGTCCTGAAGTGGCGGCCATGGAGAGCTACATTGACGAGGCCCTCACAGCAGGGTTCATCAGGCCATCCACGTCCCCAGCAGGAGCGGGGTTTTTCTTCGTCGGAAAGAAGGATGGCGGCTTGAGGCCCTGCATTGACTATAGAGGTCTAAATCGCATCACGGTAAGGAATCGTTACCCCTTACCCCTTATGTCCTCATCTTTTGTTTTTTACCAAGCTTGACCTCAGAAATGCTTATAATTTGATACGCATTAGGGAAGGGGACGAATGGAAGACGGTGTTCAACACCCCTAATGGTCATTATGAGTATTTGGTCATGCCGTTCGGCCTCACTAATGCCCCTGCTGTCTTCCAGGCTCTAGTGAATGATGTACTGAGGGACATGTTGAATCGTTTTGTGTTTGTGTACCTGGATGACATACTCATATTTTCTAGGTCACGGGAGGAACACATCCAACATGTGCAGAGAGTGCTGCGCCGTCTCCTGGAGAACCAGCTCTATGTCAAGGCGGAGAAGTGCGACTTCCATGTGTCCACCCTCACCTTCCTGGGCTACATCATTACCACTGATGGGGTGACCATGGACCCGGCTAAAGTCAAGGCAGTGGCTGACTGGCCCCAACCCACCACCCCGAAACAATTATAAAGATTCTTGGGCTTTGCTAACTTCTACAGATGTTTTATCCGGGACTACAGCAAGGTGACAGCGCCTCTCCACGCCCTCACTGCCGGGCCTGCTACCCGCTTCCGTTGGACCCCCGAGGCGGAGCGGGCTTTCAGTGGGCTGAAGCGGAGCTTCTCTTCTGCCCCCATTCTGACCCACCCGGATCCTTCTTTGCCCTTTGTGGTAGAGGTCGACGCCTCTGATGTGGGGATTGGCGCAGTGCTCTCGCAATGTCCTCCCAAGGGGAAGAGGCTCCATCCCTGTGCCTTTTTCTCTAAGAAGCTGGATTCGGCAGAACGCAACTATGACATCGGGAACCGGGAGCTGCTGGCGGTCAAGGAGGCGCTAGAGGAATGGCGGCACTGGTTGGAGGGAGCGGAACATCCTTTTGTGATCTGGACTGACCACAAGAATTTAGCTTATATTCAGTCGACCAAGAGACTCAATTCCAGACAGGCCCGGTGGGCTCTGTTTTTTGACCGTTTCCGCTTCACCCTTTCCTATCGCCCGGGTTCCAAGAACCTGAAGCCTGACGCACTCTCCCGCCAGTTTGACCCTTCTGAGAGGACCCGGATCCAGGTCCCATTATTCCGAGTGCTCTGGTTATAGCGCCCGTTACCTGGGAGATAGAGACCATCGTTCGACAAGCGCTTCAGCAGGACCCTGACCCGGGTGGTGGCCCGCCATCCTGCCTGTTCGTCCCTGTGGCCGCTCGTTCCGAGGTACTCCAGTGGTCCCATTCTTCCAATCTCGCTTGCCACCCTGGCGTTCGACGCACCCTGGCTCTCCTCCGGCAACGCTTCTGGTGGCCGTCCATGGTGGCCGACACTCACTCCTTTGTCCGGGCTTGTGCTGTCTGTGCTCGCAACAAGACCCCCAACCTCAGACCCTCTGGGTTACTCCAACCCCTGCCGGTGCCACGTCGCCCCTGGTCCCATATCTCTATTGACTTTGTCTCTGGGCTTCCCCCTTCTGAGGGCAAGACGGTCATCCTCACCATCGTGGACCGTTTCTCGAAGATGGCCCACTTTGTCCCTGTGTCTAAGCTCCCCTCTGCCAAGGAAACGGCCCAGCTCATGATCGACCATGTCTTCAGGTTGCACGGGTTACCCCTGGATGTGGTTTCGGACCGGGGACCCCAGTTCTCCTCTAGGTTCTGGAGGGCCTTCTGTTCTCTCTTGGGAGCTTCTGCCAGCCTCTCGTCAGGTTTTCATCCCCAGTCAAATGGCCAGACGGAGCGTGTGAATCAAGACCTGGAGGTCGCACTCCGCTGCCTGGTGTCGGATAATCCCTCCTCTTGGTGCGGTCAACTGGCCTGGGTGGAGTACTCCCACAACTCCCTTCCTTGCTCCTCTACTGGCCTGTCCCCATTCGAGTGTGCTCTGGGCTATCAACCCCCGCTGTTTCCGGAGCAGGAGAGAGAG
>NC_137608.1:29237875-29242875 GCF_963280865.1 Gymnoscopelus braueri | reverse complement strand
ACACACACACACACACACACTACCGAACACCTCACGCACACACTACTGAGTCCGATGTCATAATGACACAATATAAATAATATTAATATCGTATAAACTGAGTTCTGTGTCAGAAATGCCCAAATATGGAGTGTAGGCCAGTCTATGATGATTATGTCAGTAGTATGACAGTGACATCATATTGATGACATCAGAGTACTCCATATATGGGGAGATAAGGAATGGGAGGCCTAAAATGACTCTAATGTATTGATGTAAATTTGGGGAAAAAATACAAAATTAAGGGAAAGTTGTACATTTATGATAAAATATGGACTCTTAACTCTTACATATTCTCAGATGGAATGATGTGAGGACAAGACCCTAAAAAAATTGGAAAAGCAACTGAATCTACCAATGTTGTTTTTGGTGTCATTTTTATTATTACTATTATTATTATTATTATTATTATTATTATTATTATTATTATTATTATTGTAATGAGTTGTCTGTTTTGGTGGTGTTATGTTTTTTTATATTATACACTGTACTGTCTCTTGTCTTGACACAAAAGGTAAAATGAAATTAAAATGTATTATATATAAACACTATGACTTCAACAACGCCATCAGAGCTGCTGGACCACAGAGAAAATGGCCAAAGAGGATGGACTTTATTGCTGACTATTGAGGATGAGAGAATGATACTGTAAGGACGACTTCACCCATTTTTTTTCCTACTCACTCTGTGTCACAGAGAAGGGCTGTGGACAGTTCAGAGACCTGCCTACCAGTGGCAAATCTGTAGGCAGGTTTGGTCATTTCAAGAAGATTTCAAATTTTATTTAATTTAATTTATTACATTTATTAATGCAAGAAATACATGACTTACGTGCGAGCGTGCGTGCGTGCGTGCGTGCGTGCGTGCGTGCGTGCGTGCGTGCGTGCGTGCGTGCGTGCGTGCGTGCGTGCGCGCGTGCGCGTGCGTGTGCGTGTGTGTGAGTGTGTGTGTGTGGCTGGGGTGTGTGTGTGTGTGTGTGTGTGTGTGTGTGTGTGTGTGTGTGTGTGTGTGTGTGTGTGTGTGTGTGAGAGAGAGTGCGTGCGTGCGTGCGTGCGTGCGTGCGTGCGTGCGTGCGTGCGTGCGTGCGTGCGTGCGTGCGTGCGTGCGTGCGTGCGTGCGTGCGTGCGCACGTGTGCGTGTGTGTGAGTGTGTGTGTGTGTGGCTGGGTGTGTGTGTGTGTGTGTGTGTGTGTGTGTGTGTGTGTGTGTGCGTGTGCGTGCGTGTGCGTGCGTGCGTGCGCGTGCGTGCGTGCGTGCGTGCGTGTGTGTGTGTGTGTGTGTGAGTGTGTGTGTGTGTGTGTGTGTGTGTGTGTGTGTATGTGAGAATCTCAGTAGTGTGTGTGAGAGACAGTCTCTATATGGCAATTTAGTGTAGTGGTTAGGGCATTCGCCTTGCAAGCAAGAGGTTGAGTGTTCAACCTGACTCAGGGCAGACATTAGAATGGAAATGGAAATTCAAATGCAATTTGTCCATGTTCCACCACATCAATTAGGTTCAGTACTGAGCCAATTCTCCAGAATCAAGGAAACCTTGTCATGTTGTTGGGGAGAACCAGGTTCATATGTCTGTTGTAGTATTAAAAGGTCGTCACATTTATGTATGTCCAAATCAGGCTTTAAAAGGGACTAAAAGTGACCCAAAAAAATTAAAGAAAGCCTTACACTTGTCTTAAAAAGACCAGACACATGAATGTGGTCACAACATTTTCAGAGGACTAGAGGAAAAAAATAATCGTTCCTTAGGTGGGATTCGATCAAAGCAAATTGGATTCTCAGCAAAGCACCGCTAACAGGTAAGTCACAACGCCAGCTAGCCTCTAATAAATCCACAAATATATTTTTTGAACGCAAACCCATCATCATTGAGCAATCCAATAATATTCATGTTTATAGCCATTAGCCTATACTCTACCATAATATCAGGGGTAGCATGTGCTTAGTCTAGCCAATATACATTTGCATTTCTTATTCGGATAAGATATAAAAATGTACGTTGAGATAAGAAAATTGTTTGCAATTGACATTGAAATCAAAGCATTAATCATCAACGCGAGGCACAACTTTGTTTAGTTTTTCATTGATTGAGTATTCTTTTAGACAGAAATTCAATAACAGCACGAGTACAGTCAAACACATAGTTTAAAAAGGACTTGCGGTCTTCTTTCCATTGTAGTCCTATAGGTGTCCAATTCATCAACATATCAAATAGCACCAAAAAAAATGTATATCATCACTACATAATAAAAAACACTTTATGTACAACATAGGAAAAAAAGGGGAAGGGGGGGTGCCTGTCTAATGGAGAAGTGCTCAAGTGTTGCTGTTGATGCACAATGTTGCTTCAGCCTACTCTCGGGCAGGGGTCTTCAACTTTTTTCAGGCTGAGGAGTCCGGACCCCTTAGCTGAGAGAGAGAGATGAAGCAGGGACCCCCCCAACTACATTGTATATGTGTTGCAGATTCCAACTTTTTCATAGCTTCATAGACTTGTTTGACCGCTCTATCATCAGTGTTCTTCAAATCAATGTTTTTCTTTGTTTATTTGGTTTATTTACACGCTTTTTCATATTTTGGATTCATGTTGATGTTGTGTATTTTCCAGACATTTAACCACATATGACTTAGTAAACTTGTCATTTGGCTCTGTACTTAGTGTTTTTTTTTGCCTCTATGCCAAACTTCTTCACCAAAAATTGCCGATCTACAAGCATGCATTGTGAGCTTGTATATCTGATATTTTCAAATATTTTTTTATTAAATCTATTATGATGATGATGACTTAATATGCCTATTTTTTACAACACAGATCCTCTATGGGGGTCCCTGGCACTAAATAGCGTGAACAGCATGAGGGAGTGATTAGAGGAGTGGCTAGGCTGAATAAATGACCCATTGTTCACGCCCATTACCTGGAGCTGAGAGGCGAACAGCCTTTTTGCATGTAGTTTAAGCGCAAGGGGGCGGGTGGCGGGTGGGGAGAGAGCCTGGCGACGTGAGCTATGTTAGTGCACTGAGTGGCAGTTGGGGCAAACGCAGTCCCCACAACATCATTTACAATTCTGTGCCTATTGGTACATAACTCGGACGGCGCTTAGTCGACTAGCAGACCATCGGCCGGTCGTCGCGGGCACTCGTGCCTGGAGGCGCTCGGGCGCGATTCCTCGGCCTCAAGGTCTGCTGAGTCGGCGCGCCTCCGTCATGGTCCAAAACTATACTTTATCGGCGAAAAAAAAGAGTCTGCGGTTGTTTGAAAAAATATTGTCCTAAGCGGGGGTCGAACCCAGACTCCCAGTGGCAATGGTTTTGGAGGAAAGTGATTAACGAGGTGCGCCACTGAGGACCGTGTTAAGTTTAAGTATTTGGGCTGTATGAGAATGTGACGTCCTAACTCTTCTAATGTATAGGAAAGAAGTCCCCTGCACTTTTATAGATAACCAGATTCAAATGAGCACATCTTCTTCAAAATGAAAAATGAAAAGTGCTCACTTGCGGCATAAACCATTGTACTCAGTCACATATATGCAGCAGGATGCGTGGTCAGCTTGTGGATCGGCTATTTTCGGTGAATGTTCACCCCCAGAATAGGGATGCTGCATGGGGTTAGTGTAAAAAATACAAAAAAAGATTTTGTGGACCCCCTGTAGTAACTCTGAGGACCCCCTTCGGGTCCCGGACCCCGTGTTGAAGACCCCTGCTGCTGAAGCAACATTGAACATCAACAGCAACAAGTCGTCACTTCTCCATTAGACAGGCACCCCCCCCCTTCCCCTTTCTTTTCTACGTTGTAGGCCTACATAAAGTGTTTTTTATTATGTAGTGATGATATATATATTTTTTGGTGATATTTTATATGTTGATGAATTGGACACCTAGGACCACAATGGAAAGAAGACCGCAAGACTTAAACTGTACCACCCACTTCTCTACAATTGCTCATTCCTTTCGATTCTTCTTATTGTTATTTTCGAGCTACGTTCGCTTCCCGCATTTGCGCGTCTTACTTGTGATTAATGCTTTGATTTCAATGTCAATTGCCGAGCTTCATTTGGACATACATAAAATAAATGTAATGACCTTGTATGTAATACTACTACAGACATATGAACCTAGTTCTCCCAACAACATGACAAGGTTTCCTTGATTCTGGAGAATTGGCTCAGTAGTGAACCTAATTGATATGGTGGAACCTGGAGAAATTGCATTTGAATTTCCATTTCCATTCTAATGTCTACCCTGAATCAGGTTTGGACACTCAACCTCTTGCTTGCAAGGCGAATGCCCTAACCACTACACTAAATTGCCATATAGTGACTATCTCTCACACACACTACTGAGATTCTCACATACACACACACACGCACGCACGCACGCACGCACGCACGCACGCACGCACGCACGCACGCACGCACGCACGCACGCACGCACGCACGCACGCACGCACCCACTCTCTCACACACACACACACACACGCACGCACGCACGCACGCACGCACGCACGCACGCACGCACGCACGCACGCACCCACTCTCACACACACACACACACACACACACACACACACACACACACACACACACACACACACACACACACACACACACACACAGCCACACACACGCACACACACGCGCGCACGCACGCACACACGCACACGCGCGCACGCACGCACGCACGCACGCACGTAAGTCATGTATTTCTTGCATTAATAAATGTAATAAATTAAATTAAATAAAATTTGAAATCTTCTTGAAATGACCAAACCTGCCTACAGATTTGCCACTGGTAGGCAGGTCTCTGAACTGTCCACAGCCCTTCTCTGTGACACAGAGTGAGTAGGAAAAAAAATGGGTGAAGTCGTCCTTACAGTATCATTCTCTCATCCTCAATAGTTAGCAATAAAGTCCATCCTCTTTGGCCATTTTCTCTGTGGTCCAGCAGCTCTGATGGCGTTGTTGAAGTCAT
>NC_137608.1:29135375-29235375 GCF_963280865.1 Gymnoscopelus braueri | reverse complement strand
CACAACGTGCCGCGATGTGACATGTTGTGAGCTTGTAGATTGGCTTTTTTTCTTCTTTTTTTGTCCTGCTCTTACAGTCAAAAGCAAGGCACTTTCCTCTCCAAAGGAGTTTGGTGGTGGAAACAGCCTATTTTCCTGGTCTGCATATTTGCAGCCTCCAGCCAAGAGCTGTTAATTAGGTAAACAGGTAATTCCCAGCACAAGCTGATCACTGTGTGTGTGTGTGTGTGTGTGTGTGTGTGTGTGTGTGTGTGTGTGTGTGTGTGTGTGTGTGTGTGTGTGTGTGTGTGTGTGTGTGTGTGTGTGTGTGTGTGTGTGTGTGTGCGCGTGTGTATGCATACGTGTTGTCTAACACAGTGGTTCTCAACCTTTTCAGAATAATGAAAAAAATATATATTTGAACTGGGGACCCCCCACCCTGATAAGCACTTGGAATGTAGGAGTTCAATTTAGTTTGTCTCGGTTCCACAGATAAATATTGTGAAAATAGCAGATCTACAGTACAAGCTCACAACGCCTCGCGTTGCAAGGCCGGTGTGAGCTTGAAGATCGGCTTCTTTCTTATATTATTTGACAATTTGGCCAATGACCAGTTTTTGTAGTATGGTTTGTTTTTGATGCAATAATGTTTTTATTTTCTTTCTTTTTTTTGTTGAGGTTTTAAAAAGGTCTTAAAAGTCCTTAAATTGTCACTTCACTGACATCTGGGACCCCCCCCCCCAAAATCCTGTGGGGACCCACAGGTTGAGAACCACTGGTCTACATTAAAAAATAAACTATGAAATAAGTTTGAGCGGGAACCCCTATTTGTAACTACTGTATACCTTTCAGGACGGGAACCCCTTTTGGGGTTCTTGTTGCTATGTACAGTATATAGCAACTCAGGGTTACGGATGTAACCCCGGTTTCTTTAGAATTCGGAGTAACATACTCACTATGGGATATCAGCGCCCCCTGGCGTGATGCAGAGCTACATACCATAAACTCCCGGGCCATTCATTGGCTGAGAAGGGTATGTCACGTGTCCGGTAAACCGGAAGAGGTATAAAACCTCTTGCGTGATGTGGCTCATCCTCTTTAACACGCTTCCTGCATGCAGATGCACACAAACAGGGGTGTTAGGTGAGTATGTTACTCCGAATTCTAAAGAAACCGGGGTTACATCCGTAACCCTGAGTTTCTTGTCTAATTCTCCGTAACATACTCACTATGGGATGCATAAACCCCCCTGGGGCTTATAGCCATACCGAATCTCAGGTCCGCACGCCCCCTAGCCATAAGGCCCCGTCCCCCTGGACGTGACCTTCGGCCTCACGGGCGCCCCAGCCCTCCGGGCCAGGGTGCGGTATATGATGTTAATAAAAGGACCCTGACAGACCAAGTCTGCCTTATTCAACTAATGGACAGACACAAGTCTGTCCCCTAAGTGAAAACAAGGAAACAGGGCCCTCCTCCCCTGGGAACCTACCACAGGTGGTCCCGAGGGGACTTAAGAGAAGGAAGGTAGGGGACACAACACCGTTCCTTAAGTGAAACAAGGAAACAGGGCCCCCCCTCCCCTGGAGACCTACCACAGGTGGTCCCGAGGGGACTTCAAGAGAAGGAAAATAGGGAAGAGAAAAAAGGCAGGTTAAAAGCAAAACCAGCCTAGCTCCCCCCATTCTAACTAGAGACAGCCGCCACCCCTAGGACAGCATGCGCCACTGACGCTGCTGCCACGTCTAGGCTATAGAAAGCCGCAAACGTTGAAGGTGACGACCAGTTTGCGGCCGCACACACTTCCTGGACCGAAACCCCCCTGGAGAGGGCCCAGGAAGCAGCCACGCCCCTAGTAGAATGAGCCTTCAGTCCTTCTGGAACTGGAACGCCACCACTGACGTAGGCCAGCCTAATGGCATCCAAAATCCATCTAGAAAGCGTCGCCTTAGCCACTGCCTTCCTCTGATCACCCGGGCCGAAGGAGACAAACAGCTGCGACGACGATCGGCCGGCCACCGTCTTCTGGCAGTAGAGCCTCAAAGCCCTTACCGGGCAAAGACAGTGTAGCCGCCTATCCTCCGCTGAAGCGAAAGGTGGCGGATGAAAAGCTACCAGCTCAACCGGCGTCTGGGTGACCACCCCGTTCTTGGGGACAAACGCCAAGTTTGGCTTAAGCAAAACCCTGCTGTCGTCACCCACGAACCTCATACACTCCGAACTCACCGAGAGCGCATGTATGTCGCTGACCCGTTTGGCTGTAGTCAGGGCAACCAAAAGAACCGTTTTGAGGCTGACGATCCTCAGATCCGCGGACTCCAAAGGCTCGAACGGTGGGAGGCAAAGCGCCCCCAGCACCACCGTCAGGTCCCAAGCCGGGAACAGAGCCCTAGAGACCGGCCTGGCCCGCCTGGCGCCGTTCATGAACCCACGCACCATCGGGTGTTGGCCAACCGTCATGCCATCGAAACTCTCGTGACACGCGGAAATGGCCGCCTGATACACCTTAATCGTCGAGAAAGCCAGACCCTGCCTCAATTTTTCCTGTAGGAACATGAGGATGCTGCGTACCGGGGCCCGAAAGGCCTCAACCGGCGGTGACTGACTCAGACACCATGCCACGAACAGGTTCCACCTGTCGTCGTACGCGGACCTCGTGGAAAGGGCCCTTGCCCCCTGGATGGTGGCCACCACGTCAGGGGGCAGGCCATACGAAGTCAAGGTCTGCCTCTCACGGGCCAAACCCACAGGTCTAGGTCCTGAGGCCTCTCGTGGAAGATGTCGACCCCTCCCTGCCGTAGTAGGTCCCTGTACAGCGGAAGGGGCCAAGGCTCGGTGTAGAGGAGAGGTGTTATCTCTGACCTCCATACGCCCCATGCCGGAGCCACTAGCAGCACTGACCGACCCTGAAGTCTCACCCTCTCCAGTGTTGAGGGGATCAGGTCCAGTGGCGGGAACGCATACAGCAGTTCGTCCGGCCAGTCGTGGGCTAGTGCGTCCATGCCCAGTGAAACGGTCCCCCACCCTCACCGAGAAAAAGCGAGAACACTTCGCGTTCTCCTCGGAGGCAAACAAATCGACCTGCGCCCGGCCAAACCTGGCCCAGATCAGGTCCGCCACCGACGGCTTGAGGGACCAGTCCTCGTACCGGGGTTCGCCCCTGGACAGTAAGTCCGCTCCGCTGTTCAGGAGACCCGGCACATGTGAAGCTCGAATCTACGCGAGATGCGAATCGCACCAACGCGTCAGTCTGCACGCCAGGCTGTCCAACACTTGGGAGCGCAAGCCCCCCTGCCTGTTGATATAGCACATGGTCGTGGTGTTGTCCGTCCTGATAGCGACGTGACAACCGCGGATGTGAGCCTCGAAATGTTTGAGGGCGAGAAAAACCGCCATTAGTTCCAGATAGTTGATGTGAGCCTCCCGTAGACTGGAGTCCCACACCCCTCTGGCCGAGCGGCCTTCGTGGACGGCACCCCATCCCGTCAGGCTGGCGTCCGTGGTGATAACCATCCGTGACGTCACAACCCCCACACTGACCCCCTCGGTCAGAAAGGGCGCCTGTGACCATGGCCTGAGAGCCTCCACGCACCGTGGAGGCACCACCACTTTCCGCGAACCCATAGTGGATGGGATCCCTAGCGCCAACATCCACCGCTGGAAAGGTCTCATGTAGAGTCTGCCTAGGCGGACCAGGTGTATGGCTGAGGCCATGAGACCCGCCGCCCGCATACACAGTCTGTAACTGACTGGACGCCCCACGTGGAAAGATCTCACACACGCCAAAAAGCTGTCTACCCTGTCCTGGGATAGGCGCGCCATGAGCGTGTTCGAGTCCAGCAGGATCCCTAAGAAGGTGGTCCGCTGAGACGGAACCAGTACGCTCTTTTTGGCGTTGATCATGAAACCTAGGGACGTCAGGTGAGCGACTGCCACGCGCGTGTGTCGCATCACCTCCTCTCTCGAGCCCGCCGCCAGGAGCCAGTCGTCTATGTAAGTGGACAACCGGATCCCCTGCCTCCTCAGTGGAGCCACGGCTGCGTCCGTGCATTTCACGAACACCCTGGGGCTGAGAGACATTCCAAACGGGAGGACATTGTACTCGTACACCCTCCCCTCGAACCCGAAGCGCAGGAACTTCCTGTGCGGTGGGTAGATTGGAATGTGAAAATAAGCATCCTTGAGATCGATACTTGTCCACCAGTCCCCAAGACGCACGGTGCGTAAAAGCGCAGCGGTTGTCAGCATTCGAAAATGGAAAACCGTGAGGTATTTGTTGAGACCCTTCAGGTTCAGAATGGGTCGCACCCCCCCCCCCCCTTCTTTGCCACCAGAAAGTATTTCGAATAGAAACCCAGTCGGTTCTGGTTCGGAAGTAATTCCGTGACAGCGCCTTTGCTCAAAAGGGAGGCAACCTCCTCCCTCAGAGTACTCGCCGCTGGACCTGTGGCCTTGGAAAACAACACTTTGTCTGTCATTGGGGGTTTTCTGGAAAATTGTAACCTGTAACCCTTCTGTATTGTGCGTAATACCCAAGGATTTGGCTTGCAAATCTTCCATTCCTCCACACACCGAGCGAGTGGATTGGCCGGTGACGTCATCGGCCGCTCGGAGAGTGGGAGCGTCGCTATGGGGACGGTTGCCATGGGGAGCAGTGACGCTGCTGCCACTGCCGCCGGCGGTGCTAACCCTGAGGTGACCGCTCGAGGCAGCAGAGGCATTGACGATCTGCCTGACGTCAACATCCGGTTTGTCCGCCCGCGCCGGCTGCCTGTTTCCATGGAAACCGACGGCGCTGTCACCCGGACAACCGGGGCCGCCCGAACTAAGCCTACCTTGGCCGTCGCCCTCCCGTCGGAGCCCAAAGGCTCCGCACGTAGCGTCGACAAAACCCTCCTCCCCGTAGGGGATGTTTTGTCGCTCGGAAATGGCGAACGTGGCCTGTAATTCGAGAGGCGGTGTGGAAAAGGGGGCAAGTGTCCCTCCAAGATGGCGGAGACCGAGGTCCGCCTTTTCTGAGCCAAGTACTTCCGGTTCACAGTGACGTGCTGCTGCAACCTGGGAGACGGAAGCCTGTGAGGCGACAAAACCCTCCTCCCCGTAAGGGATGCGTTGTCGCCCATTACAAGCGAACGTGGCCCGCCCATCGTGACGCGTTGCGAGAGAGGGGGCATCTGTCCCTCCAAAATGGCGGAGACAGAGGCCCGCTCTGTCTGACTCAAAGACTTCCGGTCCACAGTGGCGTTTCGCTGCACCCCGTGAGACGGAAGCCTGTGAGGCGAAAGGCAAAACCAACGTGACCCTGTTCCACTGGCGCTTTGGCGCCCTCTTGTGGACAAAGGCGGCGTCGGTTTGTTTAATACCTTTCCGATTACCTTCATATGACCCAAAACATGCACAGATGTTGTCCGAACAATGCCTGGAACACCGGGGTTCGGGTGTTCCCGGCCTTGTGGGCTCATGGAATGATGGTATTGACTTAATGCATTTACAGAGTGTATCCCAGCAGTGTCTGGAGCCCCGGAAATCGGGGGCCCCAGGCACTTTGGGCTTATGGGAAGACGACATAGATTTGATGCATGCACATGGGGACCCCCAGCAATACCTGGAGCCCCGGAAATCGGGGGCTCCAGGCCTTGTTGGCCCATACAGTGAGGGCGCTGGAACAGAGGGGCCCGCAAGACGGGACCCCTCTGCTCCAAGGCCCTATGCCATGTGAAAGAACGAGACTGTTTGTAACATTCGGTACATTTATTTTCTTTTGCAGAGAAAAAGGAGGTACATACAGGGCACTTTTCACTGAAACATTGCGCTGCACAACTAAAACGTCCACATTCTGCACACATAAATCGTCCACACTCTGAACACAACAAAGTTTCTTGGCACTCGTGGAGCCGTCCTCGACTCTGTCCAACGAGGCCTGAAAAGCCACGGTCCTCTTCCCCAACACGAACGGCGGAACAGCGGGCTGAGCCGGTCTGTGCACCGGCGAGACAATGTCACTTACCCCGCCCGCCACGAGGCTTCCCTCCTGTGTTGCGACGTGGAGGTCGGCTGGAGCTTCCTACGGTGTTTGTGTTGGTAGAGGCGGGTGGCTGGCGGGGGGAAGCTCTGCCACGATTGCCCGCGTTGCTCTGCGGTCTCTCCCGCGAGCTCGCCTGGGCTGAAGAGGAGCGGGAAGTGTTGGACCCTCGGCGAGAGGAGGAGGAACGTCCTCTGCCCGCGGGCCTCTCGTTGCGGGGTTTCGCAGACGGAGGAGGGGCTGGCTCCAAAACCCCCGCCGCGGCTTCCCTCTGGGCCTTCCGTGAGTCGGTGGAGACTCGGAGGAACTCCGACGCTCCAGCGAAGAGGTTGTCTGGCTTCAACGGGAGCGCCATGACGCTTTTCTTTGCGTCCACCACCTCGTGTCGGAAGATGGCCAGATCGAGCCAACGAGCCCTCTCAATCGCCGCGCTGTCCGCCATGGACTTCCCCACCCAGGCTGTGGCGTGACGAGTGACCTTAATGGTCAGTTGTTGAAGGGCCTCCAGCTCCTCAGCGTCGTCGCCCCACGCCTCTCTTAGCTCGGCTAGCCGCTTAGCTGTCGAGCCCTGGAGAATGGCGACCATGTTCAGCGCGCGCGCCGCCAGCGCTGCTGACTTGTACGCCTTCTTCACCGCCACGGAAATCGCCTTTTCCTTGGCGCCGGTGAAGTGCGGTTCGGGAGTAAGGGCCACTGGATGACGCTGGTCCATGATGCCCTGGGCCAGGACGGGGTCCATGGGGGGACAGGCGATGAGCCCCAACTTCGGCGCGTCCACCACCTCGAGGGGGAAACCCAGCCGATGCGGCTCGGAATGGACCTCCCAGGTGGACATGAGGGCGTTGGCGAAGCCCAGCGCGGCCGGGACTTTCCTGGACCTCTGCGCGCGCTGATCCTGGGGAGCCAAGCCCTGGTACTCGTCATCTTGCCCGGTGGAGGATGCGCGCTCCTCCATCGGGCGAACGAGCTCACATCTGAGCAAGGCTCTGTCGATGATAGCCGAGACCGGCTCCTCGCGCCTTGCGGGATCGGATTCCAGCTCCTGGGCGTCCGGCCAGCTGGGCCCCAGCTGACCGCCAGAAGCCCCGAGGGCGTCGTCCTGACGAGGGCTGGAGGCGGCTGCTCCGGTAGCCCCCTGGAACGACTGTATCTCACCCTCCTCCGCCCCCTCGTCCATGCTGTGGGTGCTGTCGTCGTCGGAGACGTCGCTGAACGAAGGCGACGCCCCGCTGTCACGGTACGCCTGCTGCGGCCTCGGAGAGAGCGGCTGGGAAGAGGGGGATGAAGCGCCGTTAGCTAGCTGCACCCGGGTGGTTCCCCCGGTCACAGCTGCGGCGGCCGGTGGAGTGCTGCGCGGCACGGAGGGTGTAGCAGACTGGAGCTGCTGCGACGGCGCACTCTGGTGTTGCTGCGAGCGGTTGCTGCTGGGACCGCCCGCAGCTGGGGGGCCCATTGTGGGGTGAGGGCGCACGTGGTGGACGCCACCATCCACGTTACCTGGGCCGGTGTCCATGTGGGCTGGATCCGCTACGGCGCTGCCGCCTGGGGCCAGTTCGTCGGCCCTGTCTAGGCGGCGCTCGAGGCGACGCTTGGAGAACCGGGCGCAGTCGTCGCAACCTCCCGGTGCACCACGGAAGTGCCTCGCCTCGAAAGCATGCCGTCGTCCGAGGCAGGAGATGCAAAACCCGTGAGGGTCGTCCGCGGCGATCAGCAAGCGGCACCGTGGCGTCAGACCGCATGAACGTGGAGCCTCCATGGAGCTAACCTATTAGCCTTTAGCCCGGCTAAACACGAGGAAAGCAAAAGGAGGAAAACTTGTTTTCAGGATAGAAAGAAAAGATAAGAGAGCCGCGGGAGCGGAAAGAATAATAAACTTTTTTTTTTTTGCAGTAGAGGAAAACCCGTGGGTCAGTACAAGTACCACCCGAGTGGGCTAAAGCTGGTTTCGGTCTAATTCACAAAGTTTGTTAAGTTTCGGTCTTTGAGGTATGTCTTGTAGCTGTAGCATCTGCCATGCAGAGAAGCGAAAGAGGATGAGCCACGTCACGCAAGAGGTTTTATACCTCTTCCGGTTTACCGGACACGTGACATACCCTTCTCAGCCAATGAATGGCCCGGGAGTTTATGGTATGTAGCTCTGCATCACGCCAGGGGGCGCTGATATCCCATAGTGAGTATGTTACGGAGAATTAGACAAGAAACATATATTTGTTGTAATTTTTGAATAAATATTTGAAGTTTTTCAGAAAACTTAGGTCAGGATTTAGAAGGCGTTTTTAGAATCGGCCTCAGGTCTAAATGGGTTAAAACATTGACACTGATGTAGAAAATAACTTATTTCAGAAGGCCATGCCACAACATGATTGAATGGCAAACAGGGGAAAGAAACATTCTAGGGGTTCCTTTAGGAGAAAGAGCATACTGTCGAGCAGCAGTAACAGAAAGAAATACATTATGTCGGGAAAGGACAGAGCACGAGATGAAGAAGAGAGAGAGCCTGCAAGAGAAATGTGATATTCCCTCACCGTGTGTCAAGCTCACTGGTGTGTGACATGTCGGTCTCGGAGGGGAATTCCTGCCTTTCCCAGCTATCTCTCTTTTTGCCCTCCCATCACGCCATCCATCGCACCACCCGCCTCTCCCATTTCTCAGTTTCGCCTCCCTTGACTGCCTTTTAGTTGCTCAATCTTGTGTTATCCCAGTCTTTGTGTCACACACGCACACACACATGCACACACACACACACACACGCGCACACACACACATACACACACACACACACACGCACACGCACACGCACATGCACACACACACACACGCACGCACGCACGCACGCACGCACGCACGCACGCACGCACGCACGCGCACGCACGCACGCACACACACACACACACGCACTCAAGCACACATGCACGCGCGCACCCACGCACGCTCGCACACGCACACGCACACACACTCAGAGAAACACAGAAGGACTCTACTTCCAGCACACGCCCTGACCAATTATCCTGTGTGTATTGTAAAGCTGTCATAATGTATTCATCAGTTGGTCGTGTTTATCTATCATTATGCTCCATATTGGTCCTAACAGGAGGCGTGTTTGTCCCAGCAAGTGGTGTGAAACTCCCAACCCCATCCCCCCCCCCCGCCCGCCATTACATAGTCAGACAGGCCTCTGCATAATGGATCTGCAGACTACTGTTACTACTGTTAACAACTTAAATCCTATACTTAGCAGACCGGGGTCCCCCAGGGCTCTATATACCAGTGATTCTCAACCTGTGGGCCGGGGCCAAATAATTGGCAAAATATTAAGATTTGAATGATGATATAACATTAATATTCAAAAGTGACACCAATAAATAATAACTTATAGTATACTACATTAGTTCCATTGATCCAAGGTAGAACACAATCGATTGATTGGTTGATCACTGAAATAGACATCATGCGCTGGAAATGGGTCCGCTCCTCCCCCCCCAACACCAAATCTCTTTGCCGATAATAGCTGATCTATACTGTAAGTTCACAAAGCGTTCAGTTTGCAACGCGTTGTGAACATGTAGATCGTCTATTTCCGCCGAATGTTCGACCCAGAATAGGGACGCTAGGGTAGGCGCACACACACACACACACACACACACACACACACACACACACACTCACACACACACACATTAACACACACACAAGCAGTACAAGATGTTATCACCATGTCTCCAAAGGGTCAGTGTTGCAATGCAATAATCACGCACCGCCAATCGTTTGTAACAAGCTAGCTCGACAGCTACAGTACATCATAAATCCCTCGGCGGAATTACACTTTATCTGCTTGTATAAACACCCTCCCCACTGTGGAGAAGGAGGCTGATAATGGAAATGCAAAATGAGTTTTTCAAGGTTAAACACACTCACACACACACACACACACACACACACACACACACACACACACACACACACACACACACACACACCACACAAATGCATGCCAACCGTTTTAACTTCCATTCAAGGGGTGGGGAGAAGGATATGGAAATGAATTGGGATGTAAAAAAAATCTGGAAACTTTGATCTCATGAATAGCTTGTCTCATTCGTTGCATTTAGCCACTGCTTGTTGTCTCCGCCAGGCCGTAAGGCATGGCGAGAGAGTATGTTTTACCCCCTGTCCGTGTGTCCGTGTGTCCGTCCTTCCGTCCGTCCGTCTCTCCGTCTGTCACCAGCTAATCTCCGGCACCGTTGGCCCGGTCGCTCCCAAACTGTGCACACACACTCCCTGGATGCCAATTCAGAACCTCTGCTCCAAATTTTTCACATGGGCCTGTTATAGCGCCACCAGGAGGCCGATTTGTGCAAAACCAATTTCTTTATATTACTCCTACAGATTTTATCCAAAGGTCATGCAAATCGGTATACAGTATCTCTATAGACATGTGATCAACACGGATGTGTCCGATTTCCCATATTCCATCCTCATTGGCTAAGGCTGGCTTCCAAAGTTTGCAGGATTGCTCCGTTTTGAACTAAATGCCTCAAATTATGCACTCGGCTTGCGATGAAATTTTACACGCACATTCCCACTAGGCTGAGGAAGAAATGCCACCCCTTTCACATTGGCCTGTTATAGCGCCACCAGCAGGTCTAATTTAGCTAAACACATTTTTGGAACAAAATGCCTCAAATCATGAATGCAGTGTCCGATTGTCGTGAAAGGCCTAAGAAGAAACGGGCACCCTTTTCACAATGGCCTATTATAGCGCCACCAGGAGGCCACAATAACCTACCTGACCTGGCGGAGACCTGTGCTCCGAGGAGCACTTTTTCTAGATCATATACTTCTGCAGGGTGGTCATTGACTGTAAGTCACACCTGTTGCAAAATTCTGAGTGTTCATTTAACTCTCAATCATTGGGCACATAATGCTTTAATTCAGTGGTTCTCAAACCTTTTCATGCCATGTACCCCCAAAATAACATTGTCACAGCCTACATATACAGGGCCTGTGTTGTTTGTCTGTGTATTATGTGGCCTTGATTGTGTTCTTCTCACAGGTCCTGTAGGCTGGGCTAAGGGTAACCTCGCATCACCAGTCTTTCCACCTCGGAGGAAAGCCTGGTCTCTGTTACTAAAGACCCATATGATCCGGTCTAGGCCACGCCTACTAAAAAAAAGAAAAAAAAAGAATCCTCTTTCCGGATTCTGCCCATCCGGTTTTGCGGTGCCGCTTTGTTTTGGTTCCCCAATCCCTATTTAAATGGAATAGAATTTCCCTGTGGGATAATACAGACGCTAAATAGTCTCCGGATAGTGCACGCACATTTACATTTAAAAAATAAGCTAAACTATGCCGCATCAAGGATTTTATTAGGACGGACCTATTTTGGGGTGAGACGTCTTTCCGGTTCTGCCCATCCGGCCACTTTTTATTTTTTTAACTTCCGCTCCCGACCGGATCATATTAGTCCATGAGCCAGAGCCCCAAAATTGAGCAATGATTATCGAAAGAGTGGGCAAAACCAAATCTATATTAAATTGTTCATAGGGTCAATACGAGTAAATAAATATATGATAACCTTTCCACAGGAGCAGCTTTTTCATGGTTATCACACATTTTGTTATTTTCCCCATACGTACATGACAGGTGAAAAAATTACAACATTTAAAAAAGAGTTATCATAATGAAACTTCCTGAGTTGATTACTTACCTGAAGACAATGATTTATCGTATTACAAGTTTTCTGAAATTATATATTTAAATATGCAAATTAGGCATTAGGAAAATATGCCCACATTTGCATAACTTTCCAGAATCAACATTGGAACATTGGACAAAGCCAGAGTCAACATACTTATTTCATTTTGTTAAGATGTTGGAGTCAAAGGTTTTTAACGAGGGAATATTCAATATCTGGCTCAATTTTGGGGCTCTGGCTCATGGACTAAATGCCTAATTTGCATATTTAAATATACAATTTCAGAAAACTTGTAATACGATAAATCATTGTCTTCATGTAAGTAATCAACTCAGGAAGTTTCATTATGATAACTCTTTTTAAAATGTTGTCATTTTTTCACCTGTCATGTACGTATGGGGAAAATAACAAAATGTGTGATAACCATGAAAAAGCTGCTCCTGTGGAGAGGTTATCATATATATATTTACTCGTATTGACCCTATGAACAATTTAATATAGGTATGGTTTTGCCCACTCTTTCGATAATGAAATCTTGTCTGGCTCATGGACTATATACCCGAAAAGGAATGGTGCCCAGGCTAGGCTAAGGGTTCCAATTAGGTGCATTGGGAGCACCTGGCCAGTGCTCCCAGGGTGCTATAGTGGGTGCCGACCATTCTTACCCACTCTCTCCCCAACTTTATTTGTATTCGTCTTCAGTTTGTTCTGGTTGACTCTACAACACTCCACACTACGTTTATCAAACATCCATACAATGGAACCACTAGTGTTTTTACTGACTTACACACCACATACTCTAATATTAATAATCTAATATTTGTAATTAGATTATTGTTATGTTTGCACTATTTTACCATGTCCTCCTCAATTGCCATGGCCCTACAGGCTGGGTTGTGACAATATGTATTTTTTTATTAATTATTTTATCCCGCAATTTTTTCACCCAGTGCTAATTGTCTAAGTATTCCTGGACGCTACACTCCCTCTGCCAACCTAGGGAGAACCCAGAGCTGAGAGACAATATGTATTTGGCTGCAGACCCCCCATCTGAAAATAGTTTAGAACAGGGACCCCCATGCAAGATTTGTGTTCTTAAAATGTTTCAAAAAGTATTCCACATTTCTCACAAGATTATTTTTTAAATGGATGATGTATATAAGGTTAAAATGATAAAAAAGGTTGATGCTATATTAGCTCATTTTGTTGGGGACCCCGGGAACTCCTCCAAGGACCCCTGGGGGTCCCCGGACCCCACTCTAAGAACCGCTGCTTTAATTTACACCGGCGATAAAGAGAGAGAGGGTTGCGTCACCGTTGATCTCGCCGCAAAGCGGGACGTTGCCTCCTGTAGTTCCAAATATTGGAACTTCCTCATTGAGATAGAAAGAGAACTTCTGCATTCCATTCTTACAATGGGAATCAATGCTAGTGTTGTCACTCTCATACAGTAGTTATATCAGGCTGATTAACACTAATTTCTAAAATAATTTACAAGTAGCAGCTACAAACATGACCTCTCCGAGATTAGGGAGAAATCAATGGTGGAAATTAGAAAGTCAAACAAAGGAGGGAGAATGATTCTGTTTCTTCTGAAAGGTTGTTGAATAGAGGAAAATCGTAATTTGTTCACACGGTCTTGACATAGCATTCAGTACTGTGTATGATGGTGTGATGTGTTACGTGTTACTCAGATCCTCCCTGCATATCAAAGCTACAGTACCTACCAAAGCTTGCAAATGCTTGGAAATGAATTAATACAATCTTCGGCACGCTCAATGTCAGACAGTATTGACGAAGGTCTTTCAGTCTTTACGTCACAATCGTACTTAAAGGGGAATTTTGGACTAAAGTTTTCTTACCTTTTCTATGACGTTATGATATCTTAGGATGAATGGTACAGTAGAAAAATGTCATAACTCCACCCCTGAGCCGCCACAGCTTAAAAGGTGCGCGGATAGGCCTTAGGTTAGATCACATATTTTAATAGTTTTTTTTGTAGTTTTTTTTGATGAGATCTGACGTTCATAGTGACAGAACACTATGCAACCAAAAAAAAAAAAAAAAAAAAAAAACAGAAGTCTCGCTAGACGAGATTGAAATCTCGAGATTTCAATCTCGTCTAGCGAGACTTCTGTTTTTTTTTTTGGGGACAGTGTTCTGTCACTATGAACGTCAGATCTAAAAAAAAAAAAAAAAAAAAAAAGCTATTAAAATATGTGATCTAACCTAAGGCCTATCCGCGCACCTTTTAAGCTGTGGCGGCTCAGGGGTGGAGTTATGAAATTTTTCTACTGTACCATTCATCCTAAGATATCATAACGCCATAGAAAAGGTAAGAAAACTTTAGTCCAAAATTCCCCTTTAACAGAACTCTTCAGGCAGGCCCTCCAATAGTCACACAAGGTCAGGAACTATGATTTATATTTAGTTGTATGACAGTGTCCCGTGATAAAAAGAGAGAGAGAGAAAAAAGCTGATGTGTAAACTCGTATTTTCTGCACATAAATTACGCATAAAGCTTATGAGAAGTGGAACCAACATGTCTTGAAAAATGCTGCATATTGTAAAAGCACCCTCCAGCACGGTGGAGCCACTATTTGGAATCAGCCTAGACAGGTCTATCTACGAACAAATACATCTGCAATGTATGCTCCAAATAAACAAACAAACACAACATTTTAATTAACTTGGATTGAAAAGCCTCAGAATGTTTTTATTGGTCAGGTAGTTTAGGTTCACATACAAGGAATTAGTGCATTCTTGACGACTTGGTGTCCTCAATTGATTTGTTCCAACCAAACATTTCACTGAAACCCATGGCTGCTGCTGCCTGACCAGACCCGAAGACACAATGCCAGCCCTTTTGACCCCAGTCATTCTACAAAAACAAAGTTAAAGAGCATAATTCGGCAATACAGATAACCCTAACCATAACCCGATGCCAGCACTATTTAACCCCAGTCATTCTGAACAAATGAATGTTACATCCTATATTAAAATTGCCTAGAGGGTGGGTCAACGGTGGATGGATGGTGGACGGTGGGCGTCACAAATGTAACATCCGGACTTGCGAGGAAACTTGTGGGCGCCGACCCATACCAAACACGTCATATGGGGCCCTACAGTAGTTCTACAGCAGTGTTACAGCAGTGTTTAATACTTCAATATAGGGCTGGATTTGAAAGGTCTGATGGCCTGATGTCAAGGTAACTTCACCTTCTGTACAATGTTTGTCTCTTCTACACAGTATTGCACAAACTCTCTGAATTAGTTTAAAAAAGGGAAAATCACTTTCAACCTGTCTGTTCTAATGAACATTGTGCGCTTCCAAACAGTAATCAAATCATGCTTTCTGAAGCAATCACTCCACTCCTCATAAGAGTCAGGAAGTCATGAAACACCATTACTGTCACGGTGAATGGAGTATTACATTTTTTATATATCCATATTTACCCTTTGACAGCCAATGGGATGAGGAAATAAATGAAAAAGTCAGCAACAAGAAGGAAAGGCATAGTTATTTGTGTATTATAGTAATCCAATTTGCCTGCCACTCTGACTGATTGCAATCAGGGCAGGTCCTCCGCCTCCGTATTGGGTCTAAGGCAAAGGCAAATGCTGCCGGAATCTAATTACATTTCATTGTGTTGTGTCTCCATGTGAGGCGGTCCACTTCACTGTTTACTGCAGAGCCCAGTCGCTGTGGGCGTGCATGTGTCTCTGCATCCGTCTGTCCGTCCGTCCGTCCGTCTCTCTGTCTCGTCTCTCTGTCGCTTTCTCTCCATTTCTTCTGTGACCCAGGCTCAAGTCTGTGTGGAACCAAAAGTCTGTGTGAACTCGTATAAACTTTTTACTGAGCACTCGAATAAACAAAACGTGCTGAGAAAGGTCTTTTAAAATAACAAAAAGTTAACTGGACTGGAAAGTTCTGTACTGCTGTTGTAAATTGGAGCCATTCAGCAGTTGTCCGTCAACAGAAAAACCTAACAAAAAGAAATAAGCATCAATATGAATCGGCTTCATCCCTTTCTGGACCTACCTACTGTACAGCTCAACTGAACGGAACATGGAGATATTTCAGAAGCAGACTGAACTCGTCGCTAGATTTAACACAGGTGTTTTTGTTTTGGAGAACTTTTGCAGCCACAGCTGTATGGGAAGTCACACTTATACAACCACTTAATACTCTGTTGTTCAAAAATAATAATGAATTGGCCTGTATTGTTTTACAGGAATTCCTGCCTAGTACACGTCACTGCACTGACATTGACCCCCACAATGACAACAAAGCCCCGGTCAGTCAAATGTCGGTCAAATGTCGACCGTAACCTGAGGGATGTATGCCCTTGGGAAACAAACACTGACTCTTATAAATTTAAGGGCTGTAATTAGACAAAGACACCACTGGCACCCATAAATACAGAGGCTGTAATTGGACAAAGATATGTGCATTTCCTTTCAAAGGAGAAGGGCGCACTTCCTGTCTGAGAGACAGAGGAGACCAAAGGTCAAGGGGTGAGGTCAGCAGGCTGGTTTGAATCAACACAGAGACAGCTCTCTCCCTCTCTCTGCTGCACTATTTCTCTCCGTCTCCTATTTTCATCAATTCATGTCACTGGTGAAACAATTGTGTATGTCCCCCATTCACCCATCCACCCCCACACACACACACACACACACACACACACACACACACACACACACACACACACACACACACACACACACACACACACACGCACACCACATGCTCTTGCATATTTTCACTTTCCTCCTCTGTAATTTTCATTCCTTCTCTGTCTCTGTCTCTTTTTTTTGCCCACCATCTTTGATTGTGTCCGCAGGCAGACGCTCGCCAGAACAGACCTGACTGACTATATCACCCAGTCAGCCTCCCAAATCAAATTACCATGGACAAAACAGAGCAGTAAAAAGTAATGGCTTGTTATACGAGCCTTACATTCTGAGCAGAACAACTCCCGGAGCGCCATGTCAAAGGATGGTCTGCTTGTTTCTTAGTTCTTATTGTCCTTACGTTTCACTTAAAAGACAAGTATTGCAACAAAAAAAAAATCTAGTCAGTCTTTCATAAAAGGAAGTAACTCATTGGATTTCTCCAGAAGATATTGGAAATAAAGGATGCTTTAACCACTTAAACCCTCTGTACTTACTTACTTGCTTGTACATCGACTATTTTAAGTGAATATTCCCCCCATAATAGAGATGCTAGGGTTCAAGAGTTTAAGGTTGTGTAGATCAGTGGTGTCATGGAGGGTAAACATGCCTCAACACAGTTTAACCACCTTTTATTTTCAGAACACATGTCCTTCATTTTTAGAGCAGACTTAAATCTTCATAAAACATACATAAAAGAAGGCAGTATCAAACTGATCTATGTTATCGAAAATAGTGTATTTAATGCTTCTGTGCACTGTAGCCTACTTATGATTTGCTTTATTGTCTCCGCCAGGCCGTCCGTGTGTCCGTGTGTCCTGTCCGTGTGTTACCAGCTAATCTCTGGCACCGTTGGCCCGGTCGCTGCGAAACTGTGCACACACACTCCCTGGATGCCAATTCAGAACCTCTGCCCCAATTTTTTCACATGGGCCTGTTATAGCGCCACCAGGAGGCCGATTTGTGCAAAACCCATTTACTCCTACAGATTTTATCCAAACATCACGCAAATCGGTACACAGTATCTCTATAGTCATGTGATCAAGACGGATCTGTCCGATATTTCATATTCCATCCAGATTGGCTAAAGTTGGCTTCCAAAGTTTGCAGGATTGGTCCGTTTTGAACAAAATGTCTCAAATCATGAACACAGCGTGCGATTTCCGTGAAAACTTGCAGGCACATTCCCACTAGGCCGAGGAAGAAATGCCACCCTTTTCACACTGGCCTGTTATAGCGCCACCAGGAGGCCACAATAACCTACCTGACCTGGCGGAGACCTGTGCTCCGAGGAGCACTTTTTCTAGTTGTTTGTGTTTTTGTTGTGTATTTTATTTCTTGTCTTGTTATTATTGTTGTTGATGTGGATGTTTTTATATGTTTATTACATAAAAAGTAATAAAGTACCAATCATAAAAAATAAATAGTGTATTTAAATACATAAATGAATGCTTTACAAACCAACTAACGATGATGTTGTTAGTTGGTTGACTAAATTTGAAGGTCTCTGACTGAAGGTCTTACATAACATACCCAGCTTTGATTTACACCCACATCACTGCTGTAGACAGTGTTATTTTTACACAAATGGCTGTCAATTATGACAATTATAATGATAGATTTATTGTTGTCATTCTTCAATTAAGTGCTTATTGTGTGAGATTGCTTTGAACAGTTTGAGGAATTGAGAGGGAAAAAAAGAAAAGAAAAACATTAGTGTATTTATTTGTGATGATGATCTATGAAGTACATCAGCTTTCTCAGTGGTGAAAAGTAACTAAGTACATGTACTCAAGTACTGTACTTAAAGGGATACTTCACTTTCGGCGGGGGGAAACATTTAAAAAATATATTAAAAATAAATGAAAAAAGTAATGGAAAATTCATGGCCCCCTCACGCATTAGAGTGTCCTACTAATGTGTGAGGGGGCCTTTATTTTGCCATAACTTCTTTCATTTTTTTTAAATATATTTTTTTAATGTTTATTTTATGTGAAAGTGAAATATCCCTTTAAGTACAATTTTGAGGTATTTGTACTTTACTTGAGTATTTCCAATTTCCAATACTTTTACTTATACTCCAATCTACAAGCTCACAACGCGTGGCGATGCGATGCATTGTGAGCTTGTAGATCTGCTATTTTCACATATTTTTGTACTTTTTACTTTTGGTACTTTAAGTACATTTTGATGCCAATACTTTTGTACTTTTACTCAATTAAATTTTGAATTCTGGACTTTTACTTGTGACAAAGTATTTCTATATTGCAGTATTGGTGCTTTTACCTAAGTAAATAATTTGAGTACTTTTTCCACCACTGGCTTTCTCACAGGTTACCCTTGGGTGGTATAAATGGAAGAGACCTGACCACATTCCATGGATGATCTGTCTTTCTCCCACGTTTCTCTGCAGATGTTCTGCTGTGTAGACAAGGAGCATCTGTGGAGCAGCAGCAGAAATCATTTCTATGAATGAATGGTGTGCAAGCTTGTCAAAAGCTGACCCAGAAAACAATTCAGACATTCAGAGTGTCATTCATCTATTCAACGGCACATTTGTCACTCCAGCTCACTCTCCAGTCCTCCTTTCTCTCTGTGCGTGTGCGTGTGCGTGTGTGTGTGTGTGTGTGTGTGTGTGTGTGTGTGTGTGTGTGTGTGTGTGTGTGTGTGTGTGTGGTGGAAAGTAACTGGAGAGAGTAAATTTACTTAAGTACTGTACTTAAGTACAATTTTGAAGTACTTTTACTTTACTGGAGTATTTCCAACTTTTAGTCCACTACATCTCAGAGTCAAATATTAAACTTTTTACTCCACTACAATTATTAGAAATCTTTAGTTACTTTGTAGATTTGGATTATTATTACAAAACATACATTAACCACTTCAAACCTATTTAAACTTTGGTTGTTTGAAAATGAAAGATCTACAAGCTCACAACGCGTCACAATGTGACGCGTTGTGAGCTTGTAGATCTGCTATTTTCAAAAGATTTGTATACATTTGAAACCTGCAAAATGGGCCTTTCTGCATAATGGGTACTTTTGGTACTTTAAGTATATTTTGATGCCAATACTTTTACAATTTACAATACTTTACTCAAGTAAATTCTGGACTTTTAGTATTTTTACATTGCAGTATTTAAAATGTGAGTACTTTTACCACCACTGTGTGTGTGTGTGTGTGTGTGTGTGTGTGTGTGTGTGTGTGTGTGTGTGTGTGTGTGTGTGTGTGTGTGTGTGTGTGTGTGTGTGTGTGTGTGTGTGTGTGTGTGTGTGTGTGTGTGTGTGTGTGTGTGTGTGTGTACATGTGAATAAGTGCGGTTGGAATGTGGAACTGAGCATCTGTTCCTCTCTGTTTGCTATCCAGTGTTCAGGCATTTACTTCTCTTATCTACAAGTGACCCTTTGACCTTTGACATGTAACCTGCGTTACCCTGAAGAACTGGCTCCTGAACCTGTGAAAAAGAAACACCCGTCCTTCGTTTGACTGATATTCTAATACTTTTTTATAATTTGGGGGGGAATGATTTTTTTTAACAATAAATAAATAAATCAAATAAATGAAAAAAGTAATTGAAAAAACACGGCCCTCGCCTATTAGAAGGACAACATCATTCACTAGAACCAAGGACGGGTGTTTTCGATGAATCTATCATGGTTAAATGGAGTTTGAAGTTAGAATGGGTTTGTATAGGAAGGGGGTCGTGTCTGATAAAATGAATATTCAATATCTAAATACTGAATCAGGCAACTTAAAAACTGTTTGCAGTGCACACAAAAGCCTGAGTAGACAATAAAATGACCCCAAACATGTTTGAAAGTGAAATATCCCTTTAAGTTCTCAGAGAATTGCACTTCTGGCAATTGCCATCCCCTGGAACTCCAGATGACGCCCCTGGCCATGAGGCACTCTCCACCAATAATAGCCTACTTATAGTCTCTATTGTCAAACCGAAAATAGCCTACAAGCTCACAACACATTGCAGTGCAACAATTGTGATCCCGTCGTCAGCGTGTATTCTTACCCTGGTCTTTGTCAGAGACCAGGGTAAGACAATTTTTTATCGTTGCTGATTTTTTTGTTTTGTTATTGTGGTTCATTGGTTTGTTTAATTTCTTTGGCCCATTGTTCCAGGAAGTTGTGGTATAAAGGATAATTCCTTTTAACAGGTCGTTCATGAAAGTCCTTGCGGTCTTGTTTCCAATGAGAACCTGTGAGCAATTGGGGTTAAGAGTCTTGCTCAGGGACAAATTTCATATCATCGGCACATATGCTGGGATAGCCTGGAATCGAACCTGGGGCAACCAGGGCCTCTGGTTCCCTAGGCGGGCTCACTAACCACTCAGCTATGGCCGCCCACTGATGAGCTAACAGATCCACCCATTTTGTTGTGTCATCCAAAGTCACCACATAGCAGCCAGCCTCTCACACACACACACACACACACACACACACACACACACACACACACACACACACACACACACACACACACACACACACACACACACACACACACACACGTGTGTTGTCACATGTGTTGTCGTTGTCAGAGAAGCAGTTTGTTAGACTATGGTCAGAGCTGTACAGTATGTTAAATACAAGGGAAGGAACAATGCAGTCATGTTTTACCACACAAAACGTATTTTTTTGCGTGTATAGAAAAAGGCTTACTGTAGGCTTCACAAAGATTTACTGTCTTTGAACAGGAGACGAGGAATAAACAACATGGTTGAAAGTAGATGACAGAGAATTATTCAAATCCTTTTTAACACATGTCAGCTTTGTTTGATAGTCTGTAAACAGTGAACAATCTCACTTACATAACATAGAGCACATGGTAAGTGTTTTATTGTCTTAACATCAATGGCCCACAAGGAATTATTTAAGCAGTTTCAGTTTCTCTATTGTAGGCCTATATTTTCTTGTTGTATTTTGCCCTACCGTCCGATGAATAGGCTAATAGAGAATAGTACGGTCACAACTACAAAGAAAACCCAAACATTCATCAACACTTCCTCCATACTCACTGGCCTAACACCATCACCGACGACGAACTGTGCAACAAACAAAGCAACAGTCAGGAGAACAAGAAATTCTTAGCATTGGAGATGGATACTAGGTCATAGTCTCCATAAGGCCTTGGATACCACAGGTGGAACCCTCAAGGGAAATGAAAGAGAGGACGACCACGACACTTGTGCTGATATTTGGAGGCAGATGCCAAGAGGATGGGACACACCTGGAGACAGGTGAAACGTTGGCTCGGGATTGGGAGGCATAGAGAACCCTTGTCGATGGCCTAAGTCCCACGATGGGAATTTGTTTACAATTTACGCCAAAACAAGACAGTAAGAAGAGTAGAAGATTAAAGGTCAATACTTGCTCCTTCGGGGAAAACACGTCCGTTTCTGGACGGGCTTTGCGAACTAGTTCGGACGGTCAGGACATCTGGGGGTGAAAAAAATAAATAGTTCTGAATGACATCGGAAGAAGAGTGTATTGTGCTTTAACACATTGGGTGCCAGAGGTTTATTAAAATATTATACGTTGAGTGCCTGCATTTCTTCCATCCACTTGCGTTATAAGTTTCGTGCTGCAGAAGCCCCGACGAGGAAGTGCATGTAAACAAAGCGTGCGTGCGAGACGGCGGAGGGTCCCGACTAACGCCTGGAACAATAATATTTCCAACGCGACCCTCCATTGCAGCGTGATCGCCGATCGGAAACGGCTCGTTTCCACCACATTAAAAAGAAATGGAGATATTAAGCTTTTAGTCAAGGAGATAACATTGAAAACGCCGACCGGAAGGATTTTTGACATGGAGCCTCATCCAGCCTCTTCTTCTCAGAAACTGCTTGGGTGATGTCAAAGTTTCGTTTTAGCGCCCCACGTGGCCCACATGTATAAAAATAGAATTGGGTCAAAAACGGTCCGGACCGTTTTCGGCACTTCTCGTTTGGACCCTCAAAAACGGTCCGGACCGTTTTTGGCATTCAGTGAACAGGAATGGAGTCCCGCGAACCTGAAAACATCCAAAGTTAATGTTAATGTTGTAACATTTGTTTTGTAAAGCTGCTTTGAGGCAATGTCCTTTGTAAAATAGAAATACAAATTGAATGAAGAGGAGGAATGAACTTCCAGAGAAAGAATGAACACATGTTGTCAAGGATTATCAAGGTTCAAGAAGTCAAAACCAATGCTGCATTTTCACAAATTCTGAGTATGAAGGTAGGTGTGTGTGTGTGTGTGTGTGTGTGTGTGTGTGTGTGTGTGTGTGTGTGTGTGTGTGTGTGTGTGTGTGTGTGTGTGTGTGTGTGTGTGTGTGTGTGTGTGTGTGTGTTCTACAGATCTGACACTAGGTGCAGGCATCTGAGAAGAAAATGGGCTTTTAGACTGTAAAAAACTGGCACAATGTGTGCATGTAGTGTACGCACACACACAAATAAACGCACGCACGCACGCACGTACGCACACAAGAGACTCAGACAGGGTGAGTCATTGGTCTGTTCCTGTGGAGTGCTGATAACAGCGCTTGCTCTAAGGCTTCTGGAGCAAGGGTGTGTGTGTGTGTGTGTGTGTGTGTGTGTGTGTGTGTGTGTGTGTGTGTGTGTGTGTGTGTGTGTGTGTGTGTGTGTGTGTGTGTGTGTGTGTGTGTGTGTGTGTGTGTGTGTGTGTGTGTGTGTGTGTGTGTGTGTGAGCATCAGTGAAAACTAGGCAGAGACCTGGACACGGAAAACATGTCTGTGCTTAAAGAGGATGTGCCCATGTGTCTATTAGTGCACATAGGTTCATGCGTGCGTGTGTGTGTGTGCGTGCGTGCATTCTGTGTGTACATGTGCATTCCTATCCCACACAAAGTGATGAAAGACTTTAAAATGACCTTTCTAATGTGATCTGCGACAGGTGGAGAGAGAGAGAGAAACAGAGAGAGAAAGGGAAGACACGAGACTATGATAGGCTGAGGTTAAATTCAAGGGAGGATAGTGAGCGAGGGATGACAGAGAGGAAGAGAGAGGGATTGAGGGTTGAGGGACTGCTGGGGAGGAGAGAGAACAGATAAGAGATGAGAGGAGTTCCCCAGAGAACAGTCTCATCTGCCACTTCAGACGCCTCAAGTCACTCACGCCTTTACACATCCAAAGTCTGTCTGTCTCTCCCTCTCTCCCTCTCTCTCTTCCACTGGAGGTGGAGACCGTGATTCATCCTGGGTCCCAGAAGAATTGTAGCAGAGCACCTATCATCCTACACAGGTCTCATCTCCAGCTCAATTTTGAGTGTGTGTTTGGTGTTTGTGTGGTATATGTATGTGTGAGTGCGTGCATGCATGCATGCATGCATACATACATACATACATACATACATACATACATACATACATACATACATACATACATACAGTATACATACACACATACACACGATGCGATGTGATGCAACCAACTCGGGACTCCTGAATGGCTGCCCTCCACACTCTCCTATCAAGCATCAGGGTCTTGAGCTCTACAGTGTTGTTAAGCTGTCGCGCCGCAGTGCATCTACGTAGGTGTGGTGCGCTTCTTGCCTTTCCTGGCTTTGCCCTGGGTTGGCTCCCACAGTGTCAGTTTGCTTGCCACTATAGTTCCGGGTGCCTGCATGACGCAGTGCCCTGCCAGCCTCATCCTTCTCTCTCTGACTTTGTCTGTGATCCGTGGTAGGTCCCTGTAAGAGGACCACATTTCTGATGAGGTCCGTCCATGTGACACCTAGTGCCATTTCCTGTTGTGCTGTGAGGGCCCATGTCTCAGTCCCATACAGCAGCACTGACACTTTAGCTACGAAACAGCCGCCTCTTGAGGTCTTCGCAGGAGGGCACACGCATGCACAGCGTGCGTGTGTGCATGCATGCATGTGTGCGTGTGCATGTGTGCGTGCGTGTGTTATTCAGCTGTTATTGGGAAGTTGTGACAACAAACTCAAGGGAGGGAATGAAAAGAAGAAAAACAGACGTGTGGTGAGATTTGTCTATTTATGCAGTCAGTCTTTCACTCTCTGCTGATTCACTATACAGGAATATATGACTGTACCAGAAATAGAACGCCCCATTATCTCACTGATGTACTGTTCCTGTAGTATGAGAGATTGAATTCTCAGCGACATAAAAAAAAGGGGGGGAAAGAAATCTGATCATATTACTGGCAGTCATGCTGTGTTTTCTGAGTTCTGAGTAGGCTACACTGGTATTAAAAATACTTGCACTTTAAAATCCCGAGTGTTCATTTACGGTAGCTATAGTGTAAGATACGGACCTGTAAGTGATCAAGCCTCTCTGAAATAAAAGCCCTCCTTTGAAACATGCTACCTGTTTCAACTACTACTATTCACACTTCACAGCATACATCTTCACAATGAAGACCTTCATAATGCACTGGTTCTCAACCTGTGGCCGGGGCCCACTGGTGGGCGCTGAGGGTATTGCAAGTGGGCACCCAAATAATTGTCAAAACACTTAAGATTTGAATGATACTGTAATATAACATTTATATTAAAATAAAAAATAGGCGATTTGTCGAAGTGGGCCCTGATCCAGAAAAGGTTTAGAACCACTGCTGTAATTTGGGAAGTATGATTTAAACCAACACACTGTCAATGTATCAAGTTGTAACTCAGAAAGTGTACAAACGTACACATTTACAAATGTACACATTTGCAAACTCAGTCAGTGACCGTATACATACATTTCACTGTGCAAACTGTGGGTGTGTAAATAAGTAGTGCTCTGCTGTGCATGGACTGCGTTGTCATAATATGTCCTGGCCTTTGCGTCGGGCCATTCATCTCACAGTAATAGGCGTTATTCTGGGCCTGGCTGAGCTGCGCGTCTTTTTTTCCCCACAACCTTGCTGACACAAGACCTAATTAACCTTCACCCCAATCAGCCCCTCTCCATCTTCTGTGTCTCTTTCCTTTCCAGCACTCTCCTCTTTCAGACCTTATTTATACCATACTCGCACGCTGGAGTCATTCGTTGACAATAGCCCATATATACAAGCTCAAGTTTGTGAGCTTGTAGATCTGCTATTTTCCGCGAGTGACACCTCCTCAACCTTCTCTCACTCCCTCTCTCACACACATTTATTATTCTCTCTGTCACGTACAGTAAGCGTTTGGTTTATGATAAATATATTAATCAGCGTACTACAATAGAATCTGTGGCTTAAAGCACTGCATGATTCATGAACTGCAAACGTTCACTACCACCTTCATGGTTCAGGGTCTCATTATGCGCCTTTTCCGTTGCCTTTTTGGTTGTTGTTTTCATTTTTCACAGTCTCTCTATATAGAAAGCAAGTCGACGGCTAATTAACTACAGTTGCAAGTTCCCCCCCCCCCCCCCCCACGGATGGGATTGCAAAAGGATGCATCTCGTCTTCAGCTGAAGTGACTGCGAAAGTTGCTCCGTCTATTGTACCTAATTTATCAGTTCGCTCCATATGTTCAGAACCCTGTGAGGCACTGGGACAGCAGGCAAAAATCTAAATAAAATATGAATCATGTGAGCGGGGCCTCGTATTTTAAACTGCATATTAAAATGTTTTTGTAGGAATGTTCTTATATTTGATCGTTAATGCAAAAAGAGCATAAGTAATGAGAACAGAAAATGATATTTAGTAAGCATGTACAGTATATTGTTGTACATGATAGAAGTGTCCCCCACACGTGCAATTATCCGCTATCTGTATTGCCTTATTTAATTAATATTTAATGAGAAATCGTTATGGAGTTTTGTATTAATTATTTAATTTAATGTAGGAAAGAATCACCATAAAGCTTGTTTGATTCCAATGCTTCGAGACCAATGCTTCCACCTCACATAAACTGAAAAAATAACATATGTGGACAAAAGTTCCAAAATGTGGGGAGGCAGCTCGAAAGGATGCTGTAGAACAGCAAGTAGGCTACTTGCCATAGAGTGATAGAGTGGCTTCATGTCAGTTATATTTTCCACCGCAGTCTGAAAACTCACCTCTTGACACTCTCCTACTGTTCACCCCGTAGAACGCCTCATTCCTTGTGTCACTACTACATATTCTTGGATAGATGCTAGTTATACTATACATGCAGATTTATGTTGGTTACTTGTTCACATTTGATGTGTTACAGTATGTTATTAATATTTAATAGACATATTCTGTTTGAAATGCAAGAATGTTATTTAGACAGCATGTTGTCTAGACTGATGCTACTGTAGGTTTGATGTTTACCAGATATCCTAGTTACTTCTAAGCACTCAAATTATTAATATTATGTGACAATTTTGCCTGCCATTTACTCTGATCTAGCACTTCTAAGTCACTCTGGAAAAAAGTGTCTACTAAATGCATAAATGTAAATGTATTTTTTTAATGTTGTTTTTTTCTTTCAATTATTATTTTTGTCTTCTCTATGTTTTATTTGCATCTATCACATTTTCCCTAAGGCAATTTGGGCAGGAATTGAGACGGAGAGATTGAGAAAAAATAGTTGGGGAGAGGGAGAGGCTCGTAGGCAGCAGGCAATCACCCAAATGTGTTCCCAATCCCCCGTCAAAGGTAATGAAAGGAGCCTGGTATTCTTTGATCAGACTGCTAGGGCATCAAGCCCACGTTAGATTTCTGAAAAATATGAGACGCTCAAAGCCTTATCTGTTTTGCGCACACGCAGACACACACAATTTGGAAGATGTAGTGGGTATGTACACACTCAAATGTAAATACATCCAGGGCACGTGCACACAAATACACGTGCAAAGACACTTGCAGTACTGTCAAAGGAGACACAACATCTCAGAGCAGAGAGATAACACAGTGACGCAGGGTGGATATCTACTGCTTTTCCAAAACCATGACACCAACAGAAAGACACTAGTAGTCTCTCTTCCTGTTCCTTTAAAATAAGATGAGATAAGATAAGATAAGATAAGATAACCTTTATTCATCCCCATGGGGAAATTCAGGTGCTATTGCAGCAACAGCGGTAAGAACTAAACATAGGAGAGGTAAGGTACAGTAAGAGTCAAGAACCAAACCAAGATGAGAATACAAATTAACAATTTACAATTTAGGCATTTTGCAGACGCTCTTAATCCAGAGCGATTTACAGTAGGGAGGACACCACGAGGTAGTACATCAAATGCATAGAAATAGTAATCTACTAATAAACTAATACATAAGTAAACCAAGAACCTATCATCAGTCTAACCGTAGAATATATATTTAAAAAAAAAATCTGTACATTGAAACTATACACACTATATATGATGCCAGGTCAACAATGACCTGGCATCGGTCTACATAACATGTTATCTAAGTTACATTTTAGCCTTTTGCATAAGCCTGCAAGGTTGTCAAGGCTAGGGCGAGTGGGTTCTGACAGCTTACCTGTGTTAGCTGAGTGATCTGAGAGAGCGGCAGGGGTTGTAAGGTTGGATGAGTAATAAAAATAAGAAATAAAGATAAAGCCCTTGATAACTGCACTGGATCTCTAAATGAGTGGATGACTGAATATATGTAGGCTACAGCCCATGAATAAATATACATTTGCAGTGACTATATGAATGAATATGCAATGTATTAATATGCAGTCTATTAACAATAACTATACAGTATACAGTATGAATGAATATGTAAAGATAGTGAATAGAATTAATCTTCCCAATCCCCAACCCCCTTCTCTATCTTTTAAGTCCAGAAACTTCAAATGAAACATTTCATTTCCCTATGAGGACAATGGATTTCTCTACACATTTCAAGTGAACTACTGACATTACAGTATGCGTGAATGATACACGTTTGAGTGCCAGGAAATGACACATGCAGGGAATCTACATAAGTTGTCACATTCGTTCTCAGCAACCAGTGAAGCATGTTGATATTTAGATGTATCAGAAGGCTGTCTAAACACAGTTTCCTTCTTTCCCATTGTCTTTGTCAACAGGTTTGTGATATATCATTTCACTACACAACCCTTCCTACCAGTTTAGTTTTTAAACACAATGTTTGCTGAGAAGCAGCTACACCAGGGGGGTTTGGAGGTTGGAAATGATGGATTTCCAACCTCCAAGGCTTGCCTGGTTTCTCCAACAGGGATTAAAAGAAAACAAGTGAAATTTTGTCTTTGCTTGATTTGTTCACTCATTTTCCTCTGGAGATGTTTTATTCATTTCCTTCTAAGCAGCTTTTTGCTCTGCCTGTCCCTGGTAATCTGTACTTGGCCCTGCTGTGGAAATCACTCAGTTTAGATGAAGAGATTTACTCGAGTACAGCACAGTACACAGATTTTTTTTTTAATGAACCGATCAGTGTTCTTTTCTTTCTTATTAATGTCCTACTGCCTTTTCAGCCTAAGGCTCAGGCCATATGCTTGTGAAGGAAGAAGAGATCCGAGCACTCAAAAAATTTAGAGGAGAGAGGAGATGTAAAGTTAAACAAAGTTTATTCTATAAAAATTGCCAACATGTTTCGACCAGTTCAAGTAATACTAGGTAACGTTTTCAACAAAACTAAAGTTAAATTGTATATCTTTTGTCAGTGGCAAAAGTTTCACAACACCCACTCCATGAATTTCACCCCCGGAAGCCTTTTATTTATATATTTTCTATTGAACGGTGAAGGGGGGGACTTTCCCGGGAAAATGACGTTCCTGGCCAACGTCATGACGTCGTGGCCGACGTCCCCAGGAACTACCGCAACGGTTTCCTGTTTGGCCAGGAACTACCGCGGTAATAGCAAAAAGGAACCTCACGCTGATGTTAAGAGAATGTAGGATTGGAAGATCGAAAAAGAACAGAAAAAGAAAGCACAGCTCATGGTAACTAATGCTCCACTGGCTAAGAGAAACGATCCGTAGATAGTATAAAACAATTAAAAGATCGCTTTTTGAAACGCTTCCGGCTTCCGGTGAAAACGAATGGAATTCTGGGTAATCGAGGATTACGGAAATTGTATGCAGTGACGGTAGTGACCAGCAGAGGTTGCTAAAAATCGTTATTTGGGATTCTGCATTGTACAACTTTAAGGTCTTCACCTGGAACTGGACTGACAAACATACAAACCCTTTAACACTCGCGTGACTAGTGTCTATTCACGTGAAGGCAATTTGTTACCATTGGTTACCAAAGACACACCCAACATTCTCGTGTGTGCGTGAACACCAGGCATTGACTTTTTACCGGGGCCAGTTTCTAATTGCAGCCATCTGTAAGTGCTCTAACTCTTTAAGAGTTTTTTTGAACTTCTGTCAACTCAACTGTCATTGCATCTCTGTATGTATTTATTAATTTATTTTACCGACGGCACGGGTGGGCGGCCGTGGGCCCCAAATGACTCTGGGCCCCAACGCAACTGCGATGTCTGCGTCACGGTAGTAATGCCCCTGAGCAGTATTATCAGGAGAAAAATATGGAAATAAGACAAAATAACTACAAATAATCCAAATAAAATAAGGTATACAATGTAGTTCAAAATAGTTAAAAAATAAAGCAAGAAAGGGATAGAAAGAAGCAATTATAGATACGCCTAAAGAAAACATTTAGTCAAACAAAGTCATTCCTGTACAACTTCTGGGCTTTGAAATCAACACAAGTTTTTGTCTGTTGTACATTAGAGCAGTGTGGACAATTCATGCATTTGTATATCGGCAAGATTCTTTCCGAGTTGAATGTAGGTAATTGTGTACCAACTTGTCCCGCAATGAAGGGGCTTGTTTGAAAGAAATTCAAGGAGGCTCAGGAAACACCCGTCGGCGGGTGGGATCCCTGTCTATGATGGCCCAATTATTTTTGCTAATGCGACTGATATGGTTGGCTGCCGCGCTGTATTGGCTAACGAAATAAGGATGGGTTTGGAGGGGTTGGAGCGTTTCTTTTTAATAAATAAGTCAGAGCGCTTAATGCCCTGTGCGTTATTACGTGCGCGTGATACCACATCTGAATCGTACCCTCTATCACTAAAACGGCTGGCCATATCAGTAGCTTGTGTAATAAAAACATCATCATTGTCACAAATGCGCCGTAGACGCTGGAATTGGCCATAGGGGATATTGTTAGTCAGATGGGGTGCATGGAAGGAATCAGCTTGTGACCTTGAATAAGAAAAAAAATCAAGAAAGAAAAATAAATAACATAACACTACTTTATGTTTCCCACATTTTCTCACAGCTTTCAGCTTAAACACAGATGTTCCAATGTGTATATAAACAAGACCAGGAGACCTGGTTCTGCCAGACCCAGAATGAAGTCCTAGTATGTAACACTACTACAAACCACTTTATAACTGAAAAGCATAAATCATTTTATCATTTTTGTGACATAATAATGATGTCATGAATAGTTCGTGACGAAAGTGGACGAAAGGGGGACAGACTTTTTTGGCTGGGGCCGGGGGACAAAGTGACCATGCCCATGTATGGAGAAAACAGATACAAAGCCTCATGTAAGCCCGACCCCTTGGGTCTGGCAAATACTACTCAAAAGAAAGGTGGTTGTCTAAGGGTAGGACCCGCCGCAGTGGTGTCCGATAAGAACTTAACCGAGATGTCAAGCCAGGTTATTATGAATGAGTAAGGATCTAAAGAGCCTTGTACAAAGCAGAGGTATTTGGGTTGTAAGGCCAAAAATCCTGGTTAGTACAGAAGCTGCTGGACTCTCTCCTGGTGGGAGCTGGTCGATGATCTTGAAGGTTCTAGTCCTAGAGATAGTGGTAACGCTGATTGCATCTCGCCTCAAGAGGTGACGGCCACCCTTTATATAATGCTCGTGACATCTCACTGATGTCACGATGAGTCAGCTATATCCGTCATCCTTAGCATGATGTCAGCACTAGATGTCTCTGCCGGCTCCGTATATGGAGCTCTAGATCAACCACACAAATATGGAGTTTGTGACGTCAGACTTAGATAGGTTAGTTAGATATGTCGGATATTCAGTGGGTAACTATGGCGACCTATCAAATACCCATATGACGTGAAAGTGAGTGAAAGCCTTTGTAACAGTGTGGTTTGAACGATCAATATCTATATGTTGTTTTCTGCTTGTCTCTTTTGAATATACTGTAGAAGGACTGTAGTCAATAGAGCGCATAACTATGCCAATGCTATGCTCTAGATTTTCACAGATCTCAACATTTCCGAGATAAAGTTACATGGTCTTGTATATCGTTTTAGGGCACATGTTTTTGCTTTAATGTAAATGGCAAACTCCATCATGTATCAGTAGCTCTCTGTCATGATGTACCGCAGCTCCGCCTCCTTTTACCCCCTGACAGGAGAGAGGAAGTAGGTAGATACTGAAAAATGAACCCATTAGCTCAGCCATCCCAAGCAGATATCGAGAACAAGAGAGAGCGAGAGAGCGAGAGAGAGAGAGAGAGAGAGAGAGAGAGAGAAGAGAGTATTTACTGGGGTGAAGCCAGAAGGCAATACTGTAAATCTAGCTGGACAGTGGAATGGAGAAATGAAGGTTGGGAGATAGAGCACGAGAGAGACAGACAGAGAGTGAGAGATAGAGACGGACGGACGGACAGACAATAGAGAGAGACAATAGAGACAGACAGACAGACAGACAGACAGACAGACAGACAGACAGGATGAAATAGAAAGAGGAGGAAGAGTATAGCCTAGAGGAGGGAGAACTAAAGGGAAGGCGGGTAAAGCGGAGAGAGAGAGATGAATGAGCCAGGGACACAGAAAGATAAAGGACATTCTAGTGGAGGATGACAGCTCAGCGGGGAGGGTGTCCACCATGATGATTGGAGGTCTGAGTGAAATCAAACACTGCAAACCTGGGACCTGATGCCTTCTGCTCAGCCACATGAGCTGTGGAACTGAGACACTGATGCCTGACTTATACTGACTGGCAGTGGTGGAAAAAGTACTCAAATTCTTTACTTAAGTAAAAGTACCAATATTGCAATATAGAAATACTCTGTTACAAGTAAAAGTCCAGAATCCAAAATTTACTTGAGTAAAAGTAAGAAAGTACTGGCATCAAAATGTACTTAAAGTACCAAAAGTACAAGTACTAAAATATTTGAAAATAGCAGATCTACAAGCTCACAACGCGTCGCATCGAGCTTGTAGATCGGCTATTTTCAAATAGCCTAGGTATAAAATAGGGCTGAAGTGGTTAATGTATGTTTCATAATATCATAATCTGAAAAGTAACTAGTAACTAGGTTAGTTTTCAAATAATTGTAGTGGAGTAAAAGTACAATATTTGCCTCTGAGATGTAGTGGAGTAGAAGTAAAAGTATTGGAAATTGGAAATACTCAAGTAAAGTACAAATTCCTCAGAATTGTACTTAAATACAGTACACCACTGCTTATACTGACTGGTATGCTGGTGTTGCATGCTGAGAAAAAGCTCACAACACGTCACAGATGCAACGCACAAGAAAGATACAGGAAACTTAACCGGCACATGGTTTACTGTATTTATCTACTTCAGTACAGAGATGTGAAATGAAGAATTAGCAGACAGTTTGGGGGAGAGATATCTTAATGCGTATGTAAAAACATAAGTGAGAAGCGTATGGGAGGAGGAAGACCAAGAACGGCTACAGCGCTGGAAGAATTTGTGTAGGGGGTTGAGGGAATTAAGACAGGGAGAATAAAGAAAGAAAACACATGGGAAGGAGTGCAGGCATTAGAGAGAAAGAGATGTGCGTGCGTGCGTGCGTGCGTGTGTGCGTGCGTGCGTGCGTGCGTGCGTGAGAGAGAGAGTACAGTGGCCCAGTCTTGCTCCAGGCACCACATTTCTGCCAGTGGTGGCATCTTTATCAGCTAAATGTACTTTTGATGCCTTGCCACGTATGTTGCTGTAAATTACTTTTAAGAGCCACATTAAAACATAAGGAGGAAGGCAGTGAGACGAGGGTCACAGTTTATTAAATTTTTTGTAGAAGGAGAAAGATTTCTGGCACTGGTTTGTCTCGGGAGGGTTAGCATCTTCTACCTCCTTTCATCCTGCTTTTTCTATTTTATTCACTTCTGTACTGTTGGGAAGGACCCAGTGAAACACTGTGGCTGGGTAGGTTGTGTTCGCCCATTGATTATTATGCAGACGACAATGGTGGATACCGAGGACCTTTTATTTGGCTTAATGAACAGGTGCTACACAGGGGCGCAGTCTTTCTAACATGTACAGTAAAATCCTGAGTTTTAATTCCTCCATTTGTAACCAAGAAAGTGTACAAATGGTCCATTTGGTTACATTAACATTCTCAGAGTTAAATTAAAGCTGCATTTCTTATAAACGTGCAGTAAGCGAAAACATTTTTTGTTGTTAAAATAAGTGTTAAATAGCCGGCCACTGCCACCGGCACCGAGCTCGTACTCTGGGAACCAACACACGGGCATCGATCAAGAGGACGTCCCACACCTACCTACGTGGATGTACTAAGGAAAGATGCTGGTGCAGAAAGCACAAAGGAGCTGGCCAGATGTATGGAGAACCGAGATGACTGGAGACTCTGATGGAGGGCTCGTCTGAGGACGACGTAGAGAGAGAAATAGCTCTATATTCTGAGTGTTTGTTCAGTAACAGGGGACTTGATGTCTCTCCAGTTCTTTAGAAAAGCAAAAATGCATTTTCAGGTTGAGATGCAAATTTTACCCAATCAGGAGAGAGAACTCATACAGAGTACAAGATGAACAAGTGGAATTTGGACGTTATAACACAAAGACGTGAGCAGACAGAATTGGAATTGGAACACTATCAAATTGAAGCTGATAAATGGGTACACTCTCCTGGTTGGCTGAAATTGGCAACACACCTGAACATTTATTTTCTGTTTACTAAAGAACTGGATAGACGGGGAGGCCCCTGTTATTGAACAAACGCTCCAGAGCAATGATTATCCAGAGCTTCAACTTTTTTCACCAAAAAAGAAACTTACTGATTTAACGAAACAAAACAAACTATCACTTATACCAGTGGTTCTCAACCTGTGGGTCGGTAGCCTGGGCACCATTCCTTTTCGGGTATATGATCGGGTCGGGAGCAGAAGTTAAAAAAATAAAAAGTGGCCGGATGGGCAGAACCGGAAACACGTCTCACCCCAAAATAGGTCCGATAATAAAATCGTTGATGCGGCATAGTTTCGCTTATTTTTTAAAATGTAAATGTGCGTGCACTATCCGGAGACTATTTAGCGTCTGTATTATCCCACGGGGAAATTCTATTCCATTTAAATAGGGATTGGGGAACCAAAACAAAGCGGCACCGCAAAACCGGATGGGCAGAATCCGGAAACAGGATTCTTTTTTCTTTTTTTTTTCAGTAGGCGTGGCCTAGACCGGATCATATGGGTCTTTAGTAACAGACACCAGGCTTTCCTCCGAGGTGGAAAGACTGGTGATGCGAGGTTAGTGGGTCGGGACCCCCAGGGGGATCCCCCACATGATTTTTGGGGGGTCCCCAGATGACAGTGAAGTGACAATTTAAAGGAGAATTCCGGACATTTTAAGTGTTATCTTTGATGTCTCGTTACTCACCTACCGACGTAAACAGTGGTGTTGTTTTTTTCCAGAGATTCCCCTGTCGTCATTTTTTCAACCCCCTCCGTTGTCATAATAGGAGCGCGTGGCTTAGGGAAATTCGTCTATTGTAACCGATGCAAAGTTATTTTTTTCTCTACTACTACTCATTGTAGAGTATCATGATAGTCAAACATGCGCTGAAACTTCCTGAGAGGCTACTGCTAACGCCGACCGATTTAACACTGGTTGCTTGTTTCTTTCCAGAACCTGGCAACTTGGTGTTGCCAGGTAGAGAAACAAGACATCAAAGATAACACTTAAAATGTCCGGAATTCTCCTTTAAGGACTTTTAAGACCTTTTTGATATAATAAAGAAAAGAAATAAATAAAAGACTGTAAAATAATGCATTAAAAAAAGCTGATCAAACATTCGCCAAATTGTCAAATAATAATAATAAGAAGAAGAAAGGCAAACATTGTGAAAATAGCCGATCTACAAGCTCCCAACGCCTCACAGAGAAAGGTTTTGTGAGCTTGTAGATCTGCTATTTTCACAATATTTATCTGTGGAAACGAGTCAAACTATGTAATGCCTCAACTCCTACAATTCCAGTCAATGCTTGTCAGGGTGGGGGGGTGGTAACTAGTTCAAATATGATTATATTGGGGGGTCGCGGCCTGAAAAGGTTGAGAACCACTGACTTATACTACCTTTAGAGAATAAAACGTACATTTTAACCAATCTGTATGGTAGAGTATGTTATACAATATAACTAGTACATCTGCAGTGGTTGGACCCTGGTAGGACACCTGCTGGTTGACACGTAGTACTGCCCGAAGCTCAAAAGTGCAATATCTCCCCAGACCAAGTAGGGATTCCCTCTTGAAAGAGCGGTAGAAGTTTGGTCTCCAGAGACCTCTGTTCAAATCCCAAGCAGAACATGAAATGTACTTATTGCAGTTTTAAATGTGTGCCCTCCTTTCCTTACCCACAGCTCCCCACCCCGTTCCCCATTTCTTTCAAACATGTTTTGCCGGTGGAAAGGTACCTTTACAGCAGCAGAGCAGTTTTCAAAGAGGGGTCTGGGGACCCCCAGGGGTCCTTGAGGTGGTTTCCCCAGCTAGATTGTTTAGGAACCAAAATGGACCCGTATAGTTCTGTAACTCTGTCTCTGAGAGTGTGCAAATGGAACCAAATGGATTCAGAATTAGTGTGGTCCGTGGCCTAATGCAGTTCTCAAAGTGGTGTCAGGAAACTCCCAGGGGTCCTTGGTGTCCTTGGGGCGGTTCCAGCGGGTCCCCAGCAAAATTTGTTGCAATGTGACGCATTGCTATTTTTTTATAATATTTTTTTTTTGTATGTGTTACTGTATATTGTTGTTAGAATAACATTTTCACAACATAAATCTTCCCTGGCACAAAATATTTTCAGATCCAAAGCTAATATTAATTTAGGGGTCCTCAACATGAGAAAGTTTGAGAACCACTGGCCCTGTGTGTACCAAACTGTGGGTCCTTGAAATGAACCACTTGAACCCTATGGCATCCCTGTCCTGGGGGGAACATTCGCCAACAAGATCTACAAGCTCTCGACTCGTCGCAACTATTTTCGGCAAAGAGATTTGGTGTAGAGGGGAAAAAAGAGTAGACCAAGTACAAAGTCAAAGGTCAAGTTTACTAAGTGGTTAAAAAGTTTGGCTTACTGTATGGACCCTCCCTCCCTCAGATGACTTTGCCCTCTCCACTCCTTATACTTGTGCTCCTCTCCATCACTCCTCTTTCACTTCTCCATAATCTACTATACCGTCTCTAGCACACTCCCTTCTGTCCCCCCCTCCTTGTTCTCGTTTCTCACACACTCCCCTCTCTCCTCCATCATGCCCCCTTCAACTCCTCCACCTCTCCCTCCTCCCTTTGGCCTACATTTGCTCCTTTCTTATCTCGTTTTGGCCTGTAATTGATGGATGTTTTCTTTTATCATCTTTTTTTCCCCAGTATTATTTTCAGTGAAGAAAGGGTTTTCTCTCACAGTACAGAGGGGGGGGGGGGGGAGAGGGGGAGAGAGAGAGAGAGAGAGAGAGAGAGAGAGAGAGAGAGAGAGAGAGAGAGAGGGAGAGGGAGAGGGAGAGGGAGAGAGGGAGGAGGGGTGGGGGGGGTTCAGCATGGTGGCTAATCTATACTGTAAGTAGAATAGAAATGAATCTCTCTCTCTCTCTCTCTCACACACACACAAACACATGTGGCATCGCTAGCACTGGGATTCCGGGGGAATGTTCTTTGACTAGCCCTGAATCTTTTTGACAGAGCAGTGTGTCTACAGTTTACTGAGCTACACAACGTAAATCTTAAAGCGTGCTGTGTGGAGGCAGATAACTGGAGATAGTTTATGTACTATTCCATAGTAATGGTAGGAGACGCTAATGTTGGAATAAGTGCCCACATTTATGCTGCTTCTAGGCCAGTGGTTCTCAAACATTTTTGTCTCAGGTCACCACTGTAAATAACTCTTTTTAAACAGCATTTATGTCATATTACGGTATGTAAATATGTAAATCTTTACAGTATGTCACGAGGAAAACTTGAGACAATATCCGTTTCCACTAGGAGAGATTTTATACTTGACCACTTGAACCCCAGCATCCCTATTCTGGGGGGAACATTCACCAAAAAATACCTTGTGAGTTTGTAGATCTGCTATTTTTGGCAAAGTGATTTGATTTAGACTGAAAAAGGTCTGTTTTGCAAAGTATAGAGGGTCTAAGTGGCTAAACTGAAGTGATGTCGATGAATTCCAAATATTATCAAAGTATTCTGCGGCACCCTCTTTGAGAAACCCTGTTCCAGGCCACAGCATTACTAGTCATTGTTTTATTCAACATGTCTGTTTTCAATTAACTTGAGAGGGCTTTTAAATTATATGATGCATCCATATCATTTGGGAACCCATTTTAATCTCCTCAAGCTGTGTATTCTGTAACTATTCCTGAAATAATAATAAAATTGTTTGTTTAATATAAAATACAAAATAAAAAAGTTATGGGAAATGTGATTTAGAATGTAGGATAGGCATACTTGTGAAAATTGTTTTTCACAAAGCAGTAATGGAAATGCTTGGCTCACGTCACATCATATCAACTTGCTTCTTGATGTGCGATCTCCAGCACCTACCTCCAGCAACAACCTTTCTGCTTGTGTATTCAGCTTATATTATATTTATAAATATAATATTGATGTATTATAAATTATATATTTATATATTATAAAACAACAATGTTTGTGAACATCTGGCAGTATCTCTCTCATTGCTCCACTTTCCTGGAATATTGTGTTGTGTAATAACAATTGGGCGTAACAAGTAGAACATGACCTGCAAGTGCTTTTGAGACCGTAGTGTCAACCCCTGACCATTACAACAGCAATAAATAAACTGGAGCAGCTGTTTGTTGGACTAGAAAGTGCAAGACAACACAGATTTTGTTCGCTGTTTTTCTCAAATTTGTTGGTGGATAAACAGCAATTTTTTAATTTGTTTTGTTTAGTATTTGCCTGGTAAATGGCCATGGTAGAGCGCAATAACACAAGAAAATAACGGACTGGTGGACTTCCTCACCTCTGCCTTGTCCACTATTGTCCAATATCAGAACACCTCTGAGTGCAAGTTGTGAGTTGGTTCCTGCTTTTCCGATTTCTTGAAAAAGTTCCTGAGTTCCAGAAAAATATGCATATGCACACCGACACACGCACCTGCACACCAATGCATTAACAACCTCACCAACATTTCAGGCATCCTTCATACTAGCAAAGACAATAGGATGAGACTGGAGGGCCTTCGTCAGTCCTTTGTGCCGTTTGCTATGAGAATGTATTAACCAGGCACGCAAAGGGAAACGATAACTTCTTTTCCTTTTTGTTTGTTTGTTTTTGGCTTTTCTGCCTTTATTGACAGTTGTCAGTGAAGACGGACAGGAAAGAGGGAGAGAGAGTCGGGGAGAGACACGCAGCAAAGGTCGTCGGGAACGGGACCCGAACCCGTGATGTGCCGACAGGCCACACTAGAGCCCAAGTGCCCGGACCGCCAGGCCAGTGATCCGGGCCTTGCTACTCTTTTTTAAGTTATTCATCAGGCAAGGGGATTGTATAGAGTGTATATAATAAATATGAATACATTCTATACTAATACATTATTATTATTATTATTATTATTATTATTATTATTATCATTGTAAATTACTAAATTATACATTATTATTATTATTATTATACGTCTGTATACTTTTATATGTATTGACAGTGTCTCTTGTTCTGCACCAGGCAGGATGATTGTATACTGTAGGGTGTATACATCTGTAATACATTAATTCATATTGGTTTGAGGGTGTCTTTATTGCGATGTTATTCTCCTGTACCTATTGTACTTCTTTGCCCTGTATCTGTAACTTTTACTGCTGCGCTGTGTCTGGCGCCTGAATTTCCCCCGCAGGATCAATAATTAAAGTTATCTAGAATCCAGTTGAGGTTAAATCCTTGCATTAATGCATTAATCTGTGAGTCATTTGCCAGGTTTTAAACACTGCCATGTCATTGCCATTACAAAAGCATAGTCCGTAACAGACCCAAAGCGGCTTTGTTTTTAGTGAAGTGGTTTGAGTCTGGAACCACATGCTGGCCCCTGCTGGCCGGGCATCACCAGAGTCTTCTCTTTTGTGCTGTCTTCCTCTCTGGTTTCCTGTGGTGAGTCTCAATGGACAGATCACGGTAACTAAAGCAGAGACAGTATATAGAAGAGACAGAGACCTCTATCAGTTCACTTCACTCTATCAGTTGAAATGCTAAAGATAGCAGCACTGCCAACGTAAGATGATGCTGTCAGCAAAACTGGCAAATCAACACCTCTTTGTCTGCGTATCAAAAAAGAGAATTCAGTTGTATCGAATGTCATTATCTCACCGTATCTGTATCTTTTGTAGCATTCCATGTTCAATACACCAGTGTTCCTAAATATGATGTCAGAACATTCGATTTAAATGATATCCCTATCGAATAGATTGGTGCACTGTCTTGTTAGTCAGAACTTACTGCCCAGCGGCTGTCGCATGAGTGATCTGACTTCTAAGAGACTTCGCTAAAGGGCATTGTTCCTGTCAGAAAAGTGAGTTTACTCAGTTATCTACTCACTGAATATGTTGTTTGTATTACACATAATACTCATTACGTTTTATTATGTGTATTGATATTGGGACTTTGGATGACTTTGCCTCTACAGAGAGCAAGATAAAACAACACACAATGAAAGGCAACGCATCACTTGCATATGTTTGCATACATTTCACCAGAAGACACATCCGCGGGCCATGGCATGCTGCAATGCTAAATCATTCAAATTCTTTGTGAGAAGGAGACAGCTACCTTCTGAAAATGGAGATAGTGATTTTGAATTGTGGTGACTGTATGAAATTAGCTGTGATTTCAGAGGCATAACTGTTTCATAATAGTCCTCATCCTCTTAGATACTTTATGCATGTCGTTGTTGCTGTCAGGCAGAAACCTTGAATCTCCATATTTCTTTTTCACGTTTTTTCATAAGTTAATGCCCTACGTCATACGGACAAGGGGCCGCAATGTAAATAAGCTGTTAGCTTTTTTTGCGTTTTATCCTTCTGATGGTGGTGTATAGAGCACCGAAGTCTGACGTCACTGCCACTAGAGGGCGCTGTTTCACGGGTTCGTGGCTTTATTTTTGGGGTTGAAATCCCCATTTGGGAATCTTAGATCACGTCATATAAGAACTGTGTTCCAAACATAAGCACACCACCCTGGCGTTTTTGTCAGGGGGGTGGCTCTGCATCGTTTATGATATTCAGTCATATTTGATACAGCCTGTTTCTGGCGAAAATGTAATTAATTCTGCCTTAAAAGTCTTAAGAACTACTACTTCCGGGTCTGATATCACTGTCCCTACAGCAGCCGCGTTCATGGGAAATGTAGTCTTTGGGTTGTTTGACTCGTTTCTAGTGTTTATATTGTGTTACTCTTTGGGTAAATGTGTACATTTACACCTTCAGTCGATGCTTCATATCCATATGAGTAAAATCGCCAGGGTGGTGTGTTTATTTTTGGAACACAGTTCTTATATGAAGCGATCTAAGATTCCCCAATGAGGATATCAACACAAAAAGTAAAGACACGAACCTGCGGAAAAGCGCCCTCTACTGGCAATGACGTCAGGACTTCGGTGCTCTATAAATGTATTTCTGAACATATAAACATTGCCAATAAACATCTCGATCAATCAATCAATCAATCAATCATAGGAGAGTGTCGCACAAAAGTAGTAAAAAATAGCAGATCTACAAGCTCTACCACGTTGCGTTGTGAGCTAGTAGATCACAACGCATAAATAATAATAAAAGCGGTTTTGTACAAACAGTACAAGGTTTCCACAGGACAACAACAATGTGGACCCTGGGGTGTACATAAGGAATGTTACGTGGGCAGAAGAACTGCAGACCAACCCCAGGAGGCCAGCCCTGAATATGTTATCACTCCCTGTCTCCCTTTCTTTCCTTATTTCTCTATCTCTCTCTCTGACTCTTGTTCTGTATTCCTCTGTCACACTCTCTTTCTGTTTCTCTCTTTTCCCTGGTGCTAAATCCCATGGCTAATCTTCCAAACATGCTTAACCAGCCTGGGGAAATGCTCCTGGCCTTCAAAGGTGTCCAGTCATTCTGTCACAGTCCTCTTTCATACCTTCCCATTTTTCATCAAAACAATTCTATACTCACCCTTTCTTTTTTCCCCTCTGTGTATTCCTTTATTTCTTTCTCATGATGTTACAGTTCAGGTGATACAGATTCCCCTCTGTGTCCATGTTCTCCTCTTGTCTCTGATGTGTTCACAAGACTTTACACCACACTTTGTAAGATTGTGAGGTAAGTTATTCTACAGCAGCTAGTTCTAGGTTCACAAAAAGCAGAGATTCTGTAAAGTGTGAGTTTTATGAAAGCAGAGACAAATGACAACAATAGCGTTCTAGTCTTTTGTTGATGATCACTTCTGCAGCAACAAAACAAACAAAGATGTGTCTATTTCTCAACTTTGGGGCTAAACAAGTGATTACATTACATTCAATCTCTAAAAATAGTAGAAAACATCACAAAAACGAAATAATTCAAACTCAAACGTCATGTTGTGCTCTCAATCGTTATGGGAGAGCGTTGCTTTATTCCAAATAGTGCGATATCTGGTTTTGGAAACGGGCACAGATGTTCTTAAGGCAGAAATGAAGACATGTCAACATTGTAATGTTCACAGCCCTGAGTTTTAGAGGGTGTGCCAAACTGATGACGGGCCAACGGCAGCTGAAAGACCTGAGAGGGATCTTATAAAGACCTCAAGAGGTGACAGCAAAGGACAACTGACATGACCCTTGACCTTGCACCTTTTTGGACTGTTCACACACACACACACACACACACACACACACACACACACACACACACACACACACACACACACACACACACACACACACACACACACACACACACACACACACACACACACACACACACACACACACAGCAACTCTGTTTGAAGGCCATGTCAGTAGCTGCTAATGTGTTGCAGAAGCCCAGTAGAGTACTTGCTAACTGCCTGTTTTCTTTCATCTCCTGGGGAATAGATGAGGTGACAGGAGGTGGATGGAAAGCTTCAGGCAACCGGCTGCTGTCACGTGACCATCTCCAATCTCAACCAGGGCTGGGCGATATGACTCCAAATCAACGTCACGATTATTTCATTACTTATGACTCAGGTACGATTAATGAACGATTGTAAAAAAGATATACTGTATATATTAAAAAATAGCAGCTCTACAAGCTCACAACACATCACGTTGCAAGCTTGTAGATTGGCCAATTTTGCTATTGTTGCATGCCACAACAAAATATATATAACGAAATATAATATGTGGTGGTTAATCAGACTAATCCGTTTAGTTGATTATTAAAAAGTTATTTGTATAATATATAGAAAACATATTAAATTATTCAAATTAACCTGCATGAGCAAGATTAAGTTGGTTATTGGTTCTAAATATCGGTTAATTGCCCAGCCCTTATGACAACACAGACAGCAGTCAGGATCACCCCTTTCCCCCTGTTGGACAACAATTCAGGGTTCAAATGATGGGGTTTCAATTCATGTCATGGGTCTCTGGGGTCACTGAATTTCTTCAGAACATTGAGAACAATGTAATGTTTGTATTCTCAACTAAATGGATAGCAGTGAGTCGCAATGTGAAAGCAATGAGATTTAAGTGGAGAGAGAATTAAGATAACGGTGAATCCTGGTTTGTGGTGTGATCAGCATTATTCTGGAGAAAAATATGGCTTAAAATGGCTGAATGTGTTTTTGCCTGAACAGTTTCTGTCATTGTGTGGCGTTGTTTTGCTACCACCCCTATACTGAATGAGCTGACTATGGTACAGTATAGTCATGGTGTAATATAGTACACAGCAAAATTGGAAGTGTTAATTGAACTCTTAAATTATAGAAGGGTTAAATGACAGTATACTTAGGCCCTAGTCAAAATACTGTACTTCTCCTATTCTGCCTGTTTTTCTCATGTTGAGGAACAGTATTCAAGAAGACCCAAGAACAAGAGAGGTTTATTTGTCATGCACTCATACGGGTGTTATTGTGTGTGAATGTAGGTGTGAATGTAGGTGTGTTAGTGTTCCTTCTACATCTTTTCTGCATGAGGTAAATAAATGACTTATTCATCACTATTCTGCAACAGCCAATACAAACAGACTGTCAGCAGTTGTAGTTGTAGTAATGTATTCTCCATTGATCATAAAAGAACATGACGTTCTTCATAGAAACTAATCACTATTTTGGCATTCGCCTCACATGTGGATCATGGAAGGTGAATACAGTTGTAGAACTCGCACGCACGCACGCATGCACGCACACACACATACACACACATCAACACATCAACACTGTCTCTCTCCACGCTCCCAATGTCGGCTTAATTTTCACATTCCAAAAACATCATTTTCTCATCTAGCCTCGGTGTCTAAAAGGATGCAGTAGCAGCAGCAAACTCATAATTATTTAATTCAATATTGGTCACTGCTAGAATCGAGCTGGTAATTAAGTGAGATTCGAAGTTCCGGGATCGTGTATGAATTAGTAATGAGCTAATCAAAAAGTGCTTGAGCTGATTGCTAGGACATTAACACCTACAAATTAACTGTGGGCCATCTCTGTGTTTTACTGGGGTTGCCTGAAAGCTCATAACCCCATTCTCATTTAAAAAAAATTTACTAAAATTTAAAATCCAGTATGTGGGTTAATTTTGAAAAGTTGACTAGTCTGAGATGTAACTTTTCATCTGATTGTATAGAAATAAAGGGATGCTTTACTGGAACTCTAACATGCCGGTAGAAGTTTCATGGGTGAAACAGACTCTCTCTCTCTCTCTCTCCCTCCCTCATCCTACCCCCCCCCCCCTTTCTCCCTCCCTCCCTCTCTCTCTTTCTCTCTCTCTCACTCATCATGCTCTGGTCTGACCTCAAACACAACAGAAGCCGTTGCCTAAGCAATGACGATTAGCACTGATGTTGGGGATCTCCATAACCAGTGTTGGAAAAGTTACTAAAACATAGTAATATATTACTTATTACATATTACTTGTTTAAAAAGTAATATAGTTACTTTACTTATTACTCCCTGCCAAAAGTAATTAGTTACTTATTACTTTAAGTTACTTTTTTTTTCTCGCCCCCAGTAATTGCATCCTTTCTCCCCAAAAGTCTGACTTTGCATTTTCAACATTAGCAGTTGTTTTTTTCTCTTTTCTGCAGCTTACTTTGTAAATTCCTCATTGTTGATTTAACTCTGAAAAGTGTTCTGTACACATGACCAGGGCCGGATCTACCATATGGGCACTTTGGGCACGTGCCCAGGGGCCCCTGAGCATGAAATGGGCCCCTGAGCCCGAGTTCTTTTTTTTTTTTTTGCTCCGCGAAAATATCACCCATTTTCTTGATCATGATATGATTATGCAATAGGAATTAAAGTCGTCATGAAAATTTAGCTCAGAGACGAGGGTGACCCTTTCAAATAATATTTGATGACGAAGATCAAGGGTTCGAAATAATCATATTATGATTATTTCGAACCCTTGATCTTCGTCATCATGCAGTACGTTTGCGTTTTCAGGAAGTAATAAAAAATCGAATGTGATGGACTTTTGATGTAAAAATACACAAAAAAACGTTTTGAGTCACTTCCACCCACCGATGGAATAAAGTGAACACCAGTGACATTGCACTGACACAAAAATCACTCTCCAGTACAGGATGGAGGTCAGTCAAATTATTAAAACTCAATTTCTAATGAACACCAGCCCATGGATACATACGACTGTAGCTCTAGTTGTAAGCCCCTTTGCTGTGTTGCATTATTATATTTGTTGTTAGCAATCATATAATTGCTTGGGATGTGTAAAAGTGACCGATTGGCCAAGTCCAGAGATGCAAATTTGGGGTTCTTTATTTTAAGAATTTATCAACAGTCATTATCATACAGTCATCTCGGGAGCTTCAGTGCCCAGGGGCCCCCAGGGGTGTTAATCTTGCCCTGCACATGATGGGTCCATTTGGTTCCATTTTAATTATATTAACACTAAGACTTTTACTGTGTATGAATTCACGTATTTAATGTATTTTTTGCCTAATAAAATATTCAAATTCAAACACCTGGGCTCAAACTGATAATGACTCATCATGAGACACAATCTTTGAACAACTTCTGTTGTTTATTAAAGCTCCAAACAGTGCTAGGCCAATAAGGCTACATGTGCCAGTGCATTTCAATTCCAAAAATATAGAAAAACTAACATTTCTATATGACTGACTGGCGATCAAAACTGAAAGCATCAAGAGGACTCAGTCAGGACACAAAACACATTCAAACTGAAAATAATCAAATCAAAAGTGTGTGCATACAGCAGCAACCAGTTAAACAACAAAACCTCTTCATAAACTGCTATATTTCTTTGTAAACAAAATGTTTTCTAATAAAATACAAAAATAAAAAGGCTCCCATAGCAACACATATCATCGTGGGTTTCTGACAGAATGTAGGAGCAAATGCAAGTAAAAAAAAATCAATCATTCTGTATGACTGCTGAAAATGTCAAAGAAAGTCAAAAGTGTGCATTGTTTTGTTCCACTTTTGCTTTGACAATGTAAACATAATGCTATTCTGGCTGAGCCTGAGAACTTCAGTATCCCAAGCAGGAATTGAACTTATAACCCATGCACGATTCACCAGTCCAGTTAACAACCCCCTGCACCAACCTACTTTCCTCAATGGAGGAAGTTGTGGCATCATGTAAATAATATAATATATATATATATTGAAAATAGCCGACCTACAAGCTTACGGCGCGTCTTCATCGGTTAACAAGTCGCTTATAATAAGCAGACATGGCAACACTGTTTGATCCGGTTTAAGGCCCGCCCTTCCGCAGCTGATAATTCACACATATATAAGTGCGCAACGTTTCCGTAACCGCTCTAGACCGGATCAGCAGCCTGCATAGCAACTCGATCCCAACCAGTCTACCATTATATCAATGGACCAAAAACAACACAGGATCAAATAAACACAATCAAACCCAGAGTACCACCAAGGCTCGCGAAAAAAAGTAATAAATTACTTTTGGAAAAAAGTAAAGGTAATATTATTACTCAAAACGTGAAAGTAATTAGTTACTTTACTAGTTACTGGAAAAAAGTAATAATATTACATATTACTTTAGTTACTTTCCAACACTGTCCATAACCATTGCCTAACAATGTTGATTCGTGCTGATGGCAAGGATGTCTGTTTATGAGCAATATCTGGGCACGCACCCCACAGGGGGCTCCATACTGTATCTGGGCATGTGACATGCATAAGTGCTGACATCGGGTATGTCCATATTTGGGCTGATAACACGGTGCTTCACGCTGCGTTTTTTGTTCAGCCTTAACCATCATTGTCATGGTTATTGCATTGAATACAAGAACGCTCGCCCCAAAACACGCTCGCCCCGGGTCAAAACCGGTGACCTCAGAACGGTCGCCACCAGGTATTGCTAAACGTAACCTCAGTAAAACTAGGACTAAACCTAACCTTATTCCTAAACGTAACCTCAGTAAAACTATGCCTAAACCTAACCTTATTCCTAAACTTAACCTCAGTAAAACAAATACAAGAATACAAGAACTGCTTGGGGTTGAGCAGTCCGCGAAATATAATAATATATAATAACTAGAGGATGTGCTCCTCGGAGCACAGGTCTCCGCCAGGTCAGGTAGGTATGATATGGGTGATGTCATCATGTGTCTCGCTAGCCAATCACAGTTGGTGACAGACACACACACACACACACACACACACACACACACAAAGTGAAAACATACTCTCCTCCATGCCTTTGGCCTGGCGGAGACAATAATAATTCTCCTCACTTAGATCTACCGTTATGGCACTCAACGGGTGTATTTGCAAAAAGCTCCGGTTTTGGCACTCAATGTGTTAAGTTAGTCATATCTGCCCTGTGCAATTTTCAATTATAAAGTCATAAAAGGCAAACAGAAAAGTAATTTACTCCTATTATGTACCCATGTTCAATGCCTCAAAAACACATTTAAATCGTTAATCACAAATATTTGTCTGACAATGAATTGTGGAGTAAAATGTCATGCTGGTGACAGACCTAACGACGGCTTGTGTTGTGAGTGACGTCAGACCACAGCTCTGCTCCGCCTATATAACGTATTACACATGTCCAGAAAGACTGCGTGTCCGTAGAGGAAGAGATCGGGAGAGAGAGACAGATAGGGAGAGAGAGAGACAGATAGGGAGAGAGAGACAGATAGGGAAACCGAGAAGACAAACAGATAGTCATGTTACGCTGGACGTTGCATTTGCGTAAAAGAGGAACTAAGAATCCCTACACTGCAGCTGTAGCCGTGGGGCAGACGATCTATGTGTTCGGAGGCCACGGGACGGTCGGCGGCCATATGTGGGTGCATGTCTTCAACACAGTGTCGTTGAGCTGGGTGAAGACGCCTCCATTGACGACCAGAAGAGGTGAAAGTCGCCTGGAGGTTCCCTCCATGCGCCGGGGCCAGACGGCTGTGCTGGTGCAAGATGGTATCTACGTCTGGGGCGGTTCCTCGTCACGTCCGAGTCGGAGTTTAGACAAAGGGGTCTTAGACGAGCTTTACGCGTTTGATCTGAACACCCACAGATGGTTGAAGCCCCAGGCTTCTGGGAGCGTTCCAGAGGCGAGGTACGGCCACTCAGCCTGTGTCTTGGGGAAGGTCATGTATATTCACGGAGGAATAACCCAGCCTGGAAGCACTAATGACATCGACAAGTTGGACACCACCTCAATGGTCTGGTCTGTAATTAACACCAGAGGCAACGCACCACCTGCTTCATCCCATCACTCTTCCACCATCATCGGGACAAAGATGTTTGTATTTGGGGGCCACCAGGGGGACATCAGAGTGTTTGACACAGAGACCGACTGCTGGCTGAACGTTCCTGCAAACCTTCATCCAGAAGGAAGACGCTGGACTCATTCAGCCTTTGCCTACAACGATGAGCTGTACATATGCGGTGGCAAATACAGTTACAATGTTGCCAAACCCTTTGACAATGTTCTGTGGAAATTCAACCCAGAGAACTTCTCCTGGAAAAGACTTGACAGCGGGGAGGTCCGCGGGGAAGCCCCCACGCTGCAGATGGATTGGATGTGCAGTTGCAGGGTTGGAGATCGTATTGTGGTCCTTGGAGGATACCGCACACTCAGCGGGAGCGATGTGTCATGTCATCATCACATGCACATCTTAGACTTAAGTCCTAGTCTGAAGACGTTATGTAAGCTAGCGGTTATTCAGTACGGTCTGGATCGGTCTGAACTGCCACACGACATCAGGTGGGAACTGGCAGCCATGACTACCGACGGCGGCAGAAAATATGAATGTCCTGGCTGCTAGTGAGCCCACACATGAATAAAATATAAATAAACAGAAAGCCCATAAAAAAATGTAAACAGAGCCAAAAATATATAAAAACATATTTAAAACTAGAAAATGTGCTCCTCGGAGCACAAGTCTCCGCCAGCAGACCCGTGCTATTTTAATAGCACGGGTCGTCTTGGTAGAACGGGTCGTCTTGGTAGAATGCGCGTGGTTTTTGGTGTTCTGCAGGGGCGACTGAATATGTAGTGTCTGCATCTAAAAAAAATCTTCTTGAAGCAATGTGTCATATGGGAGTCCTCGTAATTGACTGGTTTGTTCAAATGCTTGTCTGTCTTCTTCATCTTCATTGTCTTGAACAGTTTCAGCAGTTGATTGGTGTGTTTGATCTATGTCAGTTTTCTCTAGTGCTACATAATGTATTTGATCAAGGTGGCCAATTGTTACAGTATTAAGACTTCGGCCTTGTTGTGGGATCAATTCAACTCTATAGTCCTCTTCTGTGTTACTGTTGTAGATGAGTATGCTTTCTTAGCTTTGGCCTTCTGCGCCTTTGCTTGACCAATGTTAGGTGTTCTCAGAGGGACACACACACGCACGGACGGACGGGTGATTTGGACTGGAAGGTACTGTTCCAATCAAGACTGATTGATCCTGTCTTACCTCACTTCAAAAACGTAAACGGCTTTTTGAAGTGACACACCTATTTATAGGATTTTATTTCGTCATGCGTCCCTCTAGCCAATCAAAGGCATTGGTGACAACATATTGTCATAGCAATTATATTATCATAGCAATAACTAATGAGATACAGTAGGGTAAAAGATATATCTTTTAGTTAAACAAAAAGTTCTTTGTTAAAAGGTGAATGTTAAAGTAATTTATGTACCCCTGAGATGAGGAACATAAAGAAATATTTATTGTCAAAAATATGTTCTGAAAGCACATTTTGCCAATAGGCTGGTGAACCTCTTGTGTTTTTTAGGAATTTTAAGGCTATGTCTGTAAATAACATTGTTTGTACATTTTGTTGTGATTTGAATATGCCAGCATTAACCCTTTGATTTTGGAATGTTTGACCGCGGCTTTGCCGTAGGGATATCTGAATTTGATCTTTGACTTGTTGTGCTTCCACCATGTACTGAGCTGCCAGGAGCAAAACGGCCATCACAATGCAAAAGGCGTTGGTTAAAATATTTTCTGTGTGTGATGTTTTTTGCTCTTTCTGCTTTTAAACCACCGCGGCCATAAGGGTACTTTGATGGGTTTGCCAACTCTTCAAACTTGTTGTCTTGGTAGAATGCGCGTGGTTTTTGGTGTTCTGCAGGGGCGACTGAATATGTAGTGTCTGCATCTAAAAATGTTCTTCTTGAAGCAATGTGTCATATGGGAGTCCTCGTAATTGACTGGTTTGTTCAAATGCTTGTCTGTCTTCTTCATCTTCATTGTCTTGAACAGTTTCAGCAGTTGATTGGTGTGTTTGATCTATGTCAGTTTTCTCTAGTGCTACATAATGTATTTGATCAAGGTGGCCAATTGTTACAGTATTAAGACTTCGGCCTTGTTGTGGGATCAATTCAACTCTATAGTCTTCTTCTGTGTTACTGTTGTAGCTGAGTATGCTTTCTTAGCTTTGGCCTTCTGCGCCTTTGCTTCTTCATCAGGTTTCAGACGAGGATTTGCTGCTTCTTCAGTTTGCGTAATGGGAGTTAGTTTCATTGTGTGATCTCAGCTGTGATCTCTGTTTGTACTGGAAAGTACTGTTCCTGTCTAAGCTATTTATATATTTATATTACATATTGTGATGTCACATGAAACTCGACCAATGTTAGGTGTTCTCAGAGGGACACACACGCACGGACGGGTGATTTGTACTGGAAGGTACTGTTCCAATCAAGACTGATTGATCCTATCTTACCTCACTTCAAAAACATTAATGGCTTTTTGAAGTGACACACCTATTTATAGGATTTTATTTCGTCATGCGTCTCGCTAGCCAATCAAAAGCATTGGTGACAACATATTGTCACGTGTCACGTGAAGTTTGACCAATGTTAGCTTGGCTGGGAGGGGGGGGGACACACAGCGGGACAGAACGAAAACATACTCTCCACCTCCGGCGGAGACAATAAAACTCTCTTGAAGCACTTTGTTTATGATATAAGAGACTTAACTTATGCATTTATAAAATGTATGCCTGAAAGGCATAATGAGACATAATGAGTAAAGACAACTTATTTTTTACAGCAGTACCCCAATGAGCATTTTATAGGCTAATAGGCTAAAACATTTTCTTTCAACGTCAATTCTTAGCCTAGATGTTGATTAGCTGTTTTTTAAGGGTCTATATATAGACCGTCTATATTATGGCTGTTGAAATGACGTCTATAATATAGACGTCTAATATAGACATCTATATATAGACGCTTAAAAAACAGCTAATCAACGTCTAGGGTTCCAGGCTAAGCCTAGACGTTGAAAAAACGTTCACTTTTAGACCAGTTATAACCCGGTTTTAGACGGAGGTTGTTCTGAATCCAATGGCCCGTACTGACATACTGGCACCGTGTACATACTGGCACAGTGGAGACTGTTGGAGTTAAATTTACACTGATGAAGTTACTGTGTGTCCACAAAACCACTCTCTCCTATTCATTCTCCATACAGCAGCTCCACAAAGCGCCTCTTGATGATACTGAAAATGCGATGTTTGGTTCTCTGGTCTTGTGTACTCCCCCCCACCCCGTTCGTGGACTCCACAGAATGGAATAAACTGTCTAACGTCTTTGAAATAACAGGGTGGAATTTTCCTTCAATGCATTCTGTACACACACACACACACACACACACACACGGACACACACACAAACACACACACACACACACACACACACGCACACACACGCACACACAAGCACACACACGCACACACACAGACACACACACACACACACACACACACACACACTGCTGTGCTTGGACAGCTCTGCCAAGGCTTCATACAAGGAAACAGCATACACTGTGTATTCACTATTCACTGAAAGGACAGCAGAGAGAAGGAGAGCGAGACGACCAGCTGATGTTTCCTTTCTTTTGACTTGTGACTCTCCTTTTTATTCATTCTTTTGTTCAACTTTCACACATTCCCTTCCTGCACAAGCATTATGCCCCCACCGTGCACACGCGCACATGTGCGCACGCACGCACGCACGCACGCACGCACGCACGCACGCACGCACGCACGCACGCACGCACGCACGCACGCACGCACGCACGCACGCACGCACGCACGCACGCACGCACGCACGCACGCACACACACACACACACACACACACACACACACACACACACACACACACACACACACACACACACACACACACACACACACACACACACACACACACCTGCACTCTCCGGTCTCTTGCTTCATTTCTCTCCCTCTGTGGATGTGATTTCCTTTGACTAATGACAAACACGCACACAGTGACAGTTTTTGACGGTTCCAATGAAAGGTAATTTAATGTAATCCTGCCTACAGTCAGGATTACAGCGTCTAGACTGAGCTGGATAGAGGAGTAATCACTTTTCGTTTTTCACTCACATTCAAGCGGTAGATTGGCAGGTACAGCATGCCGCGTGCTGTGCAGATTGCTGAGTGGTTGAAGGGTCGCTGGTTTGGTTCCTGGAAACAACCATACCCGAAAGATAGCATAATAGGCCATGCCCCTCAGCATAGGGCATTCAGCCTTTGCACCAAGCAGCTGCTCAAGAGTAGTTAACCACTTTCAACCTGGGCGTGTCCGTATTTTGTCATTATGGGCCAAAATGTACACAAATTAACCATAATTGCACACCGTTAATTTAACTGTTAAAGTGTAGAAATTGACCTTCAAGGGTTAAATGACAGTGTAGGCCCTAATCAGAATACAGTACTTCTTATATCCTGCCTGTTTTTCTCATGTTGAGGAACAACAGTTCATGACAAATTGCAAAAACAGCAGATCTGCAAAAACAGCAGTGTTGTGAGCTTGTAGATCTGCTATTTTTTCTATTTGTTGTAAGACAAATTGTATAGGAGTTAAGTGTAACGTACTTTATCATTCATGAACTATTGCCAAAAGTCTTGCTGATTCTCCATTTATGTTACAGTATGGATTGCAAAGGTAACAGAGCTTGTGCAACAATTAGTAAACGTCAATAATGATTTTTTTTTCTCAACAAACATATCTTACAGTGATGACTACTAGACTCTCCCAAAGCTGGCAGCAGAAGTGCTGAGAATGCAGTGTGTGTTATCACAGGTCAAGTGATGCTCACACTGTGGGCAGGGGCCCACTGGTGGGCTGTGAGGATATTGCAAGAGGGCCCGAAATAATTGGAAAAACACTACGATTTTAATAATATCACATTCATATTTTAGAAAAATCTATGTAAAACAAATGTCATGGTACTGTATTTCTTCTTTAAACCTTAAAAAGCTAAGTTTCATTGTGATACCAATAAACCAGAACTTAAAGTAGCCCATACTACAGTATGCTGGTTCCATTGATCCAAGTCAGAACAGAGTCAATTGATTGATCATGAAAATAAACATGCTCTGAAAATGCATGCGGCCCACCCATTTGACCACTTAAAGCAGGGCTACTCAACTTAAGATGGCTCAGGGGCCACTCAGCAAAATACCAAAAGTCCAAGGGGCCGCCAGCTAAAAATGACGGTCCTATTTTGGATTTTGTAACACACACTACACATTGTTATTGTTATAAGAAAATGTACTTTTTGACATCATATTGAAAGTGTACCTGTTTACTTTGTGTGTATGTCCAGTGGCATCAGTTCAGCAAAAGCTAAGGTATGGCAAGGTTAGGGTTGCCAACTCCCAGAGATTGAATTAATGGACACCTATCCTGGGCGCGCGGCGAAGCCGTGCGCCCAGGATAGGGCGCAAACCCCCCAAACCCCCCCAAAAAAACGAAATGCATAGAAAACTATGCATTATACCTGTAACAATTGACGCACCTGTATCTATGTCTGTCTGTTTGTTTTTGGAAAAAAAATTAGCAACACATATATTTGAACGGAAATGTATATTTTTATCCTGTGCTTAAAAAAATAAAGAAAATAAAAGTTTTTTTTTTTTTTTTTTTTACCATGAGGGGCCGCCAAGACGCTGCGTTGGGGCCGCATGCGGCCCGCGGGCCGCGGGTTGAGTAGCGCTGACTTAAAGGGACTACACCATGAATTTGAACTTTTCCTTCTTTTTTGTGTGTTTTTGGTCTCCCCTACCTCTCTTCTATCCCCAAAAACACCCCAGTTTGAACACTCAGGCTTTCACAGCATATCTGGGGTTTTCTGTAAATTGGTCTCAACACAGACCAAACTGATTTTCACCCGAACGTGACGTCGCGTTCGGTACAATCCCTCCCGTTTTTTCAGTTACAAAAAATATATATATATATTTTTTTTTTTACTTTTTCCACACAGAACCAGGAGATAACATGCATACAAACTGGCTCAATAGCGCCCCGTGCCAAACAGGACAATGTGGTATTGCAGGTGAAAGTGCTTTATAAGCCAGAGAGATGTTAGTTGGAATGAGTATATCTGAGGCTTGATTTAGGCTCAAACCTTTTGAAAAACGTTTGAGGGACATAAACAATATGATATTAAATATTAAATATATTTTTTTAATTCATGGTGTAGATCCTTTAACACAGCAGCCGATAGGCCGATGCTTAGGGTTAGGTAGGGTTAAGTGGTCAGATGGGTGGGCTGTGAAAACTTTTGGAATTTTTAAGTGGGCAATGATCCCGAAAAGGTTTGAGAACCACTGTTCTAGAGCTACTCTGTTGACAATGGATAAGAGACTTGCCACATACATTCTTACAGTAAAGCCTTCGGGGTATATTTTCTACATCAAAAGCAGCCTCATACAAAGCTTGTTTGTTTCTTGCAGCGTTACATTTTCTGATTCTGACAGAACATAGAGGATGGCATCGCAGACTAGAGATTGCTCAATGGTTTCAAAATTTGGGAGAAAGCCATTCATGTTAAGAAAAAGATTCACTAATCTTGTAAAGTAATGACAAGAATAACTTGTGGATAATGCTTTGGAGTTGAATTGTCCTTTATTCCAGTAAACGAAGCATTAGGTACCTGCTCCCTGGTGGTGCTTTGAATGAAGTTGTACTGACACACTGCTTTTAATAACAGTGTTTAGCTTATTTATTTTTTTAAGGAGTGAAAAAAGCCTTTCCTTTCATAATTCCTGCTGAGACATTTCCATTGAGGTGCAGACACTGTGACAATCATTGAAAATACAAAGCGCACACAGAGACACACTCTCTCTCTCTAATGCATGTGGTTCCCAAACGGTGTGCCGTGAGACAAGTCCAAGTGTGCTTTGGGTTTTTTAAAACCACACAGTATTATTGTGTGTGTGCGTGTGCGTGTGTGTGCGTGTGCGTGTGCGTTTGTGTGTGTGTGTGTGTGTGTGTGTGTGTGTGAGTGTGTGTCTATATATATACATATAAAAATATGTATATATATTGGTATGCGTTGTGCACAAATAGTTATATAATAGTTATATAGTTACAGCACTATTTTCAAGTACACGTCAATCTCGTGTATCACCATACAAAGCATGATGCCATTCAGACAGTGAAATTACAACAAATTCTGGACTTTACAACGGAATCACTTCATCTATTCAACTCAGACTGAGTTGTGCTATAATAGTGCATGTACTTCACTGAAAATGGTAATTTAAGCTTCAATTTCTGTCAGTTTGTTTTTGTGTCCGTCTTCTTGCCACGACAGATACGCATTGTCTGTGACAATGTCTTTGTCTCTTTTTGTCCTTAAAGCCCAATTTTAATGTGACCAATTCATCGTACGCCCATGTCGCTCACCGAAGATAACTTCAGCAATTTGTCGTTTACGAAAAGAAAAGCTTCAATGTATTTTGGGGTCTTTTTCTAGGCTGTTCATAAAGTATTCTTTCATTTTATTTGTCCCCTGTGTTCTGCAGTTTAATTTTTCATGTCTTCCCTAAACATCGTGTCCTGCTATGATCCTGTACTCTCCTTGAAGCAGACTTTTCATTGGGCTTCTGGTTTGATTATAAGTATATAGTTATGATGTATTGACCTATTTCATAGGACGACAGACATCCTGCCATCCAATCAAGAAATGAACACTGCATTGATTTTCTATGCACAAGATTGTAATGTTAGTTTTTAGACCATTACATAGATTGTTGTGTAAACAAATAAAACTGCTCAAACAAAATGTTTTATGATAAATCTACTAATACACTCTTTATTGCTTAAGAGGTTAGATACTGCAGTGGGATTTTCAATCTAATTTAACTTTAAAAAAAAAATCTGTTCTTTCATTTCTTTTTTGGGGTAAAAATAAAAGCCAAATAACCAATTATAACCCAAGAGGGAATCCCTCTTGATAGGGAGATATTAGGCTTTTGGTCTTCAGGCCACTCTGCTACACGTAGCCTTTGGTGTGTGTTTGCATGTGTGTATGAGTGCGTTCTCCAGCAGCATTTCAATTTGATGACACAGATACATTGTCCCCTTGTCTCTTTTTCTCTGTGTATTCATTTATCTATCTCGATAGGTGCTTTTGTTCCCACAGCGACAGTGCACCCAACTACAGGGCGCAGTAAGGGTCAAACAGAGCCATCTAGGGAATGAGATTGCCAGTGGCCATCAACAAACAACCTGCCAAATGACTCAAATCTAAACTGATGTGAAAGGGCTGCTAGCCCCGACGTTCCATTGTTCAATACTCGGGATGGGACTGACACACACACACACACACACACACACACACCCACACACGCTTGTTTGCACACTGACTCACAAATACACACACACATACTCTCGCACGCGCAAGCAAGCCTGCACGCACGCGCGCACACACACACACACACACACACACACACACACACACACACACACACACACACACACACACACACACACACACACACACACACACACACACACACACACACACACACACACACACACACACATTCAAGCACACTCACACACAGACATTCATACTCAAACTCTTCTCGCTAATTTGAAACATTCTTGTGCACACATGCGCACATAGATGCACACATGCACGTGCACACACACACACAGACAGACACACACAGACACACGCACGCACGCACACACACACACACACACACACACACACACACACACACACACACACACACACACACACACACACACACACACACACACACACACACCCATCACATCTAGTTGAGTCACCTGCCCCCACCTCCTCCCACTCCTTCCCTCTGTAATCCAGTTGAATGTAGCTGGATATTAGATTAGAAAGTTATAGATGTGATTATTCGTCCCTGGGCACTGCCATCTATCCGCTGATTAAAACGTGAACTGGGGGTCATTATGTAACTGCTTAAAGAGATTAAACCTTAGTCACCCCATGTGGGTCTGAGCTCCATTGTTACAGGTGGCAGAGGAATTGGCATGGATGATGGCACAACTACAGCTGAGCATGGACAATGGAGAGAGAGAGAGAGAGACAGACAGACAGACAGACAGACAGACAGACAGACAGACAGACGCACAGAGAGAGAGAGAGAGAGAGAGAGAGAGAGAGAGAGAGAGAGAGAGAGAGAGAGAGAGAGAGAGATACTGAATTATAGAGGCAATAGCTTCCCACTGGATATACAGTTTTGTGTGTGTGTGTGTGTGTGTGTGTGTGGGGTGTGTGTGTCTGTGACCTATTTCGACCCACTAATACATCAATGTTTCTTCCAGTCAGGCAACAGTGGCCTCTATACAGTGAGTAAACATGGCCCTTTTTGTGGTTTTATCCATGTTCATATACATAATGAATATAGTGATGTAACAATACATATGAATACAGTGATGTAACAATACAGTACATACTCTACTCTAGAGTGATGTAACTATAAATACAGTATTCTAAAGTGATGTAAATACATACAGTATTCTAAAGTGATGTAACTATACATACAGCATTCTAAAGTTATATAACAATACATACAGTCTGAATAAAGTGATGTAACAATACATATGAATACAGTGATGTTGGATTGTCTTTGAGGATCTTCAATTTCAATGAGGAACAGAAAAGGGATGGGAGGTAGAGAAAGAGAGAGAGACCTTGGAGAGTTTGATTAAAAGTAGATGCGATGGCCAGACCGTCTAGCAACTGTGCGCACACACACACACACACACACACACACACACACACACACACACACACACAGACACACCGACACGCAAGCAGTCACGCACACACACACACACACACACACACACACACACACACACACACACCACACACACACACACACACACACACAATAAAAACTTTCACCGTTATTTTCGTTCGTTCAACTTGAGTGGAGGAGTTGTGCACAATATTTATGTGGTATAAATGATGCCTCGCACGGGAGTGACAACCTAAAATTTGCACTGTGAAATATTCACAACTGATTGAGCAGGACTCGGACTCCCATTTAACATTTAAAAGAATGAGTCAGCTTATGGGGGGATGGTGGGATTGCTTGACCTCTAACTGTGAAAATCACCCTTCAATTCAGCAAGAATGTTCAACCACACATATTTACTGGCCATTATCCAGCACACCACCTTGAACTGTACAAATCACACTGGGTTTCTCACCTATTATTTTCAAACAGGCTTCTCTAATGGTGTGTGCTTGTTTGGCTGGCTGCACTAGAGGGACTGTGCAAATCACACTAGACAGATCACACAAAAATGTTTCAGGTTTGATAAATTAGCATTTTACTTCTACATAGTAAAATCCAGAGTGTTATTGTAACTTGTAGAGTGAACATAATATGGAACCATATTATGTGTATATTTGTACACTCTGGGTTACAAATGTCTTATTGTGTAGAAATCCAAATGCCACTGACTGAACTAACCAGTTAATTTCAGCTAGTCATTTGTTACTTTGTGTAAGAGGAAATATATATGAATGCAATGTGCTATTTAAAGTCTTGTTTCAATAGATGCTAAAGCAAGCATATGCACAGCACAGATACTTGTTAATCTATTATTACAATTGCCTTAATTCCACGCCCCCAATGTCTGTTTGTTTGTTTGTTATCGTCGTTGATTGGCTAGGACTGCTCACGTGGCGCAGTCGGACGTGATGTGATGGAGATGGCGAAGCTGTGAGGTGAAATAGGCTATATGCACATCAGCCATATTGGAAAGAAATTGGGCCTTCACAGGTGTGGACCCGTAAGGGTCCATTTGGTTCCATTTGTATACACTTGGTTCCATTTGTACACTCTCAGAGTTATGGGGGTCCTTGAAATTAAAAGGTTTGAGAACCACTGTGCTACACTAAATGGAACAGAGCCTTCATTAGAATCATTGGTAACACCTGTGAAGGAAGTACGGAAGAGGCCCAATTTCTTACCAATATGGCTGCTGTGCATAGAGCCTATAGCTTTTCTATGACATACGGTTCAACTTTTTGCATGTGTGGCATCCCTAATAGTTACTGATAAACGCTTTTGGAAGTGCGCTCTACTAGTAGAGACAATTATTACATGTGATCCAATTTGGGTTTGATTGATGTTGCGTTCAAAATATCTGACGTTTTTTGTAAAAACACAAACAATCAAACAAAAAAGAAAACAATGCATGTATGTGTATGTACTGTACTGTATATGTATATATATGTATACAGTACGCACTACGCATATGTATATGTATATGTATATATATATATATATATATATATATATATATATATATATATATATATATATATATATATATATATATATATATATATATCACAGCGCAACAAGGTGCTGGGCTGTGGAAACCCCATCTCCATTGACTGCTGCCACTATAAGTGCTGATCCATTTCCAAGTGCACCATATGTTTCCAGTGTAACTTATTGCTTTCCCATTCCCAATAAAGTGGCTGAATAAAAAGGCTTTTACAGGTCCCCGTGGGTAGCAGCTACTACTGGTGGCAGTCACAGAGCCGTGGGTCCGCTGGGGTGACAAATAGCACCAGGCACATATTTTACTATTGCCATTTACAATGCATGATCCACACAGCGCAGCTCAAATGACTGTGCAGCAACACTGCCAAGAGTTATGTTAGCTGGGAGTGTGTTTGTGTGATGCACGTACATCATGTGAGCACATTATGCACAGACACACACATTTATGTACACACACACCCAGGGTGGCAATGAAACTGGGCAGCGTGTATGGTAAAACATAAAGGAAACAAACATTCTTGTACATATCCGTTAGTTCTGCCGACAAAATGTAGTCGAGGTGCTGAGCTGGCTATACTGTTGCTATACATCACTGTGAGGCGTCATGCCTGTGAATCATGTGGTCAGAATACCATGCTCTCCCCTATCCAGATGGATATGTGCCATTACCTATTAAACTATTCATTTTGACGAGGAACATCTGGGACCCACACCCACTCAAGGGCCGTGGAGGGCCCCGGACCTCATTTTCAGGGCCGCTGCATTAAGAGGGACATTTAAAAGGGGCATTTGGGTGGCACTGAAGGCGCCTCTTTAAGTGCAAATTAAATCCCCAAGTTAATCGTTGATTCGTCGGCAAATATGCATGGGAAAATAACACCCTGACCGCCATGGACTTGTTACATTGGAACAAATTGCCCCTTTCTCGGTTAACCATTGAAACCGGGAAAGCATCTGTGTCATTTTAGATTTTTGCTATTCAAAAATAGCAGATCTACAAGCAGCTCATGCCGCACTGCGAGCTTGTACATCTGCTATTTTTGGAACCTTTTTGAAAAATCTTGAAAGTGATTTAGAAGGCATTTGTAGAATCTGTCTCGGGTCTAAAGACCGGGAAAGCATGTGACTTTTTAGATTTATTTGGCTATTCAAAAATAGCAGATATACAAGCTCATAGCACGGCACCGAGTGCCGCGCTATGAGCTTGTAGATCTGCTATTTTTTTTTTAATTGTGAAAACAATTGCAAATCTTTGAATATATATATTTTCAAAGCGAACATTTGTCACTCAAATCTTGCTTCTGGGGGGGTCCCTGGAACAAAATATTTTGAGATGGGGGTCCGCGGCCAAAAACATATCATTTTGGGTGGTCCTTGATATGAAAAAGATTGAGAACCACTGATATAGCAGCATAAGTTTAAAAAAACAAAAACAAACTGTCAGGATTTAGAAGACATTTTGTAGAATCGGCCTCAGGTCTTAACTTGACTGAAGTAGCCAATAACAACCAATAACAACAATCATCCCATGGGTCAGTCTTCTCTTCTCTCTCGGACATGAAAGCGACCGTCAGGGGGCAGACATCAGTCAGTTCAGTTTAGAGCTCAGTGCCTTCCTTCCTTCCGCCGAACACAGAGACACACGTTTGCCCGTTTTTTTTCCCCACCACCAGAACGGCTTACACACGCGCGCGTGCACGGCCGCACGCACGCAACACTTGCATAGAATACATTGAAGCAGCAGCAATTGTCGAGAGCACGCGCATGGATGGAGAGAGGAGAGCGAGAGCGAGAGGGACAGGGAGAGTAGGCATGTGTATGTTTGTTTGTCTGTGTGTGTGTGAGAGAGAGAGAGAGAGAGAGAGAGAGAGAGAGAGAGAGAGAGAGAGAGAGAGAGAGAGAGAGAGAGAGAGAGAGAGAGAGAGAGAGAGAGAGAGAGAGAGAGAGAGAGAGAGAGAGAGAGAGAGAGAGAGAGAGAGGCTACTTTAAAGTGCACGAGGATGGATGGAGATAGATCATAGAGATAGAGTTTAGTTTCCATAAAACACAGCCAAACTCAGCAGGAAGAGCACGTGATGCTTGATTCAACTAATGATGATTGTGCCTGGAAGTGGAACCTGGATTCATTTCACGATGTAGACCTATTTTATGCAGGTATAGCCCACTGCAATGTAAACTATGTTCCCCATTAAATAAAGGCCCTTTGAATTGGGATAGAGATTACATTATATTACATTAAAAATAAAGAGAGAGAGAGAGAGAGAGAGAGAGAGAGAGAGAGAGAGAGAGAGAGAGAGAGAGAGAGAGAGAGAGAGAGAGAGAGATGGTTTTGATTGTTTTTATTTGACACTTGCTTTGGCAACACAATGTAAACGTATGTTTTATCATGCCAATAAAGCTCCTTTGAATTGAAGAGAGAGAGAGAGAGAGAGAGAGAGAGAGAGAGAGAGAGAGAGAGAGAGAGAGAGAGAGAGAGAGAGAGAGAGAGAGAGAGAGAGACTTCCACTAGGTAGCCAGAGGGCGGTGGCATTTCTCGCTCCGCGTAAACGGGGAGAGCGGAGCAGCAGAGAGACGGAGCGCTCGTGACGAGGTATAGCAGTGGAGGAGTAGAGGAGTAGAGGAGTAGTAGGAGCCCCTCGTTTTATCACTGTGCTGCTCAACCTGCGCGTTTCCTCCAGGAGTTTACAGGACACCGACCCGGACCACAGGCTACACACACACAGTCAGGCTCTATACCTGTCTCTCTGTCCACCTCCAGCCCTTCTTCTTCTTCCTCTGTGACGTGTGACCAACCCGTCAAAAAGCTGCGTGTGTTTGTTTTATTTCTTCCCGCCAAGCCAAAGACCAAAGGAGTTTTGGCGTGTTTTTTCCCACGACTTGTTGTTGTAATGGGGGAAAGTGGACAGTGTTGTCGGAGAGCTGGAATAGCAGCACGCTGCGGCACGCCGGGGATTGTGCTGCTGCTCCTGGCGCTTACTACGCACCAAGGAGTCCTAGCCCAAGGTAAGAGGAGCGAAACAACGGCTGTTCTGAGTGGCATCACAGTGATGATGGTGTGGTGGTGTATGGAGGACAACATATGGCTCTGTCACATCCATCCTATATTCTGTATCGTTGTGGTTGAGTTGATGACTTCTCCAAAATGCCATTCATAAAAACCGTTCAACTCGGCACAGCCTACCTGTCTGTCTGCGTATGCCTTGCTTTGCAATTATAAGTTGTGTGAAACGAAGCCAGAAATTACACATTATTAGTAATTTCTGGCTTCGTTTACAAACCATTTGGGTTAATTCGTTATTTGGTTTTCTCTTCGTCAACTAGACTTGAAAGTTCATTGTGGTGAGAAATGCATAGACTGTCTGCCACCATGCAATAGCCATCATCACGAGAAGACGCGCTCGAGGAGGAGAGACTATAACCACGACCATGGTCCATGTTGATATTGTGTTTATCACACAGTGATATACATGCCTAAACACTTTAAATAAAATGTTTGGTTATGATTTATGACATGATGAAGATATCCTAGGTTTGTATCAAGCTCCTGCGTAATGCGCGCTGCGGGGAACGCGCGGTTTCGTAATTTCACTCTCCCTGCCGCTATAAAGAGGATTAAAAAACAAGCATACGTTGATTCGTTAACGTAATTAATGAATTAATTGCCTTTTCCGAAACTGGGCTAATGTTACAGTTTATTTTTTAATTCGGTCTATAATAACGCAGACAGAGTCTTGCAGACTATTCCCATATTGCCACATTTCTCTCATTGCCCATGGGAATATTTCACCAACAGCCACCGATGTTTACTAATTATTTAATCAATAATGGACATTTGAGGGATATGTTTTGAGTCAGTGGCCTCGCACCGACATCTGATACATTCATTGCATTTCGTCACTGACAGAAATGTAGAGAGTGGAATCGAAAATGTTAGGGTTGTTGTTTTTTTCCGGGGGCATAATTCCCTCTCTTCACGTTGATGACACAGAACTGAAGGTCTCACATTCACAGCATCTCCTCATCCTGCTTTCTTTCTTCTGAACGTTTTTAACATGTTAGTTCGGACACGTTTTCCTTCTTTCATTCCTCTCGCCACTTTGCGTCTGTTGCCTTGGTCCAAACAACTTGACTCTTGTTCCCCTGTGTGTCTGTGTGTGTGTGTGTGTGTGTGTGTGTGTGTGTGTGTGTGTGTGTGTGTGTGTGTGTGTGTGTGTGTGTGTGTGTGTGTGTCTGTGTGTTTGTGTGTGTGTGTGTGTGTGTGTGTGTGTGTGTGCGCGCGGGTGCATGCGTGTGCATGCGTGCGTGTGTTATTGAATGGGGAAAACGCATGGAACCAAACAATGGAACATTGCTGATCCTGTGCGTTATTAGATTAAATCAATTGCATAAAACGCACATGAGGTTATTCAATAGTGACAGTTTTGCTATAATATTTTAATTCATTGTTTTTAAACGAAATGGCTGCAGACTCTCAACCAAAGCAAAGCAATGGTGTATGGCCAGACTGAGATGGATAATAAGTAGTAATGATCATCATAATGTGACATTGATTAAGATGACCATGGGGATAAGGCTTCTTAATTATTCCACAGCGCATACAGTAAGCACTTGGTAGAAAGTAAACTTTTTTAACCACTTATTGATTTACACAATATGACATTACACAATTCCACTTCTAGCTTATGGGTGCAACAGACAGATAGAGGAAGAAGGTTAACAACTGCTTAAAGATACTTTGTTGACCGTAATCCCACAGGCTTCTGTACCTGTTCCCCTCCCTTTTCCCTCTACACACCAAACCTCTTAGAAAATAGCCAAGCTCTCAGCGCGTTGCAGGCAGCCCATTGTGAGCTTGTAGATCCGCCGTTTCCCCCGAATGTTCCGCTATTATGACATGCCCCAGAATAGGGACGCCAGGGTTCAAGTGGTTAAATGCTTCCTTACTTAACCCTTGGTCTACCCTTGGTGTCGGTTTAACACAAGGAATTCTGAAGTGTCCTCTGCATTGTTGTAAAACAGCTGTGGTTCTTTCTGTGTGGACACTGGCTCAAAGATCCGCACATGGTATTCATGATTCTGCTGCTATAGGCTTATGTGTTGCCTTTGTTATGCTGCTTGGCTATGGTTCCAAGATTCATTTGTTATTCTGAGATATTCTACATTCCTCTTAATATTTGATATGCCTATAATATAGCACGCTGTGTCTTAAAATGAACACACACACACACACACACACACACACACACACACACACACACACACACACACACACACACACACACACACACACACACTCTTCTCTCTCTTTCTCTCTCTCAAGAATTCCAGGGTACAGCATAAACTGTTTTAAAATGTATTGTTGGATTCTAGACAATTTTAACAGAAAATACCGGTGCTTTTGTGCATGCCTGTCCATACAGTATGCATGTGTGTGCATGCGTGTGTGTGTGTGTGTTCAGAGTTGTAAAGAAGTACTAAAAGTACTCCCTCTTGTGTGAGTATTTTCGGCCTTGCATAACATACTGTATGTACCCTTGTGTGTTGGGTGTGTGTACAAGCGAGCATTCTTGTGTGTGTGTGTGTACGTATGTGTGTGCCTGGCATTATTAATGTAGGCTGCACTGTGAAATCCTCAGTGTTCGAGTGTACAAATGTAACCAAATGGACCCTTTAAGTATTTGGTTACGTTTGTGCATTCGCAGAGTTAAATGAACACCGAGATTTTACTATGTACGAAGCAAGCTGGGCTCAAATCGTGTTTAAGTCTGTGTGTGTGAGAGTACTGGCATTATGACATTGTCACAGCTCCCATGCTGTGTTCTATTATGCTCTGATCCTCTCCCATGGTGCTTTGCAGACAAGCAGGACTCAGCGTTGGCAAGGGACAGCTGGGAATTATTGGAACCAAATGGGACAAACTGATTGGCTGGGGAACACTGTCAATGGCATATTATTGGCTGAACAAATTTTATGTGGTAAATTTGACGTGTTTTTTTTTTTGTGTGTGTGTGCGCGTAAGAGAGAGAGCGAGAGAGAGAGGGGGTGGGGGAACAGATGAATGAAGAAGAGAGAGTTCTCTCTGGGTGGTTTGTAGTAGCTTTGATCACTCCACTAAGACTTGACAAGCTGACTGACTGACTGGTACATGCGCGCGTTCGCGCACACACACACACACACACACACACACACACACACACACACACACACACACACACACACACACACACACACACACACACACACACACACACACACACACACACACACACACACACACACACACACACACACACACACACACACTACTGCAGTTGTTGAGCTGTTGCATTGTCTGACCACAAAGAAATATTTCGTGTGTTTTGTGTGTGTGTGGGGGTGTGTCTGAGTGTGTTTGTGTTTGTATGAGTGTGTTTCTGAGTGTGTCTGTGTGCGTGTATATTTTGCGGTGTGTGTGTGTGTATGTGCTCCAACCGTCGTCATGCATGTGTGTGTGTGAAAGGAAGTCTTTGACCGTGTCTGGGGTTGAAGCCCACCCCTCCCCACTGCTTGGAGTACCCCCAGATTTCTCTCCCTCTCTTTCTCTCTCTTTCTCACTCACACACTTCAACGACTCAAATTGAAGTTCTGACCAGTTAGGAGACATTCTTCCTCTCTCTCTCTCTCTCATTTAGCTCTCACACTTTCTTTTTAACGTACACCTTCTGCATTTTATCTTGATGCATGCAGCCTTTCCATGCTCATTCGTCTACTCCAATGAACCAGACCGGACCCAATTGCACTTAAGCTTTGCCACATTTCAAATTCTACCTCTCAGGACTTATTTGTCATAGGAATGGGCAATATATCGATACCATATAGATTTTGTGATTTGACTACATATTGTCTGGAATTTTGATTATCGTCACAATATGACATTATTTGTCACAGCATTCATATTGATATGATATTGGTATTTGGTCAAAATGTAGGGATATTAAATTTAGTCCATATTGCCCAGCCCTATACTTTTGTCAATTTACACACATTTCTACGTAGATTTTTGGCCAGCAGCAGGGTCATATAACAAAAGTGTACGTCAGGCTTTATGGTACCATGTATTCACATATGCTACGAAATTGAAGTAAACACAACAATTACAGCTCGTGCTATTTCTAGAAGAAAAACCTAAACCCAGCCTATTTGTGCAACGCAAAGAACTCGGATGAGTTAGTTCTTCGTAGAAAGTGTTGTGTTTGGTTCCATTTCAGTACTTTAAAAGTGGCCTGTGTGTGTGTGTGTGTGTCTGTGTGTCTGTGTGTGTGTGTGTGTGTGTTACTTTGTCTTTCAAAGGGCCATGTCAAGAGATCACACTACTGACACCATTCACTGTCTCTCTTCATAGGGGGAAACCCCAGAGATTGAACAGAAGTGTGTGTGTGTGTGTGTGTGTGTGTGTGTGTGTGTGTGTGTGTGTGTGTGTGTGTGTGTGTGTGTGTGTGTGTGTGTGTGTGTGTGTGTGTGTGTGTGTGTGTGTGTGTGTGTGTGTGTGTGTGTGTGTGTGTGTGTGTGTGTGTGTGTGCGCACGCACACGTGTGTGGGTGCTTGCGTGGGTGCACGCGCTAGAGAGTGCCACACAGAGAAAGAGAGAGAGACGGGCAGAAATGGAAGGAAGAAAAGAGAGGGGAAAGAGAAAGGGGAAACTAAGTGTTGTGAAACTGATTCTCAGTGACTCCTGCTGTTAGCCCTAATTCCTTCTAGAGTTTCATATAAAGACGTGGAATTATGAATTTTTCATGGCCTGCGAAACCCAATGCCTCATTTGGGGCTCTCATTTCCATGCATTTCGTTTTGTGTGTGTGTGTGTATGTGTGTGTGTGTGTGTGTGTGTGTGTGTGTGTGTGTGTGTGTGTGTGTGTGTAATGTGTATTGTGTGTTTGTGTGTGGGGGGTGGTTTGAGAGAATGTCGTTTGTTCCAATCAATGGTTTATATAGTTCCCATAGGTCCCGCACTGCAAGAATAATTTAAAAACTTGTATTTTTTAGCCTTGTATTCAGATGTACCCGTTTCATGACCTCTAAAGTAAGATTATCTAACTACAATGGAAGGTTTGAAGAGATTTCGTGAAAATGTGCCCGTGGTTTTAAGGCATTTCTTTCTTGGGAAGTTATCTTAAAGCAAGACTTAAGTACCAACATCCTTTTGTTTGAAGGTCATGTGGATTTGCTGAATTGTTAAGGATTTGAAATATCCATGGTAACAAAAAACTAAAAAAAAAAAAACGATCCTGCCAGAACATGAATATCAGTTCCCTTCAAATAAACTTCAAAAAGCAAGTGGATACTATATCGTCAGTATCATACCCATGATGCATTGCATGAACACATGGAGCTGAGCGGAGCTGACCTAAATTCCGGCAAAACGTAAATGCCTAATTTATACACCGTCGCATGACGTTGTCGTTTGCCGTCAAGAACAGATCTTAAAGCTAACATTGTTGTGTTTAGGCATTATGTTAGAGTATGATAGTTTAGGCTTGGATTTGGTGTGGTTAAGGGCTGGGAGTGCGGTTAGCCAATGAGATTGCATGACCGCAAACTCGTGGATTGCAGAGATTGGTTATGCAAAAACATGACCATTCAAATGAGCTTGTTTAGAAGAAATGCATCGTAAAATAATAATTCAAAAAATTACAACACTTGCCAAACAATAATTTCTTCCAAAGTTCAACACGGAAAAACTTAGCTTCTCTGATTCCTACAATGGACTTAAAGGGATAGTTCACCCAAAACATGATTTTTTTAAATCTATCGATTAGTCACCCCATGGAGAGTTGAATTCATTCAATAATTTGATGACCAGCGGACCGGTAGGCAGCGGTTACGGTAGGAGACACAAAGGAGACTCTTTGTGTCTCCTACCGGAACCGCTGCGGGTCATCAAATTATTGGCTTAGGAATGTGTCAAAAACAAAAAAATATCCATGAATTCAAGTCTCCATGGGGTGACTAATCAAAGGGAAAAAAAGTCATTTTGAACTATCCCTTTAAGGCTTAGTGAAGAGGTACTATTAAATGGTGACTTATACAATCAATCTACAAGCTCACAGCGCATCCCAGCATGACATGAGAGCGTGTGCGACACTGGCATGCCAGGTCACTGATTCTCTCTCTCTCTCTCTCTCTCTCTCTCTCGCTCTCTCGCTCTCTCGCTCTCTCGCTCTCTCGTCTCTTACCTATTCCTTCTTCACTGGCACTCCATCACGTGTCTTTCTCTCTGAAACACACATCCACTTTCTGTCTCTAGATAGATTCGGGTAGTATAATTAGAGTGTGGTCTAAACACTGGACATATTGTTGTGCTTTCGAACGAGGCACACAAGCAGTGGGGACACTGTACTGTTTGTGTGTGTGTATGTGTGTGCGTGGCATGGTCAGTCTTCCATGTAAGGCATCTCAGGACACAGGAATGTGGAGGAAAAGCATTGGAGGGACAGGGGAGAGTGAAGCCACACACCATAGGGAGGGAAGGAAGGAAGAAAGGAACAAACGAACCAAGGAACGAAGGGGAAGGAGAGGCAGAAAATGAAGGCAAGAGTTAGAGGAAGAGAGTGCCCTGAAGTTGCCCCCTGCCACAATATGCCAGCTGCTCCATTGAAATCTCTCCCTGTATGTCTTTGTTTTAAAGCCTTGTTCCTATCCATAGCAGCCAGCCAAGGCTTTTCATGGCCTATATATTCTCTTTATTTGATACCGTAAAACTTCCAGTAAATGGCCCAGGCTGGTTTATTTGCTTCAACAACAGCAGACAGCACACAGTGCTTATTGGAGACAAGCTATTACTGGAGACAGTATTTTCCCCCTTTTTTTTCCTTTTGGTGAACAATCTGGCTTTTTTTGTCCGTCTCTCTTGTCTCGCTTGTCTCTTAGACCCCCCCCCCCTCCAATCCCTTCGCATGTCTCTTGGTTTCCGTCTCTCCCTTTTGGATCCATGCCAAAGTACCAATCTGCTGTGTCTCCAGATTTTTTGCTTGTGGCGCTCACATTGGAAACAGCAGACTGTAGACTTTTAGGCTGTGCATTTATTATAAGTTTTACAGTATCAGCCTAGATTTTGTGTAACTGGCGTAGGACTTAAACCTGGTGAACTCAGCACAATACAGGTGCCATACCTTACGTGCATGGCATGCATGTGCACACGCTAGGGCTGAACGATTTTGGGAAAAAATCTAATTGCGATTTTTCTGACTGATATTGCGATTGCGATTTGATTGCGATTAAAAAAAAAAAAAAAAAAATCTTTAACATTTTTTTAAGTCAAGCTTCAGTTTAGTATTCACTGTGTACGTTTAAAAAGTAATTGGAAGTAATGGAACATTACCAAATGGCATACCATTTATTTACTGTTCTAGATCCTAATAAATAAGGATGAGAACTAAAAGATATGAATTGCTTCATTGCTTCCAACATGTATCTTCCAAGTACTTTTTTTCCCATGTATATATTTAAACATTTAGCTGGAATAGAAATAGCTTATTTTTGTAAACAACCCAACATTGAACTTGTTAAGTCATTAACTTATGGCTCAAGAAGAGAAGCTTTTTCTGAAATGAAGTTCAATAAATAAAAATAAAATTAAACAAATAATTACCTTTTTTGTGTAAACAATTCACAGCAGTGAAATAAGTAGGTATTTCACTTATGGCTAAAGAAGCATATTTACTGATATCCAGTATTTAGCTTATGTAGATTAACATTCAACTAAAATGTAACACTTTTTTGTCTCACAAGGCAAAGTCCTCTCCTACTGTACATTGTATTACTACTACTCCTTGGAAGTGAAAAACTCAGAATACATAACGCAGTGGTGGAAAGTAACTAAGTACATTTACTTAAGTACTGTATTTGTACTTTACTTGAGTATTTCTAATTTCCAATACTTTAACTTCTACTCCACTACATCTCAGAGGCAAATATTGTACTTTTACTCCACTACAATTATTTGAAAACTTTAGTGACTACTTACTTTTCAGATATAAATTATAATATTGTAAAACCTACATTAACCACTTTGGCCCTATTTTATACCTAGGTTATTTGAAAATAGCAGATCTACAAGCTCACAACGCGCCGTGAGGCAACGCGTTGTGAGCTTGTAGATCTGCTATTTTCAAACATTAGTACTTTTACTTTTGGTACTTTAAGTACATTTTGATACCAATACTTTTGTACTTTTATTCAAGTACATTTTGACTTTTTACTTGTAACAGAGTACTTCTACATTGCAGTATTGATACTTTTACTTAAGTACAACATTTGAGTACTTTTTCCACCACTGTACATAACAGAAGTGACAAAGATACAGTTCATAGTCGCTTCTTTTGGGCTTGTTTTCATAGACAGGGTTGCTTATTTCTCTCACAAAACCTGGCAACACTGACCAGGAAGTGCTTTCCATCGTATTGTTTACATTGCATCCAACAGTAATAGTTTAATAATGATGGGAAAAATATAAGTTACACTAACAGAAACAAACATAGATAGGAGCAACACTACTACTACACTGCTTGTGTCGCACCGAAAATAATGTTTTACCGCTACGCGCGGCATCAGGGATTTGCGCAACACGGCCGTTCGACAAACTTTAAATACTCGTAGCCGACGGAGACCTAACTCTATTATATGAGAGGGACAGAGCGAGAGAGGGGGGGGGCCTCGCTGCCCTCTCGCTCCCTGTAGAGAGATGCAGGCAGCCACTCTGGAGAGAAGGAGACAAGTCCCGCGGGTGCTCTGGCATTAATATGAATATTAAAATGATTTATTATGATAAAATAAAAAATAAAAAAATCGCGGCCTTTGCGATTAGCTAATCGCGTGGTTTCAAATCGCGATTTCGGTTTGAAAACGATTAATCGTTCAGCCTTAGCACACGCACGCACGTATGTGTGCACGCGTATGTGCGTGCGCGCGCACACACACACACACACACACACACACACACACACACACACACACACACACACACACACACACACACACACACACACACATATACACACTCCGTTTAGAGGCACAATTCCTTAAGGGCAGACACACGACCAGCAGATGGGTGCTTAGTATTTTGGCTGAGCTCTCTGTGTATGTGTTTGTGTGTGTGTGTGTGTGTGTGTGTGTGTGTGTGTTCTTGTTTTCGAGAAAGACTGCTATTTGTGTGGTCATGAATATGTAATTGAGCCACCGTCAAGAAAGGACAACGCGCCATGACAGGGGGTCCACAAGCCCATGGCCCGGGCCTCCTTTGTTTTCATTGAATGCTTATTATGTGTATTATCCTCTGAAGTGAGGGCGAGAGAGTAGAATGAAAGTGGATGGAGAGAGTTGTTGAGTCGGCAAGGGTGAAAGAGAATGAGGTGAGAGAGAGAGAGAGAGAGAGAGAGAGACAGAGAGTGCAAGCAAATGTGTTTTTTTTTGTGTGGAGAATTTGACATTCACGCTTCTTTTGATAGGAGACAAAGCTGCACTGTAAAAAGCCCATTCATCTCCTGTGCGAGTGCACACTGAGGAGAGGAGAAAAGGAGGAGGGATGGTGTTTGAGGAGGAGTAGGAGGAGGAGGAGGAGGAGGGATGGAGCAAGCAGGCTGAGTGGTGCTGGGAAGCCGCCCCAAGGATTAGTCTCCTCTTTCTCCTCCTGCTTTCTCCTTTCCTTAAGCCTGATTTATACTTGGTTGCGCATCATGTCTCGCACCAAAAATAGTCGACCTACAAGCTCACAACACGTTGCTGCGCAGTGCATTGTGAGCTTGTAGATCGGCCATTATCGGTGTGAACCACTGGCACAGAACTAATTATAAATTGTCTCGTACTCTTGTTTGCTTTCCGCCTCTCTCTCTCTCTCTCTCTCTCTCTCTCTCTCTCTCTCTCTCTCTCTCTCTCTCTCTCTCTCTCTCTCTCTCTCTCTCTCTCTCTCTCCACCACCCTGACAAAAGTAACTTTCTTTTCCTCTCCGTGACGTTCCGTGCCAGGGCTGTCTGGTAATCTAGGAGGCCATCTGAAGGAATATGCAAAAACCTGAAACCATAATTACTATAATCGGCACCGTAACTTTTTGCCTCCTAGGCTTACGTCTGTGCTTCACACACAAGAGTGCGTGCACACGTACACGCACAGACATGCACGCACGCGCACACACATACATACACACAAACAAGGCCAGTGTCTGTTTGAAAGAGGACATTGTAATGTTGTAGGATTCGGTGAAAAAAGGGATTTAACGCACGTTGTTAAAAAGGTTTTGAGTTGCCTGCTCCAGTGTAGACATGATGTAATTTACAGTACAGGCTGAGGGAAAAACAAGACCAACACGCACACACGCACACACACACACACACACACACACACACACACACACACACACACACACACACACACACACACACACACACACACACACACACACACACACACACACACACACACACACACACACACACACACACCACATACATACAGTATAATACATTGCACACGTGCAAGCACACGTACATATATTGTACACATTGCATTGTGTACTACTACTGCTGCTCAGTTCCAGTGGCACCACATTGGCTGTAATGGGAAACTGTGTATTTTTCACTGCAGCTGACAAGATTACGTGTAGGCAATTTGCTTTTGATTCATTTGAGGGCAGCATTCTTAGTGGCTAATGAATATGGGAAGCTAGTTTGCTGAGAAGGCACCTTAGTGTGTCCGCTGTGTGTGTGTGTGTGTGTGTGTGTGTGTGTGTGTGTGTACATGCGCCTGTGTGAGCATGAGCAAGTGAGCGAGCGTGTGCATGCGCACACACATGTGCAGATGAAATATCACATTGTTATTTTCCAGATTTATCCTTGGACACAGCATTTCTTCCCCCAGAGGAACACAGGTAAGATGGCGAGAGAGAGAGAGAGAGAGAGAGAGAGAGAGGGGCGCTCTTCTGTAAATTTGTGCTTCTTGGTTTCTACAAGTGTTCAAGTACAGATGGAGAGAGTGGGTGAAAGCAAGGTCTAACGACAGGCAGAGATGAGGACAGATGACATCATCACTGGAGAAAAAAAGGCAGATTTATACTTTGTAGTACAACAGTGTTGCGTACCAAAAATAACAGATCTACAAGCTCACAACACGACGCAGATACGACGCATTGTGATCTTGTGGATCTGCTATATCCAGCGTATTAGTGTATGTATGATGGAGAATACGGTAAATGAGGCAAAAGGCTGACAGATAACCTAGTTATTGGTGGTATGACTGAATCATTTTATTTCATTGTCTTAAGTCAGTGGAATGGCCTCACAAGTATAGCAATGTGAGGTGTGTTTGAGATGATACTGTATTTGCAACATGCAACCAGAAGATCAATAAATACTGTGAAAAGTCACCGTTTAGGCTATCAGTGCTAGGAGTGAATTTACGTTAGTCAGCTGTGTTTTTATTAAACATCAATAATTTACAATGGGGAGTAAATAAATAACAAAATAGTGAGCTTAGTTTGGAACATTGATCCCTGGTTTGATTGAACAAATTTGTTTTCAGTGTGATGTGCTGAGGTTATCATCGCTAGTTAAAATGTAAGTGTGACTGGGTCTGCAAGACTTACTGAAGCACTTTCTGCGCTCTGTTACAGTACATAGGAAGGTCCTCCCCCCCCGCACCTCCTACATATAGCTTCAGTTAGCCAAAGGCTAAGTTGTGGAACTGAACTTTTCACTCTGTAGAGTCTAGACCAGCCTTGGCTCCACACTCTGTGTTCTTAACTAGCCCAGGGCTAAAGACAGGGTTAGCATGCTTAACGCTGGGAACCCACCAAAGAAAGCGTCGCTATTGTGCGACTGCTGCCGCCAAACCTGGCCACAGCGGTCAATGCGTTTTAATAAGAATGTGCGCGGAAAAGGTTTCCTGCGGCCGCGTCCGTATGCGGCCAGTGAGTGCAGTGCTTGCCCTCCGTGTGGTTTTTAAGTGTAAGAGGACAATTAATCAGCCCAGGTATAGGAGCCATTTTACCTATTTGGCCAATATGTAGAACGGAGGATGAGTGAAATGATGGAGAGAGACTGAGAAACAGTTGAACCCCACCGACCCAACCCCGCCCCTAAAGAAAAACAATAACCGCAATGTATCATCATGTTACGTATAGTCTTTAGGTCAGTTTTGTTTATGAAAAGCAGAATTCTTTACAAATATGTTTTTAAACAAATTCATAATGTTATCCAAACGTGTGTGAATGAACTACTTACAGACAATTACAGTTGCAGTTACTCCCTCCTCACCCACAATAAAAAAAAACATTCATGTCGGTGGGTGTCTTTCCCCTGGAGAAGGCAGCATAGAGCAAGCCACGAGTGAACAACACTGAGGCAGGTAGATGCCAACTCATTTAGTGTCTTGCCCCTGACCTTTTGTTGATGGTGATTGAGAAAGCCAGCATGACACAATCTTCCCTCTGCTACCGTCTGGGTGTAAAGGTCCTGCATGGCTGGCAGCTCAGTCCTGGTGTTGTGCTGTGCTGTTTTAAGCACCCTCTGTAGAGCCTTTGAGCGTGAGCGGAGCATCTTCACACCAAGCAGTAAGCCATTGTCTCGCCACCTTAACGGCGGTGCCCAGACTGCGGTGTCCAGCTCAGGTCTTCACTGATCCCGAAGCTATACTTACTTTCCACTGCGGCCCCATTAATGTGAATGCTCTCTCCCTGTAGCTCCCTGGAGATGGCATACGTTTGCGGTGGCGAGGGTGCCCTGTAGTGGCCATTATCTGGAACGATCAGATTATGTTTATGTATTGTGTACACATTCCAAGGAAATTGAAAGAGGGCACAGTAGCCTGTGCAAAGGCTAGACCCATGAGTCTGGCCTTTGTGCCAAGTTTGGAGGCATTTGGATTACTGGTCTGCAATCCAAACACGAATGCACTCACAGACACATGAATACCAAATTTGTATGATTATAGGTGTCACATTAATAATAACCATGATTACAGTATTCAGCAAAGTGATCATTTGCCGCCCTATCTATATATATAAAAGTATGGAGGCTGGTTCCCCTCAGGCTATTGTGCTGCTTTGTTTTTAATATGAGGGTTTAGATTTTACTGCACCGCTTCGTTTTATTACTGTCGTCACCCGCAACCCCCCACCTCCCATCCCCGCCTCCTTCTTATATTTTCTTTGTTTGTGTGAGAAATGCGTTATGGACATTGTTCTACAGGGAAATCATTTCACCGCTCTACTGTTGAGCTACGTATGAAATGTGAAATGCGAATACTGTAGAAACATGACATATTGCGTTGGCGTTGTCTTCATATTGGAAGGAAATGTCATATAGGCCGCCATTTATTTATTTTTGATCAAAACAAACACTTCACTTTTGATTGAAAAACAGGGACTTGTTCTACTGAGCAGACGCTAAAGCCTGTCGTACAACGGTGCCTCACCCCGAAAAAATTGCCAATCTACAAGAGCTTGTAGATCTGAACGAAGTATAAAAAGCATAAATATGTTGCCTGCAATGTAAAATGTGTGGCGTTTATAGGGACTTCAGAGACTACGTGAAGGATTTCATATCCCTGTAAGATAAACTATTGGTTTGGAGAGCAGAGGAATGGCGGCCTAAAAGCCCTGCCCCGTTCTGAGCTGCTCCATACAGTATCTGATATCTAACACCGTGATTGTAATCAGACGTCGCGTTTTGAAATAAACTGTTTGCAATACTGTTTATTGAACGATCCAGGGAATTATGGTGCTGTAATATCAGACTGCAGTCAGAGGGAAAGACGGTTGTTATGAAGGGTTTTAGTGTGACTTAAAGTAGCTCCACACTGTCCTGTTTTTGTGCAGGTGTTCATAACATCACCCCACTCAGGTTTATTTCCATTGATTCCCACCCACACAGTCTCGCATTTTTTACTGTGTGTGTGTGTGTGTGTGTGTGTGTGTATGTGTGTGTGTGTGTGTGTGTGTGTGTGTGTGTGTGTGTGTGTGTGTGTTTGTGTGCGCTCGTGTGTGCATGCTCGCTTGTTATCGCTGCCCCACTGTAACCTCTGTTTCTCCATGCTGTATTGTCTTACAGCTGGTATTGATATTTATAATGACCTTTGGGATGACCCTCCCTCTCTCTCTCTCTCTCTCTCTCTCTCTCTCTCTCTCTCACACATATATATATATGCCATTTCTAACTTTTTTTGTTTACCCTAAAGCCAAAAATAGCCGATCTACAAGCTCACAACGTGTCGCGCTGAGACACGTTGTGAGCTTGTAGATCAGCCATTTTTGTCTAGCGAAATGTCCTGCGACACGTCATGCGACGGTGTGTAGGTATTTAGGTATCTAGCAGAAGATTTTGTGGAGTGAATGAACAGGTAAATTGCTGCCTTAAGGGGAGATATGTTTTTTCTTCTTCTTTTCATTAAAATCCAAATAATGTAATGAGATCATGATTGGTCCCCTATCGATTATGATTACATTAAAGATTAAGACTATGTCGAAGATGGAAATTGTGATATGTCGATTGGTCTCAGGACTAGGGATTAAACTGGATTTACGAGGATTTTTAAACTAGGGGTTTTCTGGACAAAGGGATTGATTCACTTCCAGTTCTGCATGCATTTTATCTGTGATTTGCTGTTGGTTTACTTGTTGTTGCCATCATCAGCTCTTCTGCCCGAGGCACAGCTGGTAAAGTGCTGCAGAAGTGGTTCTTAACCCATTGATACCTGGAACGCATCTGTGTCACTTTAGATCTCTTTGGCTATTCAAAAATAGCAGATATACAAGCTCATAGCGCGGCACCGAGTGCCGCGCTACGAGCTTGTAGATCTGCTATTTTTGAAAAATCTTGATTTTTTTTTTTTTTTTTTTCTTCAAAAAACTGTTAGGATTTAGATTTTTTTTAAAGAATCGCCTCAGGTCTTAATGGGTTAAACACACAGACTTGCTGTCCAATGATATGTGACCCAATTGGACCACCAATAAGTCATAACAAGAACGCACACACACACACACACACACACACACACACACACACACACACACACACACACACACACACACACACACACACACACACACACACACACACACACACACACACACACACACACACACACACACACACACACAGTATTGCCGGAGCAAGACGGCTTTTCGGACACGCACGCACACAGCACATAATTAACAGTAACATATTGGGTAAACTAACACCATCCCTTATGTAATATGCCTCATCTGTGATTAGTGAGTCAGTTATAGTAAGTTACTGATAGAAGAAATATTTGGACTCATATTAGCCATAATCATGCTTGTATTCATTCTCATTTAGTCAGCCTCTCCTATTGTAACTTGGATATCCTGAAAGTAGTAGAATGAATGCTGTGTGCTTGTAGCGAAATAACTAATTCTGAATCTCAAATCGTACTTTGATGACTTGACTGACCCCACCCCCCCCCCCCACCTCCACACCCCCTCCAAAAAAAATAAAAAAATGAAACAAAAATAAAAAGATATATATGAAAAAGAAGGAAAGGAAAAGGAACAGAACAAAAAAACAACTGTCCCAAAAAATGTATAACGCATTGTTTGGTCAGCATGTCTGCTCGTATATAACACGTTCTTTCATGTGTACCAACTGCACAATCGCAACATTGTAGCATACTGGTTGAAGAATGCCTTGTGGTATCTACTGTACTTTGTGGCATGTGGCCATCTGTAAGCTATATTTTGTGTATTGTTGTCTGCCAGTGACATCATCCACACAGGGGTTACATTTCTGCCACCAGACGAGTGGGAGAGAGAGAGAGAGACTTGTATCATCATGGAGTCACATGGAGGTTATTTTACCACATGAAAAGAACATGAAGTAGCTGTCTGCCCTGGAGCCCCCCTCTATCCGCGTCAGTCTCATTTTCTCTCAATCTGCCCTCCTTCTCTCTCCATCTTGCTCGGACGTTCTTCCCTTCTTTTCACTTTCCTTCCTTCCTGGGGGAAGGGGAGACTTAAACTTTGAACAAAAGACTCGAGGAGAAAAACTTTGATTGGAGTATTTGACGTTTTCTTGAATTTGTTTAGTTTTTTCCCCCCCGTCCTGTTCTGAGAAATGTCATCCAAACCCAAGGAACAGTTTCAGAGCAGAACAGAGCTGCTGACTACAACCAGACAAAGCCCACGGCTCCCTCTGGCTTCCTCCAAAGCCTTGTATTGTTGCAGTGGTTATTTGTGTTGCGTCTCCATTCGGGCCCTCCAGGGTTTTGGCTTATCTGTGCTCTGCACTGAGGTTGCATCAGGAAAAAAACTAGTACAGGGCCATCGTTTTGGCATCACCTTGTAACTCATTAAAGTTTTACTTTAGCTTTTTACTTAGGTTCAATAAATGAGGCAAAACTCACCGGTTGATGACAAACATTTATGATTGATTTTTATAACTGCCTCATTCCATTGCCATTTTTTAAAACAATGCAATGTATATATTTTACCCTGCTCATAATAGTGAATTATTATAATATTAGGAATATTATTGACAGATACATTCATAAAGGAAAGAATACCCTACATGACATTTTTGTTCATTGTTTTTTGTCCAAGCTATCATTACTTTACACTTTTATCACATATCCACATCAACAAACTACAGCTCTGATCTATACCAAAAGTGAACTACTAGGACCTGAACATGGACAGATGTGGAAACGACCAAATTTATACAGTACATTTCTAACTCTTGAGTGTATGGATGTAACCAAATGGACCTGTTGTGATGAGACGCGCTGAGGAATCTTTCGACGAGCGACACCGTCGTCTTGCTTTTTCCAGTTCGGGCTGGAATAATGTTTCTTTTTTCTCTCACAAAAACAAATAATAGAAAAACAAGCTCCTTTAGAGCTTGTTTTCTGTGTTGTCCTTCAAGCTGTTGGCTTTGGAAGTTGAGAAAAAAGGTACTCCCAAGTAATTATTTACAAGGCACAGAGTGCATACTTCATTCAGATTTGTATACAGACCTTCACCATAAAGGAATGTTGGACTTACTTAAGTGAATTATTCAAGAGTAGCATAGGCTAGTAAAAATGAATGGAAAAAAATACCTTTATGCACTTGCTTCACATGATCCCTTTTATCTTTCATGATTTCTATCATTTATTTTTAAATAATTTATACATTTGGTGTGAAGACTGGTACATTGTTTGCAAACTATTTAAATCCTTGCAGTAGTAGTAGTAGTGATAGTCGTAGTAGTAGTAGTCTCACCACTGTATACCTGTCTGTGTATAGCCATTCAGGGTTATTAATAGTAGTAAAGTTAATTATAAAGGTTGCATAGGAAATGGTAGTGCATGGATCAATCCCTTGACAAGAATGCAAGAATTAAACACCATGGGGATGTCAAAAGCATGTTTGGTTAAAAAAAAGAAAACAGCGTTTTCAAACCATTTCTCTTCCATTTTGAACCCAAATCACTTAAGGTTTAAGCCTAACCGTAACCTCAAAATCCCTATCCCTAACCCCTAATATAAATGCCTAATGCTAACCCTGAACCCTCCCTGAATTGGAATAATTTGCCGTTCTGCTTCTAATATAAAACTGCTACTAAAGCACCTCACTCACACTGTGTGATAAAAGGACCAAAGTAAATGAAAACTAAAGCTAAAGTTCACTAAGTGTCTTAAAGTTCATAGGGCTATTCTTGCTGAGGATCTATCAGGAAACTTTGTGGCTAGTCGATACTCTAAACAACACTCTAATCAGTGCAAACAAAAGAGATGGTAGTGTGCTGTTTTAGACCAATGTTGCAACCAATTTGTCTGTAGAAAATCAATGACGGTAAATTTGCTATTTTCCTGTGCTGGTTACTTGGAATGTGTTAAACACACAAACACACGCAAGCACATGCACGTGCGTGCACACACACGCACACACGTCTCAGAGGTCCAGTTAAGTAGACATTCAATCAGTGAGGACCTTTTTTAAGTGTTTCTCTCTCTGTCTTTTCTCTCTTTATCTTACGCACACGCACACACACACACACACACACGCACGCACACGCACACGCACACGCACACTCACAGGGACACACATTCTTACTCAGAGTCTCTGTCACATGACAGAATATTGATCCCCAGTGTTGTTCTTGCGCTGCTGGTTAAACAAGACAGTAATAATGGAGCAGCAGTGTTTAGCCTGTCTATTGGTCTGTGACTAGCTGACATTGATTGTTGGCCTTCACTTCAATGAATGCATTGGTGTGTGTGTGTGTGTGTGTGTGTGTGTGTGTGTGTTTATGGATTTGTGCCTGTGTGCATACCCGCGAAATGCATGTTTATGGCGGTGCTTGTGCTTTCTTGGGTGTGTGTGTTATTGTGTGTGTGTGTGTGTGTGTGTGTGTGTGTGTGTGTGTGTGTGTGTGTGTGTGTGTGTGTGTGTGTGTGTGTGTGTGTGTGTGTTTGTGTCTGTGTCTGTATTCGGGCTGGACGATACAACTTCAAATCAATATCATGATTATTTCAAAACGTTTACAATTATTGAACGATTTTAAAATGATAATATTAGTGAAAATAGCAGATCTACAACCTCGCTTGTAGATCACATTTTTTGTACGCCATCATTGTACAATGAATAATATAGGGTTAAATGGTTAATCAGAGTAATCGATTTAGTTGATTATAAAACACGTGTTGATTTGTTGATATATAAGGGAAAAATATGTATATATTGATTAATCAATTTCCCTGCAGGAGCAAAGATAAGTCAGTTATTGGTTCTAAATATCGGTTTCGATGTATTTTAGAGAGAGACAGAGATCTCTGGGAGTGGAGAAAGGCAGAGTATCTAACCAGCTCAGCAGCATGTTACATTTCAAGGTCTACTGTATGCCAACTTGAGGAGCATCATTTCAGTCATATTTCATATATGAGTTGGTTGCATCCATGCATATAGAATCCTCAAGGCGCTGCCACATCATTCAGTAGACTCTGGTTGCAAATTGAGCTGCCTTCACCCTACAGCTATAGTCACAGGCAAAAGGAATCTATTTACCACACATTAGGGTAGAATTTGGCACACTTCAGTGTTTTGCAGAATTAATTGGGCAGATTCTTCAACCGTTACTTGATGTCCGCACACATCAAAGTGGGACATTTCAGCATGCAATTGTCCCTTTGAAATTGTTTGCGGGTGACCCCAGAGGCAGGACTTTGAAGTTAGAAATTAGTTATTGTCAGGAGGCCTTTTACTTTGAAATGTTCAAGCTGAAATGGCACTGATTCACTCATATACTGTATATGAACTTGACATTGACCCGACATAAGGGATTAACATGTATATTCATGGATCACCGTAGTATAGCTGTCACAATAAACAATATTTAGGTGTTATATTACTTGTGCCTCGACTGTGGGCATGCTACTATGTATTTTTGCTCACCTAGGAAAAAGCTACCAAAAGAGGTCAATCCAAGAACAGAATCCTGAATTCTTGTGCATATTAAAGTAGCCTTCACTACAAATGAACACATGCCATTCTGTTCCTTTTGGTATAGACTGTATTCAATGCTTTTTACCTTTCTAGTGATTCCAAGCTAGTTTCATAATACAAGGTCATTTAGTCTAAAAGTTTTATGCCGAAAGCCTCACAAGTGCTCATGAATAATTCATGGTCCGTATCATATTGAAAAAGCTCCTTCGTTTTCCATGCCAAAGCTCTGTAAAGGGGGAATTACAAAACACTTTGGCAACAGATAATGAATCATCAAGGCGTTTTGAACTGACGTCGAGAGCACATAATGTGAGGTATGCTTTATCATAACAAAATGGTCTCCAAAGCATCTCGCACACATTTGATCTCCTCTCATATCTTGGGCTCAGTTGGTTGGAATTGGTCTCTGAGACTGGCCATCTTTTGGATAATCATTAAAGCACATATCCCAGCTTTCAAGAAACACAGACATACTTTAAGCACGGACACACCGTCACAGACAGACAGACAGAAAGACAGAAAGACAGACAGACAGACAGACAGACAGACAGACAGACAAGGACATGCTTAAGACACAGACACACAAACACAAAAAAAGATTGGCTATTATTTAACAATTCTGAATAGCTCTAAGTGTTTGAATAGAATACATTTGAGTTAAATGTTTTCAAATAGAAACTTTACTCAAATCAAATGTTTTCAAATTGATTAGAAAATGTTATACTTTTTGACAAAATATGGGTCAAAATTGGTAAAGTGGTGGTCTAGGACAGCGGTTCTCAACCAGTGGTCCGGGGACCACCAGTGGTCCTTGAGGGGGTTCCAGGGGGTCCCCAGCCAAATTAATAGTTAGGAACCAAATTGACCCTTATGTGTCTGTAACTCTGAGAGTGCACTTGGTTCCATTTGTACACTCTCAGAGTTAAATGAACACTAATGATGAAGATACAGTGTCGATTGGGACCCCCAAGAAATCTAAATGGTTGAGTCCCAGGCATATCTTTTCAAATGGGGGTCCGTGGGCTAATATGTGTCAAAAAGGTTGAAAACCACTGATCTAGGACTCTCCAAAATCGGGATCGGCATCGGACAAAGAATCCTGGCATCGCTCGGGCAGGGCAGGGCAGGGCAGGGCGGTGGGATCCTGTTGGATGATGTTTGAGATGCTTGCATCTCTTGTGCTTGAAGATACAGTATAGTGGATTCTGTTTGAGATTCAGCTGTAGTCTCTGCTCCCTCTCTCTCTCTCTCTCTCTGTTTCTACTACTCAGCGATTTCTCTCCTCCAACCGCAAAGGCCAGAGGCATTGTCCCCTGGGGGGACGAGTAGTGTGTGTGTGTGTGTGTGTGTGTGTGTGTGTGTGTGTGTGTGTGTGTGTGTGTGTGTGTGTGTGTGTGTGTGTGTGTGTGTGTGTGTGTGTGTGTGTGTGTGTGTGTGTGTGTGTGTGTGTGTGTGTGTGTGTGTGTGTGTGTGTGTGTGTGTGTGCGTGTGTGTTTGAGAGAGATAAAGAGAGAGTAAGAGAATGAAAGATTTTGATTATGCATGCATATGTAACATAGTGAGAGAATTATAAGGATACAGAGAGAGGATGTTTGTATATTTACCGTAAAATCCTCAGTGTTAATTTAACTCAAAGAATGTAGGTTAAGTGAACACTGAGGACTCACTGACTGTAGGTGTGTGCATGTGTCAGCTTAATGCCCAGGCTCTCTAATTGGGACAGTGGTCCTGTCTGGGCTGTATGTATGCTGGTCCCAGATGAACATTGCTGTAAATCTTTATAATTGTATTAACCTTGTTGAGTCAAACCGGGGGGCTTTTTTATGTGCCGTAGGCTGTACTGTAACACATGCAAACAAGCACTTACACACATAGAGAATAGATTGCTGCTTATTTATGTGGGGCACACATGCACCCACGCACACCTAGACAGGAAGGAACGTGACGTCGCCTGTTAACTTAGCGCGCAGAGACCTCAGTGGCTCTTACGGCAGCTTAGAGCCAGCCATAAAAGAACGCTGTGCTTACAGAAATGCAAAATGCACTACCTTATTAAGTCAAGTTCAAAGACAAGGTCTCAACGCGAAACAAAATGCTGCGATTGCAGGAACGTATTTGGGATGGAACAGGAAGACACTAGCAGTCAATTAGGCACACTAGCAGCCAATTAAAATCCCCACAGCAAAGCAGGGTGATGGCCAGAGGTACAGTGACACAGTTTTGCATGTTAAGTTACCCAAGTTAAGAGAGGTTTCTTACAAGAGGTGTTTTTTTGCACCATGTATGCCCCTTAAAAACAGCATATATGGTGTCTAAAGTACAGGGGAAAAAAGTGAAGCAGGTGTTGATTTGTGTCCAATGGCCAACACACTCTACGGCACAGGAGTGCTGAGTGTGTTACACAACATCAGGGAGTTTCAGGCATTATTCCCGCTAGCGGAACACCAGTTTGTGTGAAGCTAGCTGTCATCTGGCGAGTCTCGCCAGGGCTTTTGTACTTGAGTAGCATGAATTCAGAAAAACAGATTAAGTAGGCTCTGCATGTCTTCCCATGGGCCCACTTAAAGGAGCCCTGAGTGTTGATCGTGGGCAGTCAAGCCTTCTGAGAATACACTTGCACAAATGACAAGCCTAGTGAGGCGTTCTAGATTCCAGTCACACCTAGTGAGTAATAAGCAATGTCAAATAACCTTGCTGCCCTGGCAGATAATTCAGCTGCTTTTGAGATTGCTCCGAGCATTTTTGTGACATTGCAATGTTTCTTTGTATAGCCGTCTCAAAGAAAACTACTTTTTGCTTTTGGCTTCTACTGTTGTATCATCGATTGTCGCATCATCTGCGTTATTAGCACAGGCCTAACCGAAATGGATCAAATGATAATGATAAACATGAATTGCCAGAAGCCGAATCCTTGTTGCGACTGCTCTAGCGGTGTATCGTCATGAAGATCTAGCTGACATAGGAGGTGTAGGGAGTGGCTGTGGGTACACAGCAGCCTCTCTGTTTGTTTATCTTTTTAATCGAACCTCTTTCTCAATTTTGATTGGTTGATAGGAAAATTGACAGAGATGAATGGCGCTCCTCTCCAAAAGTTGATCTATTTTGTACTTCGACCAGGGCGGCAAAACATTACTTAAGCGCTAGCCGTCTAGAGCAGAAATAAAGCAGAGAGCAGTGTTGATTTTGTCATAAAATTTTGATTTAGTCATAGTCTTTTGAATGAAATTCCATTTAGTTTTACTCATGTTTTAGTCATCTGAAAAGTTTTTGTTTTTGTCTAGTTTTAGTCGACTAAATATCCTAAGATTATAGTCGACTAAATCTACAGTTTATTTAGTCGACTATAATGTATTTTGGCGGTGCCTTGATGGCGTCGTAATGGCTGATTTTACACTTGTTTGCATGCTGAAAATAGCCACAACGCGTCGCAGTGCGACGCGTTGTGAGCTTGTAGATCTGCTATTTTCAGAGCGCAACACCCGAGCGCAACCAAACATAAAATGACTTGACTTTTAGTTCTACTGGATCTCTTCTCCACTAGTCCCTCACTAACATTTTAGTCTAGTTTTTATTTGTTGACGAAATTGTAAATATATTTTGTCATTAGTTAGCTTAGTTTTTATTTCGTTTTTATTTCATTTTTATTTAGTTTTCGTCAGTGAAAAAAGGTAGTCGACCAACATTTTTCGTCATAGTTTTAGTCGACAAAATCAACACTGGCAGAGAGGCAGAAAGCCATTTCAAAAAGCGCTTCCTGTGGACACAGCCTGTTGCACAAGGAACATGATCTCAATCTGAATTTACCTTGAAATGGACACGATCAGTCTGAATCCACATCGAAATAAATTAAGTGGCCAAATCCGTCATTAAACACATAGTTAACAATGCCATCCTGCTGGCAGGTATAGGCTCGGCCACTGACACCCGATCGGCAGTTCTTACGGTTTCAACTGTGAAGCTCCGCGCCAGCCAACAAGGGCTGTAAAAGCTAATGAGAGTAATGGGGTCTAGTGTACTCGGTGATGTGTCTGACATAAAGTGAATATGGGGGTTTAGGCACACTGTAATATATGGGAATAGAGGGCCTGCAGCTGTTCATGCTGGCTGGGGTTCAGTTTATGTCTCCATCCCTCAGAGCAGATGGAAAATATTATGATGGTGGTGATGAGAGAGAGGGGAGAGCAAAGAGAGAGAGAGAAACTCTCAGAAGACAAATAGAAAAATACGGCAATAGGGAGATGTACAGTATCTAGTGAGAAACTTGTCTGCTCATTATACACTGGAACGCTTTGCTTGTCGCTGCGAGCTGGCCTTAATTACATCCTCCACACAAACCAGACCTAATCCCCATCAGTCTCTCTTAGCAGCGTCTCTGTGCACTGATGTAGTCAACAAAGCAGGTACTGAGGGAAAGAGAGAGGGCAGTCCAGATGCGATTGGAGGGTTCCCTTTGCAATCGATTCATCACAGTTCATACGTTAAGCTAGTTATATTATGAAATTTACATATGACTGATTTCCACATTGGTAGATCTGATACAAATTACAGTAAAACAACAGCATTTTCACAGCGGGGGCTAAATAGAAAGTATAAAAATACTAGCCTGGCATGGCCAGACTAATATCACTGCGTAGATATTAGTCTGGAATCTCTGTATGGAACCTGCATTTCTGAGGGGCAAATCGAAAAAATTGCTCTGGTGATAAACCCGCCCCCATATTTGCATACTGGGCCCTGATTGGTCCCTCACAACTTCGGAGGGAGAGAAATACAATCTCTATTGAGAGGGGCCAGGCCTAATCTGCCAAGGGCATTTTTTTTTTTGCAATGGCAGATTCGTCTGGAACCAGGCTATAAAAATACAATAATATAACAGCCAGAGGCTATGGCTATTTGGGGGTCCTTGGCATGGAGAAGTTTGGGACTGGTGTAACCTGCTAGTCTGAGACATTCATCAGGGGATGACACCATACACCTCCAGTAGTCCTTCTGCACACCACTGCTATACTAAGCTGTTATTTGCGTATTTGTGGCCTTTTTTGGGGGGGAAAGTCTGGATATTCTCCACTGACCCAAGGTGTTTCCACTATAAAAAATAGCTTTCCACATGTTTAAGAATCTTATATGGACTTACATGAAAATGTACACCATAAAACAATGGGCTATATTTTGGTGGTCATACTCAGTGGGTTAGAATACACTTTAAAGTACATACCTAGCGTTAACGTAGCCATCAAAGAAAATCCCATCTGGCTCGTCGAAGTTGCTAATTTCCCTTGCCTTCCCCAAAAAATATATCACATTGGCTTTAGACCAACAGACCAATATAAATGACCAAATATCAGCCAGATGTTGCCGTTCTTGTGGAGTTGCAATCGTATTGTGTATTGAGAACACCATCCCAAGGTGTTGCCATTAGATACCTGCTGCATAGCATATTAACAATGAGAATGATATGGGTAGCGTGGAAAGGACTCTACAATTCTTTTTTCTCTACTCCCTGAAAAGATATTTGAAGATAGCTATCTTTAATTTGCAGCTTGGCAAGCCTGCAAGAAAAATAATGCAAGGAGGAGCATTTATGTAGACACACACACACACACATGCCAACACGCAAACAAACAAACACACACACACACACACACACACACACACACACACACACACACACACACACACACACACACACACACACACACACACGCACACGCACACACGTCTCCCCTTCTCCCAGCTCTCCATAATCCCTCTCCTTAACAAATTGTTCGAGAGTTTAGAGTTTGTTACGGGAAACGAAAGGGAATTTAATCGGCATGACACCAGAAGCGGGATCTAATAAGGGAGACACCGGTGGGGCTTGTTTAACGATTTTCTCCCTCTGCCTTTTTCAATTAAGCCGTGATTCCTTCCCACTGTGCCTCCCTTTTTCTGTTTCTCATTTTCTTTCTCTCTTTCTGTCTCTCTCTCTACCTTTGTCTCTTGTTCTGTTTGTCTATACACTGCAATGCGTGTGTGTGTGTGTGTGTGTGTGTGTGTGTGTGTGTGTGTGTGTGTGTGTGTGTGTGTGTGTGTGTGTGTGTGTGTGTGTGTGTGTGTGTGTGTGTGTGTGTACTGTACACATATACAGTCATTTTATCTATCTACTGTATCTATCCATGTATCTATCTATCTACTCCCCACCTCTCTCTCTCTGCAGCAAGCTTACAGTACAAATTGGCTCTTCTAAGTTAGCTAAGTGTATATAAGGAGTTATTGAATTGCCTTTGTAAGGCATATATAGTATTACTTATACAGCAATGTTGACAGTGTATTGAATTCCAGGTAAGTGGAGAAGGTATTTCACACCTCACAGCAGTGACGAAGGTGCTGCGAATGCCTCAAAGCCCATAAGCCATAGCTGGAGCAGAAATATCAGGTGATGTTCAGTGGTACACAACTCAATATCAGTGGAGACAGATACGGTTTCACTTCTGCCTTCAGTCAAATGTGAAACGTCGATGACATGTTGTGTTACCTTCAAAACCTGAAGGTTCATTCATAATGCACAAGCATGGATACATGTCAAGAACTAGAGATCCACTGCCTAAATAAACTATTTATCACTGATTTGTGTAAATCGGATTTGACTGATGGGTTCAAGACATTACTATCCATAACCACTTAAACCCTCTGTACATAATTAGTAGACTTGGTCCGCTCTTTTTCTCCCCCACCTCTACACAAAATCACTTTACCAAAGAGATCTACAGTACAAGCACACAACGACAACGTGCCGCGTTGCAATGCGTGGGGAGCTTGTAGATGCATTTGCGCCGAACATTCCCCCCTGAATAGGAACGCTATAGGGTTCAAGTGGTAGTAGCATGAAAAATAGAGAAGATTTAATGCCATGTGATTTGAGTCCTCAGTGGAATTTGTTTGTGTGTCTACTGACCTTCTGACAGTCAGTAGGTCACATTACTTTTGAGTCGTTAGCTAACTGGTTCCCCTACTCTGGTCTTGCCTAGCAACAAGATAGTTTCTGTCTGCCTCTGTCTCAATATGTCTCTCTCCTGCACTTTCTTTCCCTTTCACTTTCTTCCTCTAGACCTCACATTTTTGTGTTTTTGCTTGGATCCTCTCTCTCTCTCTCTCTCTCTCTCTCTCTGTGTGTGTCACTGTCTCTCTCTATCCATATGTACCAGGACTGTCGTAGACAGTTATGTCTTCTTTTCCTTTACCCCCTTCGTGACAGGGCATTCCGTTGCCCATGGTGACAGCAGGGCATTCCGTTGCCCATGGTGACAGGCCATTCTCTTAACCCCCCCCCGGTGACAGGGCATTCTGTTACTCCCGGTGACAGGGCTGGAATCATCAGGCCACAGCCAGGAGTCCAGAGCTCGCCTGGCATGCGCATCGCAGAGACACAGGAATGCCAGGGGTGACTGAGTGTGTGGGTGCGTGCATGTGTAGCACAGTGGCTCAGAGCCTCCCTCTGAAGACCAAAGCCTAATATTTCCCCCGGCCAATTAAATTGTTTCTTTTAGGCCAGTGGTTAAGATGTTTGGCTTTAGTGTCCCTTCCCACGCAGGAGACCGGGTTTGAATCCCGGACGTCACACGTTATATTGTGTTGTGAATCCTGTGAGTCCAGTACTTTATAATTAGGCATTTAGTGGGGTAGGGTTAGTGGTTAGGAAATGAACACAATTCACAAGTATAGTGTACCGAAGTCCTGATGTCAAAGCCACGCCCCACCTTCATAAATACATTTACCATTCTAAAATCCCACACTTCTATTTTGTACATCTTCATATAAAAACGGTGTTCCAAAAATAAAAATGAGTCTAGGCATTTTACTCAGGATGGTTACCAATAGAGATGTGACATAAATTATTATTTTTGTATTACATTAATATTAATTAATATTAATAAAATAAATATTAAATTAAATGTTTCATTTGATTTAATTAGTGTTCTAATATTTTTTTTATAGTAATCAAAAAAAAAGATGATGATATATATATATATATATATATATATATATATATATATATATATATATATATATATATATATATATATATATACACACACATATATACACATACATACACATACATACACACACACACACACACACACACACACACACACACACACACACACACACACACACACACACACACACACACACACACACACACACACACACACACACACTAGTGGTTTGGGACGCTATGCGGCCCTCACATTTTTTTCCTTTTATGATGTGGTGTGGCTTTGACGTCAAACTTTGATACTGTATTTTAGTTAGGTCTCATAAACGTATCTGTTAATTTGTGTGTGTGTTGGAGAGACACCATCGAGGATGAATTAGAGATGGACAAGTATAAGAAGCAAGTACTGTAGTGTTTGTAAATATTAAATGACAATGTACCATCAACAGTAAAGAAAATGTGTCAACCCTCCCTGTATTTTCAACCTTTGCCCTGATGTATACTGCCTGCCATTACAACTTACTTCTAGTTCAACTGTGATATTGCCTAAGCCAAATGTCTCAACCCAAGCCCTTCTCTTTGAGATGTAAGTAAACATAATGAAACAAGCGGAACCGTTATGGTAAGAGAGAGACATGTTAAGAGACAGAGAGAGAGAGAGAGAGAGAGAGAGAGAGAGGAGGCAGATCAATAGAAATAGCGATGCAATGTGTGGACACAATTACAGCACTAGATGGTTTCAGTTGTGGGATTGAGGAGATTGAGCTGTAGAAAGCTTGAAGACAGTTGCATGCCATTGCAAGCCTCTCAGAAGGGGGGCAGCCATAAATCAGAAACTGGATCCACACGTGTGCACATGCACGCACACATAGCATGCACGCACAGAGTCCATCTTCTAACACTCAAACCCAAACACTCCAGCCAGAACTTTCAGCCCGCTACTTAAAGAAATGTTATTCCTCTTTTCCACATAACTATATAGTGATGTCTTGTGTGACATTTCACAGTTGATTTTCTGTAATTGCAAACACACATTTGTCCACCTGTGAAAGTTGCGTCATTTGCTGGTTAGCTCATCTGACCTCTGGCTAGCATGAATTATTATTTACATGCTGGGAGCATGCCAAATAAACTATCCAAAAATGCGTTGATGATTTTCTCACAACTAAATTAATAACATTAAATAATTTGGTGATGCCACATTCATACAGGTTGATGCTTTTATTCGTGTGGAAAAATAGACCTGATTATGAAAAACAATTGCGTCACTTCATTGTCTTGTTTATATTCACGTTCTGCGTGGATGTACTCATGACAAACAGCAGTTTAAATTAATGTGAATTAATGAATTAATCGCACAAAATATTATTGCAGTGTTTAAGGAGTAAGGACCTTTACAGTATACCACATGGCCATATTGCCTACATAGGACCTAGATTCAAGATTTGTGAAAACATTTACCTAGAAAGGTAAGGAGTAGGTGGTTGGGAGGAGTAGCGTGCCAAGGTTCTGGGGTTGCTCTATAATAAAGTCGCCCAAGTAGTACTATACTGTGTTGCCTATAGGGCAACCACACTTATAAATAAATGAATCATTAAATAAATTGTAGAAATTGTGTAGAGGTTGAAAGTGGTTACAATATCTTTTTTTAGCTTATAGAATTTGCCTCTCTTGTGGGAAATGAGTGTGCACTGTCGCTCAAAGTACTGATATAGTAAATAAATAAAATAAAAAAACAAGTTTTTGTATAGTTAATAGTAAATATTGCAATAATAATGTATGGTTGGACTGTTGAGCCACTATAAGCAAACATCTAATTAAAATGAAGTTGGGGTGATGTTTGCAGTATGTATGGTAACACTGCAAATTCATTTGGGGTTAAAAAAAAGTTAGTCTTAGCAATAGAAATAAATAAATCAAGATAGAATTCAAGAAGTAAATCAAATGACTCAACAGAACAAACAAACATCCTAAAAGTACGTATAGACAGCTTGTTTACCAGACAGACCTATACAGACGTATCTCCAGACATGCAGTCCACATTTTTTCTACACTTGGGCTATATGGTTGAAAAGGAAGGAATTATACAGCATAGAAGCCATTAGGAGCCATTAGGTTGGTGTCAATCAGAGGTACAATAACAACTCCACACACTTACCAGACAAAGGCCACTAAAGCTGCAGTATTACATGGAGGGCATTCAACATTCAGCTTCTGCAGCCGTTCATATTAACTTACCATGCTACACGCTTGCATATATTCATAAATGTTCAGCGAACACACACACACACACACACACACACACACACACACACACACACACACACACACACACACACACACACACACACACACACACACAGGCTCTGTATGAGACCCACCAGGATTCCATTCGCGTTTAGTTTCACCAAAAATGACTAATTTGTTTCCTGAGCATATGTCATACATTCAGAAATATCAGCTTACAGTAGAGACACACACACACACACACGCACGCACGCACGCACGCACGCACGCACGCACGCACGCACACCCACTCAATGCACATACTCACACACACACCCCCCCCCCCCCACACACACACACACACACACACGCACACCCACTCAATGCACATACTCTCACTCACACACACACACACACACACACACACACACACACACACACACACACACACACACACACACACACACACACACACACACACACACACACACACACACACACACACACGCGCACACCCACTCAATGCACATACTCACAGAAGCATGTGCGTGCGCACTCTCTCTCTCTCTCTCTCTCTCACGCACTCACGCATGTATGTATGCAGGCGAACACACACACACACACACACATACACACACACACACACACACACACACACACACACACACACACACACACACACACACACACACACACACACACACACACACACACACACACAGGCTCTGTATGAGACCCACAAGGATTCCGTTCGTGTTGTGTTTCACCAAAAATGGCTAATTTGTTTCCTGAGCATATGTCATACATTCAGAAGTATCAGCTTACTGTAGACACACACACACACACACACACACACACACACACACACACACACACACACACACACACACACACACACACACACACACACACACACACACACACACATACAAAGATATATATGTATATACACACACGCACACACACACACACGCGCGCACGCGGTTACCGCCAATCCTTTCTAACTGGTTAGAATGACTGGGTTTGTAGTTTGGGAATAGACAGCCTGTGTTCATAGCATTTAGGGAGAGTAAAGCCTCTTCTTGCGATTCATTTTCCACCAAGAACAAATGTTCGCATTCATCTGTTGGAACCAGACGGCTGCTCTGGGAAAATGACACCTCATCCAAAAGGGAAATAATTTGTGGAACAGTTAATCAATGTGACAGCTCGCTCTCTCTGATTTGTGCTCTCTCTCTCTCTTTACTCCTCTCTCTCTCAAAAAAGAAAAATTGTTTGGAAACAGCCATTCTGACAAGTCGGCCTCTCCTTCCTCCCTCCCTCTCCTTCTCTTTGTGTGTTTAACTCCGTCTCTCCTTCCCCATCATGTAGAGGAAACAGTTTAGGGTACCGGTTAGTCGGTGGGACCCTGCTCCGTCCCACAGAGGGAGTGCAGAATAACAAGTGCTGCCGGTGGATAATGGCCATGATTTAGCTCCCCAGTCAAAAGGTTACGCTGCTCTTGCACTACAATGAATGGAACGAAATAAGATATACCCCTTCGGATAAGTAAGTCCCGCCTGGACTGCAGAGCCGTTGAACACCACCACCTCTGCCCCAAAAAGCCCCCCCCCCCCATTATTAAGGCAACAGAGTTATGTTTTTTTTGGGGGGAAAGGAGTACTGTTACTGAGAAATAGATTGAGGTGCTGAGAGAAGGTGATGGAGACTGAAATTAAAGGGAGAAGTGATGTTAAATGTCTCTCGCTCTCGCTCTCTCTCTTCTCTCTCTCTTTCGGTCTCTCTCTCTCTCAGAGAGAGCGAGAGAGAGAGAGAGAGAGAGAGAGAGAGGGTGGTTAGGGAACCATTGCCCTGATATTATGTCCGCCCAGGGAGAGATCGAGTGGGGCCGCCGAGGGAAAATGGTTTGATTTTTATCTCACAGCTGCCGTTTGAGAAGGTCAAACATAGTCTCAGTCAGTCAGTCAGTCAGTCTGCTACTAGCGAGCCAGCCAGTCACCCTGACAGACAGACAGACAGACAGTCAGGCAGTCAGGCGGCCAGTGAGTCAGTCAACTTGAAAATGTAGTCTGAGCCGTGGCTTCCTTCCTTACAGTACAGTTATCAGTCTAGATCAGACATTTCAATGATGCGCACACACACAGTCCATGTCAATAGGCTTTATCTCAAAAGGGCACAGCAGTAATCTGGGGATTTATACAACCCTGAGGTTGTTAGCTGCATTATGGAGCACTTTCAAATGTTTGTTGTCCGCATACTGATGTGATTACATGCGCGCCATTGTGCTTTCCATGTTGTGTGTTTGTACAGTAGTACCTGTGTGTGTGTGTGTGTGTGTGTGTGTGTGTGTGTGTGTGTGTGTGTGTGTGTGTGTGTGTGTGTGTGTGTGTGTGTGTGTGTGTGTGTGTGTGTGTGTGTGTGTGTGTGTGTGTGTGTGTGTGTGTGTGCAAAAGTGCATTTTGTGCACATGTGTGTCTTGTGTAGCTGTTGACATGTTGTAGTGATTACATGTGTATTTCCAGTTCTAGAGCCCTAGGGTTGGATATATGAAACACATGTTGTCTTTGTTCTTCTAGCTTGGCTACTGTGCAAGCTGAGAGGGTGGTATCACCGACACAGGCAGGGTGGTAACTTGCTACTGAGTCAACACTAATTAATGCCACATTGTCCGTCATCGAGCCAAAGTTTTCTTGTACACAACCACTTTCATTTTCCTGGGCAGTTTTTTATTTATTTAGTTTTTTCAAACAAAATAAATGACTAACTTTGCATGACCTAGATCCGAGCTATGCAGTGGCTACATTAACATGAATTCAAGCATCAGAGCTGGGTCACTTACAGTTAGAAATAAGTCCATTCCTGTGAGAATCCCAGAGCCCATGCTAAACAACTGCAGGGATCTGATTAGAATGAGCCACATTGCACAAGATTCTTTTTAAAGATGTAACTCCACGAAAACCCACAGATGCTGCTCCAACGCTAGCTTACTCTGATGCTGTGTGTGTGTGATAAATGGCGACAAGGCTGATTTTGTTATTGATTTTCTTTGCTTAACATCGAAAACCGTTGGTTGTTTTGTTTATTTAAGTCAACACACGTCTTTAGAAAGACATTGACTTCTCCTTCTGTTTCCTTACAACTCACTGTATCTGTCTCTACCTCTCATCTCAACCATCTGCTTCTTCCTCTGGAAGACAGTTTCTGTCCTGTGTCAGTCGGGAAGCTCTATCTATCTACACACCAACTATCAATCTCAATCAGCATCGTATGTGTGCGTGTGCGCGTGCGTGTGTGTGGACTGATGACCCTAATCCTTGTTTGTCAATCATTGTCAATTCCATTACATGCCCTTGTTTATCTGACAATGCGCATGCATGTTTGTGCATGTGCATGACAAACAGAGAGAGATGGATGGTTAGCATTGTAATGGGCAGGCAGCACTAAATCAATTAGCCTTTCTGTTTGACTCTCCCTCCATCTCTATCCCTTGTGACCAGTCCCTCTGTGCCCTTCTCTTCTCTTCTCTTCTCTTCTCTTCTCTTCTCTTCTCTTCTCTTCTCTTCTCTTCTCTTCTCTTCTCTTCTCTTCTCTTCTCTTCTCTTCTCTTCTCTTCTCTTCTCTTCTCTTCTCTTCTCTTCTCTTCTCTTCTCTGCATCGTTCACTTTTTGCACCTTCTCTCATGTTTGTTTATGGTGTTTATGGAAACTTGCATGAGTGGACATGTGTACTGTAGGTGAAGATGTACATGTGTGTGTGTGTGTGTGTGTGTGTGTGTGTGTGTGTGTGTGTGTGTGTATGTGTGCGTGTGTGTGTGTGTGTGTGTGTGTGTGTGTGTGTGTGTGTGTGTGCGCGCGCGATTTTTGCCAAGTGGTACTGTATTAGTAATCAGTAGCTCTACCTTCAAAGTCATTGGACCTATATTATCAGCTGGCAGCCCACGCACACTCATCATATGCATAAATGTTCACACAGAAATATTCATATGTATGCAGTGAGGCACATGATTGTGCTTAAGCACATGCTATCACACATAGGTACCCAGAAGTATTAACACACACACACACACACACACACACACACACACACACCGCTGACCTGACCTGTTGATTTTGTGGTAAAAAGCTAAACAAAAACAAAAAGAACAGAAATACTTAATTAATTACTTAAGGCACATCCGCAAACAGTGGAACTTTAATGATGGGTTCCTTTCTAATTGATGTCCTCCTACACCAGGTCATGCAGAGCTGAAGCAAGGGAAAGAATGCAATGTTGGAATGTGTGGAGAGCCTGGGAGCTCTAAGCCACAAACCACAGGGCAGCCAAAGGGACTGCAGGCCTGCTCTCTGTCTCTCTCCCATGACCCTATTGACTTCCCTGGCTAGTGAAAGATGGGACACAAGACACACATGCTCCCATGTTTCAGATGGCAGCACTTATTTGGGTGTTTTGAAGGGGGAGGTTGAGGTTGCCCTTTCTTTAAAAGCGGCCTGAAGGCAGCCCCGGAAGCTCAGGGCACGCGTGGAAGGGTTATTAAACCCTTTCTTTCTCTGAAAAGTACCTGCCTTGAGGGCAGCAAGAGGCTTTAACAAGGACAAATGTCCCATCTTTAAAGGCCCTGGCGTCGGCCTGGCGGGGTGTCGTTGAGTGTCTGTGTGGAGTGCACGACAACCGGCCGTAGTTTCACCCGACTGAGCATGTTGAGTCAGTGAGGGAGAGCTCTCTGTTTGGCTGTTCAGCTTGAGCAACTCAGCCTGAGCAACTAATGAGAAGAAGTAAGCAGTAAGCCAACAACAGATACAAAAGGGTGCACACTGACTTAACATTAACGGTCAATAATAAATATGAACAACTTAACCCATTAAGACCTGAGACCGCTTCTAAACATTTTTGAGCGGTGCAACCGCTCCTATAAGAGGGTTTAGGACCCATCCGTGGTGAAAGTTTTTCTTTCCGTCGTGAAAATGTGTCTTTCGCTGTGACGCCATGCTGTGGAATACACGCCCATAGGCTAAGCTTTGCAGGACGTGCTGTGATTGGCTAGCGAGACACATGATGAAATTAACTTCAAACTTCGCAGACTCGCTGTGATTGGCTACCGAGATGCATGATGAAATTAATAACTCATAAATAGCACCGCTCACTTCACACTGGGTGTGATTTAAAAAAAATCCTTTTTCGGAAAAAAATTTTCACGATTTTTCAAAAATAGCAGATCTACATGCTCATAGCGCGGCACTCGGCGCTGCGCTATGAGCTTGTAAATATGCTATTTTTGAATAGCCAAAGAAATCTAAAATGACACAGATGCGTTCCAGGTCTTAATGGGTTAATACACACAACGAGTTAACCACATGTAGTATGAGCCAATCTGCATTCAGTAATACTGGTTTGCTTGCCAATAGTGGACACTTGTACTGTTGCCTACCTAGTATCAGCAAAAGGTTTACATTTAATTCAGTTCAATCTGGGAACCCAAAGCCAAATGAGAATGAAAAACAGCGCCCTCTGCTGTTTGTACTATCTCATGTTGGCTCTGGGACAATGACGACGCAGCACACGTGCGCAAAGGAAACCGGGGTTTTAGTCTGCCTTCACGCTCCACTTCCGGGTGGTGCGACTATGTTTTCATTCCAACTAACAATATTTCTACACGGAACACTAACACCACTTCTCCCAGAGAACATGGATCGTTTTGGTTATAAGCCCACTTGTTTCTATGATGAAAGAGCAAGTTAAAATGTGAATATCTTTCCGTGGTTTTGTCTGCTCCGCGGACGCCATTGTTAAATTAGTTTCGACTTGTTTCGAGTAGGGAAGGATCAATGGACACGTAAATCCCGCCCACTACATTTGATTGGGTAAAGCGCGGCCTGCTTCCTGATCTGAAGGCACGCCCACGCCCACACAGTGCGTACACGTTATGACGAACCTTCACGACAGATTCCAACGCAGAGCAGAATCTGTTCTTGAGAGATTAAATTCAGTTCAGAAAGGACTCACACCTAACCTAACCATATAGTCTATGGCTAGTCTATGAGAGAGAGTGAGAGAGAGAGAGAGAGAGAGAGAGGTTTTATGTGTATTTTATTAGTGGCAGTCTTAAACGTGTCACTTCTCTCATGGTTTTCCATGCATCACTTTCCCAACACAGGCAGGGTGACAAGTACAGTACTATATCCACATCTGTCATTGTCTCTCCGCTCTCTCTCCGCTCTCTCTCTCTCTCTCTCTCTCACACACACACACCCCCCCGCCCACCCACACACACCTCCGTCTCTTTCTCTATATTTCTGTAAACTTGAATCAATCTCCACGACCACGAATGACATTTTTATGACGGGTGATGATGCCATGTCACCCATAATTCATTCACTGCTGAATGTACCCCACCCCACAGACACACACACACACTTGCAGGAACACACAGACATTCACAGACACGCACACACACACACACACACACGCAATGCGACGCGTTGTGACCTTGTAGATCTGCTATTTTCACTGTTTATGAAAGGTTTAGGCATTTTGTGAAACGTTTTGCCTATAATGACATGTCCAAAATAGGGATCTCTTACTAATCAATTATTTGATTGAATTATCAATTTATTTTGTATAAGCTTTTAAATCGATTAGTTCATTGACTGTTGCAGCCTTACACTTAGTCTCACGAACACAATCATACAGTGAATGTTAAAGTGGTATTAATCAGGCTTTAGGCAAGGAAGCAACACACACACACAGACAGACACACACACACACACACACACACACACACACACACACACACACACACACACACACACACACACACACACACACACACACACACACACACACACACACACACACACACACACACACCCTCTCTCATGGCTGTCATTTGGCATCACAGTGTGTTGTGTTGTTGTTTGTCATAAGTTGACAGCTCTATGCCGCTGAGATCCTTTTCTCTGGAGCGCTTTGTGAAATCTGTCACTCTCAATGACGCTGAACACGAAATCCCACTTTTCTGTTCGATACATTTGGTGTGTGTGTGTGTGTGTGTGTGTGTGTGTGTGTGTGTGTGTGTGTGTGTGTGTGTGTGTGTGTGTGTGTGTGTGTGTGTGTGTGTGTGTGTGTGTGTGTGTGTGTGTGTGTGTGTGTGTGTGTGTGTGTGTGTGTGTGCGCGTGAGAGAACATGTGAGGTCGTTTAAGAGTGCACGCCCCGAGCACTGGTTTTAAATATTGACCTCATAAACCTTTTCTACAGTGCACGCTCAAAAAATGGAGAGAACTAAAAAATGCTATGACAAGGAGAGAGGAGAGGGAAAAAGTGGGGAGAGGAGGAGTGGTGGGAGAGGAGATGAAGGAGGAGGAAAAGGAAAAAGAAACAGCGAGGAACAGAGGAAAAGAAGTAGGGAGGGAAGGGAGAGAAAAGCAGAGAGAGAGAGAGAGAGAGGTGAGGACAGGGAGGCGTGCAGGAGAAGGGGGAGTAAGAGGAGGAGGAGGAGAAGGAGGAGAGAGGTATGAAGGAGTCTCTCTCTCTCTCTAGTTTCCTGCACAATGACTGGTTCTGTTCCAGCTGGACCATCCTGACTTCATGACATCATACTCACACACA
>NC_137608.1:29092875-29130375 GCF_963280865.1 Gymnoscopelus braueri | reverse complement strand
CATACGTTTTTCAGAATACTGTTGGGATTTAGAAGACATTTTGTAGAATGGGCGTCAGGTCTTAAAGGGTTAAACTCTGAAGTCTGAATAGAGAGATTATGGGGGTGGCTGTACAGGACACATGGAGTAATGTTGATTGTGATATCTATGTGTTTCTGTCTGTGTCTTTTTTTACAGAGGCTATCGCTTCCACAGAGACATAAGTCAGGCCGGTCTCTCTCCCCCATATACGATCTCTTTTATTGCATGTGACTGCATGTTGAACACTGCGTCGTCTTTTATGTACAGATCCCATTACGAGAAAATATGATAGCGGGCGCAGTAGAACTACACTGGAGATGAGAGGAATTAATGCATGGACGGCTATAAAAATTTTGAAGGGAATTTAATGCGTTTCATAACAGCAAGGCCGACACACAAACACACAGATTCCCACGGACATAGAATACAGCTCATGAATGCTTATTCACATACGCACACTTACTGATGTTCTTACCACTTATGTTATGGACACATAGATCTTTGCTCACACACGCACGCGCGCACACGCACACACGCACACACACACACACACACAAAGGCATACACACAGGGGATCACAGCCATAAAGGCACATATCAGAATTGACAGGGTAATGGCTTACAATGAGAAACTCAGAAATGTATCGTGACCTCAGTAAACCTTCTCTGCTAGCTCCAAGCAACCACACACACACACACGCACACACACACGCACACGCACACACACACGCACACACACACGCACACGCACACACACACACACACACACACACACACACACACACACACACACACACACACACACACACACACACACACACACACACCAGAACACCTCAAATCTTGAGGCTGGGTTTCCCCCTAAAACCATTCATTCTCTCCATTGCTGCCCTCCCATAAAATCTCCATCACACGCAAGCATGGCGCAGTGTGCTTAATAAACAAGCACACACACACACACACACACACACACACACACACACACACACACACACACACACACACACACACACACACACACACACACACACACACACACACACACACCAACACACACACTCTCTTAAATGTCTTTATAGTGTAAGATACTCCATGAGGACAGGCTGCTGTTATGTTCGCTGGGCAGAGGACTTTTTTCCCAGTCACATGAGAAATCATTTTGTCATTTCACAGCATGCGTGCCCTCAGGCAAAACAATAAACTGTAATTGCGGCAAACAATGTCAGTTTGTCAATTCATACGTGTAGATATACTGTATATAAATATTTTCCATTTAAGTGTTCCAGTTTTATTGGGTTGTTATGCTTGTATGCTGGGCACGAGAGATTTCTTTCCTCCTCTGTTGGGATAAAAAAAGCTTTTTAAATGAACATTTATGTAGTCTTTTATTTTCCTGCATAGTCATGAACTCCTGGAAAGCAGCGCGGGGTGGAGTGGGTGTGAAAGTGCAATTAGCTGAGAGAGAGAGAGGATAACGTCTTATGAGAATATAAGAGATGCATAATATGCATATGTCTTCTAACAGCGTGAGGTCAGATGATGAGGAGGAGGAGAGGGAGGAAGGAAGATGGAGGAGGGTAAATGAATGAGGTGCAAGCAGAGGAAAGAAAAGGACTGTAGAAGATGGAATATGATTGTGAAGTTCCTTAATGCATGGAGTGATTGTTAAAAAAGAGGGGAAGAGAGAGGTAGAGAGCAGATGTTTTTAAGTTTGTGGAAATTATTACAATGCACTTTGTGCGTGTGCGGGTGTGGGTGTGTGTGGGTGTGTGAGTGTGTGGGGGTGTGTGTGTGTGTGTGTGTGTGTGCGCGTGCGCGAGTGTGCATGCGTGCACATTTGTGTTTGTCTGAGATAAATAGGACGTGTTGATGCTGATAATAATGCAGTCTGAAGAGCCACACACACAAAGCATAAATATGCAGAGCGTTGTGCGTCCATTCATCTCCGAGACACCCCAGAAGAAGAAGAAGAAGCAGAAGAAGAAACACAAGTAGTATCGGAGAAAGTGGCAACTCGGCCATTACAGTTATAAGTGCTATTGATTTTAAAGTCCCGCACCGCCTTTCTCAAACTTTTAGTCAAATTAGAAATGCCAGTCAGCTCTGTGCAGTCGTGCATGTGACTGTTCCCGGCGCCGGGCTGCACAATCAGCCGGCTGTAATTGCCTTAAACATTTTTTCCTCCTCTGCCTCTCAGGCATTGAGTTAATGCATCTCGAATCTGATAGTGTTTTCCTACGTTGTTTATTTGCCTTGGCGTCGGTGTCGCTGTTTGCTTTTCGTGGGCGTAGAAAAAGTATCTCGACTGTAATTTAATTGGATGGAGCTGCCTGTAGGAGATCGTTCTGGGCGCTGGGAGAAAATGTCCCGTGAACGAGAGGAAATGCAGATTGCCAACACATCGCGCACACACACACACACACACACACACACACACACACACACACACACACACACACACACAAAGGAGAAACACATATACTGGGGCACACAAAGGCGAATAACGCACAAAAAACACGAATATTAGGCACGCAAACACGCAGAGTACATGGAAAACAAACGAGCACATTTATGCACACAAAAGAACACCAAACTATATCTTGTGGTGTTGGTGTCTTTGCTGCTGAGGATTCTGTCCTCAGGTGCTTTTTTACTGACCAAGCAATCACTCTAAACTTTGAGCTGTTTCTGTCTTTTTTATCAGTCTCTCCCTTTCATTTTCTCTCTGTCTCCGTCGCTCACTCTTTTTTTTGCTTTTGGCCTTCATCTGTCTGTCTTAAACCCATTAAGACCAGGAACGCATCTGTGTCATTTTAAGATGTCTTTGGGCTATTCGAAAATAGCAGATATACAAGCTCATCAAGAATTTGTGCAAATCTTTGAATAAAACTTTTTTTAAAGCGAACATTTTTAACTCAAATCTTTGCTTCTGGGGGATTCTACAAATGTCTTCAGTGGTTCTCAAACTTTTTTCATGTCAAAGACCCCCGAAATTATGTATTATGTATTTGGCCGCGGACCCCCATCTCAAGTCAAAATATGTTGTTCCAGGGACCCCCCAGAAGCAAAGAGTTGAGTTAAAATGTATATATATTAAAAGATTTGCACACATTTTCACGATTACTTTCCTAAAATTAGCAGATCTACAAGCTCATAGCACGTCACTCGGTGCCGCGCTATGAGCTTGTATATCTGCTATTTTCAAATAGCCAAAGGAATAAAAAAATGACACAGATGCTGCTTTCCCAGCCTCAAAGGGTTAAACCCAGTCCACACTAAAGATTCGCAACTCAACTCGTTGCAACTTGCAACTAATTGCAACTCTTCAAACAGTTCCATTTTCCGTTGTCTTCAAGATGATATACAGTAGCTCCAGAGCCTTTTTCGGTCTAATTTCCATGTGTATCGCCCAAAACCCAATCCTTCCCAGCTCAACCAATCAGCATATCTTCGACTCATCCGTCCACATAATATTCACACGACTGGCTGTTGAGCATCAGCAATGTCTGCGGGGCCTCGGCGACAACATCCCCCCCCAACCCTCCTCCCATCTGCGTCCCAAAGCAAAAATGTATTTCTACTCGTATGTCGTCTCTCTGGCATCCAGCAGGGCCAGGATCCGTAGCCAGGATTTTTTTTGAAATACTGAGGTCGTGACCTCGGTGTAGTTATACGGACATCTTGTCTCTCCCTAACATTCTGCCGGTTGCTTCTCACATTCTCTCTACAACAATTGTAACTCTGTCTGGTTTCCTGCCTTCTCCCTCTCTCTCTCTCTCTCTCTCTCTCTCTCTCTCTCTCTCTCTCTCTCTCTCTCTCTCTCTCTCTCTCTCACCTAGTCTCTGTCTGTCTCTCTCCCTCCCCTCTGCTCTTCTCTTTTCTCCAGCTATTACAAAACCAGTCCTCTGATCATATAATGACCTACAAATGAATGGAGGAAGCAGATTGAATTAAAGGAGATTATTTTGGTCTTGGTGAGTGCATTGAGGGCTCTTGTCCAAAGAGTAAGAGGCTAATAGAGAAGATTATTTGAACTGTGCTTGGGGAGTACTGTGTCACGTGCATGAACCTATATTTAGGGGTTCAAGCCCCGAAGGGCTGAAAACCCTATTATTTCTGTGCAAATATTTCTTCTTTTCTTTCAGCTGCGGTTTTGCAAATTCCCATGAGATGATGGTAGAGATTAGAGCCCGACCGATGCCAGATTTTTTATTCCGATACCGATTTTTGAGATTACCAATGGTTTTGACCGATATATTGTCTGAAAATGTTTCCATGTTTCCAAAGTTTCCAAAACAATTTGAAAAACTTAGATTCGTATTAAAGTTGATAATATGTAAACAAAAACAAGCAAATAAATACAAATAAACATAAATAATGTTTTGATGGATAAATGCAAAAGATTAAATCATATATATTGTCGCTGTCCATATTTCAACTTTTTATATTCTTTCATAAATGAGTGCCCTCCTTCATCATACAAAAGTGTCGCACTATAAGAGTAAAGATAGTAGATCTACAAGCTCCCAACGCGACGAGATACGATTCGTAGTGGGCTTGTAGATTGGCTCTCTTCACTATTATTCATATTTTTCTTTATTTGTTTTAACAACAGTGTCACTGGGTCTCATTACCGGCATTAGCATCTGGGTATGGCTTGAATGTAGTATGTTGGAATATCCACGGGTCAAGTTGATCTTTATATAACAGTGTAGCGCACAGATACACTTAGGCTGTAGTCTTTGTTAAGAGAGAAGAGCTTCTTGTGGTTGCAGGCTTCTATCCTGGGACATTCCTGCTTTGCTTGCTTGCCAGTACCCTGGTGGGTGTCTTCATATAACATGGGCAGGCACACGCATACACTTACACACGCACACAAACGTACGCATGTGCGCGCGCACACACACACACACACGCATGCTTGCATGCACGAACACTCAGACACCCTGCAGACTGAGGGCCGCCAAAGCAGCTGGTCAAACTGATGGAGCAATTCATCAAACACAGAAAGAGACAGAGAGAGAGAGAGAGGGAGAGAGAGGGAGAGAGAGAGAGGGAGAGAGAGAGAGAGAGAGAGAGAGAGAGGGAGGGAGGGAGGGAGAGAGAGAGAGAGAGGGAGAGAGAGAGAGATATAGAGAAGTTAAATACATGCACTCACAGGGAATGAGGGAGTGTGCGTGTTAGGAAGAGAGAGAGAATGACAAGAGAGCATAAGTGAGAGAAATCCCAGAGAGGGAGAACAAAACACAATGAGAACAAAAGAGTGAGAGCACAGATAAACGGAGGGAGTCAGAGAGAGAGAGAGAGAGAGAGAGAGAGAGAGAGAGAGAGAGAGAGAGAGAGAGAGAGAGAGAGAGAGAGCGCATCTTGAGACATAACCAAATAAATAGAATACTTAAATGCCCTTGTATATGCACACATGACCTGATTTGAACCATGCAGCAAAATAGTCCATTTACTGTGCTGTTTAAAGAATAATTAAAGCAAAGCCAGAGAAAAGCAGCATCTCTTGTGCCAGTACACAAGGAGGACCCACTAGGGTGTTTGCTGTGTACTCTACATAGGGTCTTCTGGGCCAGGGCTGTGTACTCTACATAGGGTCTTCTGGGCCAGGGTCATGAACACGTTTTTTGTCCCTCGATCCTTGTGTTGTCGCCTCATGGTTCTTCTTGGATGGATGGATAACACAACCAGCATGTGTGAGATGGCCTAATTTGAGGCTAAATGTGGGGCTAATCACACATTTTGACTGGATATCATCCCAACTAAGCTGCCCTGCTTGATTTCTTTCTTCTTTTTTTTAAAGAAGACCGCAGTGAAAATCCTTGGTTAAAGCTGCAGTAGTATACATCAAGATTCAGCATTTCCTTCACGACTGCAACTTTGAAGTTTTAATTGAGTCTAATCTTCCCCCTCACAATTTATTTGCTGCCTTAACTGCAGCATAGCTTGTGGGTTTGAATTCCAGGCATCGTGGGCACCACATCTTAAGGCTGACAACACAAACCAACAAGCGTTGATGGGATAAAACAAAAATATTGGAATATGGAACTCCTACAGCTGTGCTCAGACCAATTAAGTTTCAATTCAATCAGCCCAGAAACGATACTCCCCATGTGCAAATTCTAGATAAACAGCTCAGCGGGCTATGACAACCATATGAATATCCCAAAACTGTTTGTTTTTTGGAGAAACATTGTGAAGTATTCGCGATGAAGCAATTTAGTATCAAAAAGCAGAGAAGATGTATAGTTTGTGGACTCGTAACATCCACCTCATTCGTCATTTTGCCTTCACTGAACACACACACACACACACACACACATACACATGCACACACTTTAAGACCTGGAACGCATCTGTGTCATTTTTGTAATTTATTTGGCTATTCAAAAATAGCAGATATACAAGCTCATAGTGCACTCGGTGCCGCGCTATGAGCTTGTAGATCTGCTATTTTTGAAAAATCTTATTTTTGTTTGCAAATCTTTGAATATATATATTTTTAAAGTGAACATTTGTAACTCAAATCTTTGCTTCTGGGGGGTCCCTGGAACAAAATATTTTGAGATGGGGGTCCGCAGCCAAATACATATCATTTTGGGTGGTCCTTGACACAAGTTTGAGAACCACTGACATAGAAACATAGGTTTAAAAAAAAAAAACTGTTAGGATTTAGAAGACATTTTGTAGAATCGGTCTCAGGCCTTAATGGGTTAAGCTGAGAGCGTAAATTAGACACTACTGAAGTTCACCAGGCCTGCTGTTTCAGATGTCAGATGAAAAAAAATGGGAGCATTCAACAGGATGACACGACCGAGGGAAAAAACAATGACAGAACAAAGAGTGTAGCAGAAAAAGAGAGAAGGATGGTGTGGTGAACCTGCTTTTAAAGAGCAATTAAAGCAGCCATGCTGGGCGCCCACCTGACAATGCAGCCGTCTGCTTAACCCACATTTTATGCAAGATCAAATGCTTTTCCAATAATAGAGCAACTCTGTGCCTTCATCTCTTACCCAGGTTTACATCAGCCTTACTGATTACACACACACACACACACACACACACACACGCACACGCACAGGCACAGACAGACACACACACACACACGCACGCACACGCGCACGCGCACGCACACACACACACACACAGCTTTGTTTATTTCATACGCTGTTTGGTTGATGATTTGTGATTTTTCTCTATTGGACATATTACTGTGGAATAAACATGTTTAACTACTTGAGCCCTACTGTATATAGAGAACTTCCTCGTATGACGAATAACAGAAATGGCTGATCTACAAGCTCACAATGCCTTACAATGCGACACAATGCATCACAATGTGAGCTTGTTGATCTGCCATTTCTGCTATTTTTTCAAAACTTATTGAAAATCATTTGCCAATTTTTGCCATGGCCAAAAAAATAAGGTCGTCAGGTGGATAAGGGACATTTCTTTTACAGAAGTAAAAGTTGTTCTTGGCAGGTCCATCAAGTCATCCATCTTCATCAGCTCATCCGGAGTTGGTCGCGGAGGTAACAGTTCCAGCAGAGAATCCTAGACTTCCACATCAGCCACTTCTCCAATGCTGACATGTGTTGGAATAATAACGCCTATTAGAGCTGAGCGATATGACTCCAAATAGATACCACCATTATTTCAAACCTTTACCTCGATTACGATAAAACTTTTCTTTTTTTTAAGCAGATCTACAAGCTCACAACACGTCACGGTGTGGTGCCTTGTTAGCTTGTAGATCTGCTATTTTCCCTATTTTTGTACGCCATCGTTGTACAACAATGACTAAAGACATCAGACTAATCGATATAATCAAATTTTTGGTGTTGATTCGTTGATATATGCATACTGGTATATCATACTGGTATATAAAAATACAGTATAAATATACTGTATATAGAAAAACGTTGCTTCTCGATTATGCGGTTATAAGTTGGTTATTGTTATGGAACTTTTAGTTTGTGGCTGTTGGTTGGCTGAACCCTGCGACCCTTCCTTACATACAGTACTGTACTCTCTTACTTTCTTCTCTCTCTTCTACTGGCCCCTCTCAACTTCTCTCTCTCTCTCCCTCATCCTCAACACAGTGAAGACATTACATCTCTGTTAATGAGTATCTGTTCTTTCCTTTTGTCTAGTGGTTTGAGGCCCCTTGGGATATCCACAGAGGCAAACATCAAAGTTCCTCCAAACCGCTTTACAATTAGACCAAGAGAGACCAGAAGCGTAAAAACTAAACATCTGAAATAAAACATGGCGGAGAACAAACTTAACATGCTTTTTCGAGAATCTGAAATCTGTGGCGGAGCTTGTATATAGTTTAAATGCCGTTAATTATAAATATCATGATTGATCTGCTGAATATTCATATGAAGTGGCAGTGGGATTACTGTACTCTGTTCTGATTTCTTACTCTGGTTCGAGTTATGCCTTTATGCAAGTGTTCTAGTTTTAAGCTGTAGGCCTATCGGAGACAACAGGAGCGGGGACTGAGGCCGGGGGAACGTTCCAAACGGATATAAGCAGACATGCAGAGAGCGGAAGAGAGGGGGGGGGGGGGCCAGTGAGGAAGACAATAGCGTCCATATTCCGAGGCAAACATTCTGCGAAAGATTGCTGTGCGACACGTTGTCTGAACTTATGTATATCGGCTATTTTCAGCGAGTAGAGGGAGAGAAAAAAAAGGTGTAGACTAGAGTGAAAAAAGGAGCGTACCAAGTATAGAACCCTAGGGGACTACAGTCAACTAGGTTTAAGTGGCTATTAATATACATATAAATATATAAATTACGTTCTAGTTCAATTAATTGACACTCGAGATTTTACAGTGCAGAGTTCTGTCACACGAGTGTCAATTAATTTGAACTAGAACGTCATTTATTATCCTATCGTACGGCCGTGTCGCGTGCCAAACGTACAGTATAGCAGACCTATACAAGCTCACATTCTCCCTCCACTTTGATGTTGCAGCGTAGGAGGGTGTAGGTGGACTTGTGTGTACCAGACTATAGAAGGCTGCCTGGCACGTACTTCATGGGCAGGCAGACAGACAGAAAGAATCCCTTTCACTCCCACAAACAGCAGCTCCTTTAACCCCTTCAAACCGTGTAACCACTTCATCCATTTTTTTATACTTTGGCTATTCAAAAATAGCAGATATGCAAGCTCATAGCGCGGCACCGAGTGCCGCGCTATGAGCTTGCATATCTGCTATTTTTGAAAAATCTTGCAAATTTGGGCAAATATTTGAATATATATATATTTCAAAGGCAACATTTTTGACTCAAATCTTTGCTTCTCGGGGTCCCTGGAACAAAATATTTTGAGATGGGGGTCCGGGCAAATATATATAGTTTTGGGTGGTCCTTGACATGAAAAAGTTTGAACACCACTGATATATATATATTATATATTATATATATATATATATATATATATATATATATATATATATATATATATATATATATATATATACGTTTTTTCAAAAAACATTTTTTTGGATTAAAAGACATTTGTAGAATCAGAAGCAAAGATTTCAGTTACAAATGTCCGCTTTAAAAATATATATATATTCAAATATTTGCACAAATCTTCAAGATTTTTCAAAAAATAACAGATCTACAAGCTCATAGCGCGGCACTCGGTGCCGCGCTATGAGCTTGTATATCTGCTATTTTTGAATAGCCAAATAAACCTCAAAATGACACGGAGGCGTTCCCGCTCTCAATGGGTTAATCACAGCATGTGGGGGCTGTGTGTGTGGAAGACGCCCGAGTGGACAAGGCACACTCTGTTCCCACTGTATTTGCGTATCGGCAGACGGACATCGATTAGTCATTAACGCTGGACAATGGCGGTGCTCCTTCCTCCTCCGGTGCCTCGTGCACCACTCTGCTAACAAAGACCGGACAGAGAAACTCACAGCCAGCAAGTGATAGAGTGTGACCAGTCAGTGTGGTGGACAAAGTAGCTACTCAGCCGCAGTACTTGAGTCAAAGTATAGATACTCTCCACTAGGTCCTCAATTACTCAACTGCAAGTGAGCGTTGCTCAGTCAAATTTGTATTTGAGTATTTGAGTATTTGAGTATTTGCTTTTAAAAATAATGAAGTATTCAAAAGTACCTGCTTTTGAAAAATGTTCTTTTTCAAAAGTAAAAATTAAATATTTTTTAATATCAGTGCATTTTTGCAGAAATATGCTAGACATTTTCAAAAGATGAGCTATTTTCACTATTTTCTTTATACGGCAGAGGTTATTTCATAATATTTTTGTAAGTTAGGGTCCCAGGGGTCCGTTCCTAGAACCGTAGTGGAGGCAAAAGTACAATATTTGTCTTTGAAACGCAGTAGAGTGAAAGCAAAGTAAAGTACAGATACTCAAAAAAACACATACTTACGTAGCCCTACAGTACTCAAGTAAAAGTACTTAGTCACTGTCCGCCACTGAGTGTGACAGACTGACAGAAAATTGCACAACAAGCAGTCAAGGCAAAGCAGACAGACAGATATAACCATAAATAATCAAACAGGCTGGGCTGGCAGGGAGATAAGCATCCATCAGCAACTTCCCCTTGCTCTGTCAGACAGTGATAAAGAAGTAAACACAGACATATAGAGGGAAGAGACAAAGCGCTCCTCCAGGCCCGCGTGTACCTTTCTATTTACCAGCCCATAAACATCAGCTGTCCAACAAGACAGCGGGGCGTGAAAGGCTGTTTTATCATTAGTGGTCTTCAGGTTTAACCCTTTAAGACCGGGAGAAGCATCTGTGTGTATTTTTTTAATTTCTTTTGGCTATTCAAAAATAGCAGATCTACAAGCTCAAGAGTGCCGCGCTATGAGCTTGTATATCTGCTAATTTTCGAAAATCGTGATTTCTTTTTGCAAATCTTTGAATATATATATTTTTTATAGAATACATTTTTAACTCAAATCTTTGCTTCTGGGTCTCATATTTTGAGATGGGGGTCCGTGGCCAAATACATATCATTTTGGGGGTCCTTGACATGAAAAAAGTTTGAGAACCACTGATATTATAGCGACATAGTTATTTTTTTCAAAATAACAGTTTTTAGAAGACATTTGTAGAATCCCCAGAAGCAAAGATTTGCACAAATGTTCACGATAAAAAAAAAATAGAATACAAGCTCATGAGCTTGTAGATCTGCTATTTTTGAATAGCCAAAGACATCTTAAAATGACACACAGCTGCGTTCCTGGTCTAAATGGATTAATCTTGCACTGACTCTCAGTAAAGTGTGTGTGTGTGTGTGTGTGTGTGTGTGTGTGTGTGTGTGTGTGTGTGTGTGTGTGTGTGTGTGTGTGTGTGTGTGTGTGTGTGTGTGTGTGTGTGTGTGTGTGTGTGTGTGTGTGTGTGTACGGAAGCTACTGAACTGCCTAATGAAGCTTGAAAGGAGCTTTTAATGTTGCCCCAACTCTAGAAATCCCGACAGCTACAGTACCTATTCGTCACTGTTGGGTGGAAAACTTGTATGTTGCTTTTCATGAAATGGAAAAAACAAACCTATATGTTTCAATGAATCCAATGTAGTTATTATTTAGTCACAAGCTCTTGTTATTACTTTTCATTGGGTAAATATTTTTACAACCCACAGACATGCTTAAGCTCTTTCAACCTGGCATCCCTATTTTGGGCATGTCATTATAGGCTAAGATTCACAACGTGTCACATATTGACGCGTTGTGAGCTATTTTCACTACTTTCGTGCAATACTGTCATACGATTAACCCTTTAAGACCTGAAGCCGAATCTACAAAATAATGTCTTCTAATTCCCAACAGTATTCCGAAAAAAACTTATGTTTCTATATCAGTGGTGCTCAATCTTTTTCATGTCAAGGACCCCAAAAATTATATGTATTTGGCCGTGGACCCCCATCTCAAAATGTTTTGTTCCAGGGACCCCCAGAGGCAAAGATTTGAGTTAAAAATGTTCGCTTTAAAAGAATATATACTATTCAGATTTGCACACATTTTTTTTTTTTTTTTTTTTTGCTCAAATCAAAAAGTGACACAGATGCGTTCTAGGTCTCAATGGGTTAAGTATAGAATGGGGCATTCATTTATGAAATTCCAAGGTTTCTGACCGACAGTGATGCTACAGCGTTTGCACTGTAGTGCAAGTCTGTGTACCGGGAATCAAGACCGTGTGATGGGTAGGGGTGTGGGAAAAAATCGATTCAAATATGAATCGCGATTCTCATGTTAGACGATTTAGAATCGATTATATATATTTTTTTGTGGCCAGTTCTGGGCTGAATCGTTTTGAATCGGGGAAAAAATTGAATCGAAAAAAAACAAACGTTTTTGAATCGAGAATCGTTTGTTTTCAAAAAAAGGAAAAAAACGGAATCGTGACCCCCAGAATCCGAACCGTGAGATAGCAGAAGATTCACAGCCCTAGTGATGGGTTATTCTTGGATGATTGACTGCTTTGTTAATCCCCAAGGCAGGATTAGCCACCACACGGCAGTAGATAAAAGACAAGAATGACTTGAGAAACGTATCTGTAAAAGGAATTGATAAGAGCCAAAGATTAATATGAGAGAGAGAGAGAGAGAGAGAGAGAGAGAGAGAGAGAGAGAGAGAGAGAGAGAGAGAGAGAGAGAGAGAGAGAGAGAGAGAGAGAGAGAGAGAGAGAGAGAGAACTTGCTTTTTAGTTAGCACATAGTGTTGTGTGACGGTGTGTGCGGTATAGGCCTATATGTGTGTGTCATATTTCAATATGAGGTTACACACTTTAGGGAGTATATGAGTTCGTCATCGCATAACAATTCAGTTTTTGGGGCTTTTCTCTCCCAGCCTTGCTCTGCTCCCTGCACTTCACTTACCACCCGCATATTTAGTGCTAACAACTTGACGACTTTAACATTCACTTTCCCCTTACCTTTCTACAACCCCAAGAATCTGCTTCTGTCTGTCTGTCTGTCTGTCTGTCTGTCTGTCTGTCTGTCTGTCTGTCTGTCTGTCCTTCCATCTGTCTGTTAAATTCTTACCTTTTCTGAGCGGAAAAATATATAATTAGAAGAAAATAGATTCATGATAATCCTCTAAATCCTCAGGTGTTATCACTTAGCTGTCATTATAAAGTGAAAATGTATATTTTTTCATTACACATTTTAACAAGTAAACTCTGGTCTGGATGAACTTATTTTTTCCTTTTCCTTTTGGTCTTCCCTTCAAAATGTAATTAAACAAGTCCTCTTCCTATTGTTTTTTTATGCGCTGGGGTCTCAATACCATGTTATTCAACCAACAGAATGTGCTTCTGGATTGACAGTTGACACAATAAGCTTAATAAGTCACTGTGCCACTACGTTCCTAATAAGAAATGGGGACTTACCATTAGTTATTCATGTTAATTACCATGACATACTGATTATAATTGTAAACATTAATTCGTTTTTTTTTTAATCACGACATTCCACTCGGTTACAGCTGTAATTGTAGTTTTATACGATCTGTCAAGCTGTATTGAACCATCAGTGCCTCTAAATGTTTTATAAAGCTCATTCCTTCCCAGCCTTTGCGTCACAGAGCCAAACCTGTAGCTAACGGCAACACATAAAACTAGCGCTAAGCAGGGGCTATGGGCAGGCCTTTGCCTGCTCACATTTTAATGATCGCTGCCTTGTTGATTGCTCTTGAAGCCAATTATTGTGGCAGGTAATAGGGGTTGATTGCTCCGAGGCCAATTATGTCAGATCGTACACCCGATGCCTACAGTATGTGTGCTGTGGTTGTGCCGTGCCTGAAGTGCTATTACTCTGTGCGGTTATATAGAGTAAGTGCCATAGTCATGTGTGGTCCGTCCTATATATGAGCTCTCATTATTGCACTGGGCCATTGTTGCATTTATAAACCTGCAACATTTAATTGCTTATTGTTCAATATTTTATTTTTAACCCTTTAAGACTTGAAGCCGATTCTACAAATGTCTTCTAATTCCCAACAGTATTTTGAAAAAAATGCATATGTTTCTATATCAGTGGTGCTCAAACTTTTTCATGTCAAGGACCCCCAAAATGATATGTATTTGGTCGCGGACCCCCATCTTGTTCCAGGGACCCCCAGAAGCAAAGATTTGAGTTAAACAATGTCGCTTTAAAACAATATATATTCAAAGATTTGCACACATTTTCACGATTTTTCAAAAATAGCAGATCTACAAGCTCGTAGCGCGGCACTCGGTGCCGCGCTATGAGCTTGTAGATCTGCTATTTTTGAATAGCCAAAGTGTAAAATAATGCTTTGTTTTAGCTCAAATCAAAAAGTGACACAGATGCGTCCCAGGTCTTAATGGGTTAAGATGGTTGTAGATTGAATTACTATTCTGAAAGCTATTTATTTTTCTCTCTTTTTTTATATTTCTGTGTTTATCAGTTCCTGGGGAGGAGGCACATGATTTCTGTTGTGTGGGAAAGATATCCGTTTTCACAGCAGGACTCATTATTAATCTGTGTGGTTCTGCAGTATAAGTGTACACCCTTTACGGCTCAGCTTGAAGAATGACAGTGAAACGCTGACTTACTGTAAGCTCTGCTGACAACACTATGCAGCATAATATATGGTCTGTTCACTTCTGACTTTGAACTTGCGGGCCCACTGTACTGTATAGGTGCAGTGCCAGCAGACATCAGGAGGTATAGCAGACAATAGGAAATTAAGGTTGTTTTGAAAGGAATTTGTTTACTTTGAAAAAAAGAAATTGCATTTCTATGACAAAAGGACAGATAGATACCTGTTACACCACTCTCCTCTTTTGAAGGTCGATGAAAGAAGCCAGTTTTTCCACTTTTGTTGGAGGGTCCGTTGGTATATGCAATTACCACCGCCTTGCCACAGTAAGGCTTTTGTGTGTGTGTGTGTGTGTGTGTGTGCACATTGGGGGGTGGGGGTGGGTGGTTATGTACCTTAGCTGTCAGTAGCTGTTGGAATGGAAAACATTGTGTGTTTGCTATGAGTGGTGTGTTGAAGGTTAGGAATGGACCACCGTAGAGCACTCTACAAAAACTGCTGTGGTCAGACGTCTCATATTGACACTCTACTCTCAAGACCTTCTCTCTAATATCACCTTTTCAGCAACTGGAAGAAAAAAAAGACTGTGACATTGTAATTCATTTCTTGACATATACAGTACACTTTTTCAAGTTATAGCCTACATCCATTGGAACCACAGGAACTATTATACAATTGTGACATTTTTAAATGATTAAAAAAAGACAGATGAGAAGAACGTCTTGAAAATGCATAATAACTTGTGAACCATCCTGTCTGTGGTGGACACATTTTTACTTTAAAAATACTTAAATATTCAAATTGTCACGATCTGGTGTGGTGAGGACCCAAAAGCAGGACAGCCAAGCAGGGAGTGTTCAAAACCCCATGGTTGGGTGTTTTAATAAACAGTAAAGGTGAACAGAACGGAAATCACAAACTAACACTAAACATGATGTGACACCAAACAATGATCCGACAAGGACTGACTGGGGAACGAGACTAATATACACATGAGGGCTGATTACACATAAGATACAGCTGGGCAAGACAACATAGAACCAGAACAACTAGAACATAACATAGACATACAACACCTAGACAGGCACAGTCTGTGACTGTTACAAAGTATATATTTTTTTGAAATATCAATGCATTTCTTACTTACTTATATCAATGTTATATGTATTGCTGTATGGAAATTTAGAAAACGTAACCCCATATATTAGAAATGATATGATGCGTAGCTTGCAAGTTAGTTCAGGCAGATACACTCAAGAGGTTTCACACTATGTGGGTGTATAGGGATGAGTTATTACAACAGTGATATGTAAAACCCATGCGTCATACGCTGATGTGGCAATCAGCTGACCAATTTGGCGGGTTATTTAAGCAGTCTCTGCCCTTCCTCCTGCTGTCAGTGTCCCTGGACTGTTGGGATGCGCCTGTTTGCTCCCACCAGCACCCCAGCACCACCACCAGTGGGCTCCGCTAATATATAAAATAGTCCCCCCCCCCCCCCCCCCCCATCTGAAAATGTTTTGAGCCAGGGTCCCCCCAGAAGAGATTTGTGTTAAAACATTTTAAATTATTACAATATTTTCAGTTACGCGCTGTGAGCTTTTGAGAACCACTGTCCTCCTAAACCACTGTTCTAAATCCTAAGAGTTTTCTGAAAAACGTATGTTGCTATATAGCTAAAATCTAAAATGACACGGATACTTTTCCGGTTTTAATGGGTTAATGGTTAATGATGGTTGTCTAATTGTGCTGAGCATGGAGAAAAATTTGCAGAGCCTGAACGCCAAGATAAAGTATTATATTCACACTTGTATTTACATTCTATAAATAAATATTGGTTCAATATATTCGTGAGTTATCTGACTGAACTCAAGTAAAGTACAGATACTCAAATAAATGTGCCTTGTTGCTGTCGCTGTTCTGACGGCTCTAATAATGAAAGGTACTCTTGCTGACTCTTCCCTGTGTGGCTTTATGGTATGGTATAATTATCTCATACGGTGATACAGAAGAGTCAATTATTCTATGTGGTCACACGCTAATATTCTATGTGATTTTATTATAGGTGCCATTACCCTGTGTGGTCCCGCACTAGGGGCAAATTAACAGCTACTCCACAGAACCGTTAGTGGGCTAGAAGCTTGTGGCTAGGTTAGAAAGGGCTGACACCACCTAATTGGGGTTTTACACACACACACACACACACACACACACACACACACACACACACACACACACACACACACACACACACACACACACACACACACACACACACACACACACAGAGAGAGAGAGGGAGACAGAGAGACAAAGACAGACAGAGAGAATGAGTGAATGAATTAAATTAACCCTTTAAGACTTGGAATGCATCAGTGTCGTTTTTAGATTTGAGCTAAAAAAAAAAGCATTATTTTATCTTTAGGCTATTCAAAAATAGCAGATCTACAAGCTCATAGCGCGGAGTGCCGCGCTATAAATTTTGGAAATGTGTGCAAATCTGTGAATATGTATATTATTTTAAAGCAAATATTTGTAACTCAAATCTTTGCTTCTGGGTGTCCCTGTAACTAGATATTTTGAGATGGGGGATCCGTGGCCAAATACATATATATTTTGGGGGTCCTTGACAATGATGAAAAAGTTTGAAAACCACTGATATTACAGCAACATACGTTTTCTTTAGAAGACATGATTTAGAATACATTTTTTGAATCGGCTTCAGGTCTTAATGGGTTAAATAAGAATGAGAGGATGAGAATGTCTGAAATAATGGCTTAATACCTAACCAACAGAAAAGAGCGGAGCAGGACAGAACAGACAGTTAGTCGCACGGTGCTCCTTTTAGAGACAGTCCTCACCCCCAGGCAGTAATACTGAGTAACTGCCAATAATGTCTAAGTAGCCCTTACTGAATGCTCATTAATAATGAGATATATCCAGCACTTTATTGAAAGTTGAACGAGATGGCTAATGTGCACGCGGTACGAGATGACACAATGGCAACACAGTTAGGTAGAAGATCCTAAATAAATGATACTGTCTTTCAGGGAGTTTTTTGGAATTTTGTCAAGAAAGTTTTTCTGCACAGTGAAGTGGTTTAACTTTTTTTTTTGGGGAGAAAGTTTTGACTTTCTTTCCTCGAGGAAGGAGTTAGCTCTGGTTTCTGCTGCCTACAGCCTGAATCCCCGGAAGAACTGAGCATAACAAACACAAATCTAATCTAATCTAACCCAAAACAGGTTTTTGAGGATGGAAAAACGAGGGAAAAGTGAGGCTGTGTATTGTGTATCCATGTGCCTGAGTGTTAGAAAAGTCATAAGCAATGGAGGTGAAGAGATGGAGACGCTAGAGAGACAGAAGTGCTGGGATAGTACTTTTAGAAACGTTTCCCTCGGGGACAGAGGTGATGTAATATTTATGGGTACGAGGACCTGGAGTCACCTCCGCTGGCTTTTAGACTTCTCTGAATAGCAGTGAGGGAGTGTCAGCTTCCCCCATACATAAACACACGCACACACATACACAGTTACACACACATGCACACACAAACGCATGCACTCGTGCGCGCACGCATGCGCACAAATTGAGCAAGCACCAACGTAGAGAAGTGTGCTGTCTCACCTCAAAAAAGTTGACTTGAACAGGATAGGGACATAGTTTATTTAGAACAGATGGCCACAGACAGTGGCATAATGTAACTGCCGTTTGCAGTGTTACTGTATCACCATTATCCTAAGGCCTACTGTAACTCCAGCGTATTTTGTACTCGACTTTAGCTTGCATGAAGATAAGGCTGAGGTTCACTTAGAATAGAGTACAGAATAGAATAGAATACTGTTATGTTTTTTTCCTCAGCAGATGCTTGAGGAAAGTGCTATAGTAATAGAGCAGCTCGTCCTGTGACACAGAAAAACCCATTTGAAGTGTACTATACGGAGGATGTCACAGATTAGAGCCCTTTTCTGCTTAAGTCAACCCTTTTTCTTTTTCACTTTTAAGTGACGTGCCTTCCGCAGCACTTAAAACATGCTCAGTTTTCAGCACTGCCGACGCGACAGTGTGTCTTTTCCATAGTTAATGAACAGGCCAGCACTTTAGACATGTCTATGTCCAGTCCAGGAAGGACCCCTGGGGATTCAACTCTTTTAGGGCAGCTCACCTTTTCTTGGACACTTTACAGTACAGTCTGATTTATACTTAGTCGTGCGCTTGTGTGGCACACACCAGAAATAGCTGATCTACAAACTCACTGTGACCTTGTAGATACCGGCTATACATTTTCTGTGCGCGACACCCGCGCACAACCACGTATAACTCTGGGTTTTTGAGGAAAGTGGTTGGATATCAGGAATATTTCATGAAGTTGCTATCTCTGCCTAAAGCTCTGTGGTTGTGAAACAACAATTTATTCCAGTGGAATCATGTCGCGGTTGTGTTTAGATTCAGTTCACATCGAGTTACTACATCTATTTACAATTATGTTTACATCCACACAGAGAGTAGCTTCAAAAGTCAAAACGTTCCCTACTGAGCCCCAGCTGAACCCCGATCAGAGCATTTTAAACGTCGCATACTGTATACTCATGTAAAACATTCATCCGTGTCAGCGTTGCCACCTACGGCGCCCCAAACCCCAGGAACAGCTCTGCTACTGGCTGGCTTTTTGTGTGAAAGATCTGTTGGAACTACTACAGTACAATGAGACTGCATCTGAATTATTGATGTGGGACCTGAAATGGAGCATGACACATGCATATCTCCCCCAAAACACACACACACGTGCACGTGCGTACACGCACGTGCACACGCTCAGAGAGAGAGAGAGAGAGAGAGAGAGAGAGAGAATGAATAAGCCCCTGCCCCTCAGGACTTTTCCGCACCTTTCTCTAGTGTGTAGAAATTCAGTGTACGTGTGCCTTTGTCTCTTTGCGTGTGTGTGTGCGCGTGAGTGTGTGTGTGTGCGTGCGTGAGTGAGCGTCTGTGTGTATTCTGAGCGTGACAACAGCCTCTTTCATAAAGGTCTCGGTCCTTCATCTACCTCTGGGGCTTAGACTGCACGCTTACTGCTCCTGGAAACACCGTCCCTCTCTCTCTCTCTCTCTCTCTCTCTCTCTCTCTCTCTCTCTCTCTCTCTCTCTCTCTCTCTCTCTCTGTCTCTGTCTATTTCTTCTTCTTTCTCACTCTGTCTTTTCCGTTGCTTCTCTGACAGCAGTTATTTCATTCTTCTCTGTTGGTGTGTGTCTGTATGTCTCTATGTCTCTACCTGGCTGTCAGTGCAATTAAGTTCCAAAAAGATTTATGGTACTTCATGGTTCAACGTCTCTCTACCTGTCTCTCTCTCTCTACACACACACACACACACACACACACACACACACACACACACACACACACACACACACACACACACACACACACACACACACACACACACACACACACACACACACACACACACACACACACAGACTTTGTCTCCGTCTCTGTCCTTGATCTCTTGCCCCCCACCCCTTTATTCTCTCTTTCTTTGCTTGTCCTTTTTTCCTCTAAAAGAACACATCTCTCCCACACCTTGAACTATCACCTTCACCTTTCTGTTTCACGCAGTTATACTAACACTCCGCACTTTGCTGTTCACATGCACACTCCCTTTCTCTGATTCATACGTGCACAATGCAGTCACACGCACGCACGCACTCTCACACACACACACACACACACACACACACACACACACACACACACACACACACACACACACACACACACACACACACACACACACACACACACACACACACACACACACACAGACTGGTGTCTGCTGTGAAACCTACTGGTGATATTTACATCTCATGTTAAATGGATGAGCTGAGAGGAGCTCTCCTGTCTTGACTCTGGTCCTGACTACAGAGAGATGGAGAGGGATGCTTTTTTCACATCACAGCTCCATCTTAATTTATTTCCCCTATCTAGAGTAACCAAGTCATTTCTTTCGTGCCTTTTTTACCTCACAATTTAGTCATTATGCCAATTCCCAATGTCCCCACACATTTCTGTACGTATAGCCTTGTCACTGCTACCTCTGCTGGCTCACCTGCTTATTGAGGAGCTTCCACCAGGAGGATGTAGGACCTTCCACCATGACCCCTCTGGGGCGTCCAAGGCCCTCCTCCAATACAGTTATAATAGATTGGGTGGAACGCTATTAACCCATTAAGACCTGAGGCCGATTCTTAAAAATGTTTTCTGAAAACAGTTTTTTTTTAATAATATGTAAAAAATAAAAAATGTCTCAACATGTTTTGTTCCAGGAACCCCCCAGAAGCAAAGATTTGAGTTACAAATGTTCGCTTTAAAATATATATATATTCAAAGATTTGCACACATTTTCACGATTTTTCTAAAATATCTGTCTAATCTGTGGTACAGACTAGACTACACCTACCATACGTGCTAGTGGCAATGTATTGCATGTTGGGAAGTCTCCTGCTTTAAGAGAATCGACAAACGAATTAACGGCAGAACTCCAAGCAGTTCTTATCAATGCTTCTTGAGGAACAGGATGAAGTTCCTCAAAAAAGGATGCACGATAAAGTAGGTTAGCTGAGGTAAATATAGTACAGAAAAATAAGGACCGATCTTATTCCTTCACACATGAATCACTTTGGGGTTCAGTGAGTCACGTGAAAAAGAAAGAAGTGCTCAGGTCACACAGCCTGTCATGTCAACATGGATCCATGGATGTCAGAAAACTCATTGGGATGAATTGCAAGTGATTGCAACCCTGTTGAGATTAGACTCCTCTACACCCTGCACACGCACGCACGCACACACACATGCACACGCACACGCACACGCACACGCACACACACTCACACTCACACACACAGTGGTGGAAAGTAACTAAATACATGTACTTAAGTACGATTTTGAGTTACTTTTTACTTTACTAGAGTATTTCCAATTTGCAATACTTTTACTTCTACTTCCACTACATCTCAGAGGCAAATATTGTACTTTTACTCCACTACAATTATTTGAAAACTTTAGTTACCGAGTTATTTGCATATATAATTTACTATATTATAAAACATACATTAACCACTTTAGCTCTATTTTATACCTAGGCTATTTGAAAATAGACCATCTACAAGGTCACAACGCGTTGCATCGCGACGCGTTGTGACCTTGTAGATGGTCTATTTTCAAACATTAGTACTTTTAATTTTGGTACTTTAAGTATATTTTGATGACAATACTGGTATTGCTACTTTTTCGTAAGTAAAATGTCTGAGTACTGTACTTCCTCCACCACTGCACACACACACACACACACACAAGTTTCCATATAGAGTAAGTTTTGACAGTGGGTTTCAGCACATCAAGCTTTAAGTATCAGTGTTTGTCAAGAGACAGTACAGTATATACTCGCATACAATTCTTGTTTGAAAGAGCAAGAAACAAAAGCAAGATCCTTGGAATCGCTAGCAGGCGCAGCCTCAAGACATTCTTCACAGCTCCTGAATGTTTGTTTGTGTGTGCAGGTACGTGTGCACACAGGCTGAAGGAGATAAAGAGACAGGAAAAGAAAGGAGATAGAGAGACACAGAGGAATTGATATTTGAGTAAGAATAGATCACTGGTGATAAAACATGTCTTTTTTAATGTTGCCTACAACCATTCCAAGTGTTCTGTTATGCTCTGTTGGGCAGTTACAGCGCACGGGTTCATACAAACGAATGCCATTCACTACAGTAGACTGTCTGCTGTGCTTCAAAGACTACATTTATTTAAAAAAAATGTTTTTTTTCCTCCCACAGCTCTTGGCTTGTGACAGTGAAGTGCTGAGATTGTTGAGTCACCAAGACAACAAGAGAACATGGTGATTGTGGGAAGGCAGTGCACTTTCCCAGCCTATAGACGCCCCACACTGCACAAACCCCTGAGTGTTCATTTAGCTCTGAGAGTGTAGAAATTGAGCCGCTCTGGCACTCAGGATTTCAGTGTGTGACACGTACATTATTTAGAGTTTCTGGTCTTTATTCTTCCCTTCTTCTTCTTCCTGCTCCCCGCTTCCATCATCTCTATGAATCACTCTGTTCTCTCCCCCTTCCCTCCATCTCTTCATGTTGTTCTTCTCCCTCTCTCGTTGCTTTTCTTTCTCATTCCTCGTTCTTTCTTAGTCGGCGTCTTTCTCCCCTTATTTTTCTGTTTTTCCCCCTCTCTCTCCGTCGTTCTTTACAACAAGCTGGCGTTTGCATTTTGACAAAAGAGAAAACAATTCTCCAGCTTAAGTGTGCTCAAATGCTTTCAATGTTTTTGTTTTATTTAGTTTTGTTTGGGGGGTTATGTGGTACAGTACATAAAGTATATATACCACTTTTAATAACGCACAGCAGCAGAAAGAAACAGACTTGTTTCAAGCCCAGGCCTTCCTCTAACCACATAATGTCTCAGAAACGCTGAGTAATGCGTTCAGTATAGGCCTGAAAGGTGTGTGTTTCCTTCTCCTGCTGTGCGCTATTAAAAGTGTTACATACAATTTCCATTCAAACATCACAACACTGGCAAACACACCCGCTTGTTTGCGTCAGAGAAAAAGGCCTGTGACATGCAGTTTCACAGCTTTTTTGGAGAGAAAGAAACACAAAAGAAAATGAAAAAATAGAATTTGCTTCCTTTTCTCGGAGCCTCTGCTCTGTTTGTTCTCTTTTTTTTTTCTCTCCCGGAGAATTGTGAGAGAACGCTGTCTGTGCGCCCATTCCTTTGCTGTGTCGCCCTTTGTCCGTATACCTTCACTATTTGTATAAACTCTGACAGCGTGTGACGTCTCCCTGAAGGAAAAACAAAGAAAACAGTGTTTCAAGGCCCAGGGGACTGAGCCAGATGTGACTGATAAGCTGTTGTAAAACTGTGACAAAATCCATGGATGTCAATGAGGAAATCAGCAATTTTCTTTTTTATTTCTCTTCACTTCCCGGCAGAGAGATTGATTCGTGCCGGACAGGATCTTATGCTTTCACGCACGCACGCACACAATTAATGTGCAACAGTGAATGGTTTAAAATGACTTGATATGGATGGATGTACGGTGTGTGTGTGTGTGTGTGTGTGTGTGTGTGTGTGTGTGTGTGTGTGTGTGTGTGTGTGTGTGTGTGTGTGTGTGTGTGTGTGTGTGTGTGTGTGTGTGTGTGTGTGTGTGTGTGTGTGTGTGCGTGCGTGCGTGCGTGCGCGCGCGCGCACGTGGACTTGTCCTGTCAGCTTTTCACAGTAGTGCTGTTAGATTGGTTTGTCATGTTGCTGACTGGAAGCTTCACTTTTTATTCAGGGCAGAGCATTTTTCTGTGTACGCACACAAACATGCACACACACACACACACACACACACGCACACACACAAACAGTGAATGTGTCTGTCTGTGCCGGCTCAAACTGCTGCCCTGGTTTCAAAACGGCCATTTGTCAAAGTCACTCTATGTGTGGGAAAATTATGTAGACCCCTGCTCCGTCTCTCTCTCTCTTCCTCTCTCTTTCTCTCTCTCTCTCTCTCTCTCTCCCTCTACCGCTCCCTCTCTTTCTCTCTCTCTCTCTCTCTCTCTCTCCCCCCATCTGTCTGTCTGCCTGCTGTCTGTCTGTGTGTGTGTGTGTGTGTGTGTGTGTGTGTGTGTGTGTACTGTGCTTATTTGTTTTTCAAGAGGACTGTGTGTGTTTGTGCTGTGCATGTGTATGTGTATACAGATGTATTCCAGTGTTAGGGTGGCTGTTCCTCTTTACTGTGTGTGACCCTGCTTCCTGAGCTGAAATGACCTGATCATAAAAGGCTGATAACATTCAATAAAGCCTGCTATTAACTAGTCATGCACTATTAAAGGTGCACAAGACCCTTCTTAATTGCTTTTTATTCCAGACCACTTAGACAAAACTGTGTGTGTGTGTGTGTGTGTGTGTGTGTGTGTGTTGTGTGTGTGTGTGTGTGTGTGTGTGTGTGTGTGTGTGTGTGTGTGTGTGTGTGTGTGTGTGTGTGTGTGTGTGTGTGTGTGACTGCGAGTGTGCGTGTGTATTTCTGTGTGTCTATGTGCTCACGGATGCCTGAAAGCGTATTAAATAGAGACACTGGCCATTTTATGATGACAATGATCATTTACATTAGTGAAAAATGTATGAATTATTGAGAGAGTGGTCAGTGATTTAATGGGGATGTGTGCGCGTGTGTGTGCGTGAGTGCATGTGTGTGTAAAGATGTACGCGACAGACAGACCAATTGGGAAAGTCAGAGAAACAAGGGAGATCTATCTATCTATCTATCTATCTATCTATCTATCTATCTATCTATCTATCTATCTATCTATCTATCTATCTATCTATCTATAAGGATCCATTCATTTACATTTGTACAATCTCTTACAGTTACAAAGGGAGTTACAGCGGTGAACACATAAAAACACAGAGATAGATCTGGTATCACTCTGTCTATGCAGTGTTGTTATTGTTGTGATAAAATGATGGGGTTGATAGGATGGATTGCATTGTAATGCATTGAGTGAAGCGAGAGATAAAGACTGAATGATAAGACAGTCTATTACCATCAGCTCTCATGTACATACAGTACAGTCCATCAGCCAGCTGCTTCTCAATTACGCCAATGAACATCTGAACAGGTGGAGGACGAATGATGGTTTCTACCACCATCATGCGTCCTCCATCATTCTCGCTCTCTCTCTCTCCTCTCTCTCTCTCTCTCTCTCTCTCTTTCTTTCTTTCTCTCTCTCTCTCTCTCTCTCTCTCTCTCTCTCTCTCTCTCTCTCTCTCTCTCTCTCTCTCTCTCTCTCTCTCTCTCTCTCTCTCTCTCTCTCTCTCTCTCTCTCTCTCTCTCTCTCTGTGTCTATCTCTCCCTTTCTCGTTCTCTCTTAAATTCAGTGGTGTAAAGTAACTAAGTACATTTACTCAAGTAATGTACTTAAGTCCAATTTTGAGGTACTTTTACTTTACTGAGTATTTATAATATATATAATATAATAATAATATAATAAAAAAAAATTGAACTGGAAATTGGAACTGAAAAAACGGGAGGATTGTACCGAACGTGACGCCACGTTCGGGTGAAAATCAGTTGGATCTGTTTTGAGACCAATTTACAGAAAACCCCAGATATGCTGTGAAATCCTGAGTGTTCAAACTGGGGTGTTTTGGGGGATAGAAGAGAGGTACTGTAGGGGAGACCAAAAACACACAAAAAATAAGGAAAAGTTGAAATTCATGGTGTAGTCCCTTTAAGTAAAACATTTGAGTACTTTTTCCACCACTGCTTAAATTGTTCAGACATGATACTATACAGTATGTGCAGATAAGAGCGATATGTCCCAGATACATATCATTTGACTGTACTGGGGCTGCCAACATGCACATTTCAGAGATAAACTTTAGATGTAAGTTTGTAGCTGTTTTGTTTTGTTTTTTGCCTGTGGTGGTGTGTCGTTTGTGCACACCTCGCCGAGTGTGTGCTTGTGTGTGTGTGTATGTGTGTTTGTGTATGTGTGTGTGTGTGTGTGTGTGTGTGTGTGTGTGTGTATGTGTGTGTGTGCGTGTGCGTGTACATGTACATATGAGAAATCTGTTTTGGCAGAGATTCGCACATGTACACAAACACAACCAGTCAGTGTAAATAACTCATTAGTGTCGGGGTGGATCCCCCTGTGTGTGTGTGTGTGTGTGTGTGTGTGGTTGTGTGTGTGTGTGTGTGTGTGTGTGTGTGTGTGTGTGTGTGTGTGTGTGTGTGTGTGTGTGTGTGTGTGTGTGTGTGTGTGTGTGTGTGTGTGTGTGTGTGTGTGTGTGTGTGTGTCTCTGAGAGAGATAGATGTCTGAGAGAGAGAGAGAGAGATGGGGGTCACACAGCAGGGGGTAGGGCCTATTTAAGTTTTCCCTCTGCTCTTCCTCGCCTATACCATCCTCCCCCCCCACTGTTCAGTTCCACACTCGTTTAATCTGACAGTGCAGAGAGAGAGAGAGAGAGAGAGAGAGAGAGAGAACATCCTGCTATTCTATTCCTTGTTCCCTCCCATAATGTTGTTTCTTTACTTCGCTGTCATTCCTTTCTCCTCCTCTACCACTTTGTCAGAAATATGAAGCACTGTTTGTCAGTGGTGTAAAGTAACTAAGTACATTTACTCAAGTACTGTACTTAAGTACAATTTTGAGGTACTTTTACTTTACTGGAGTATTTCCAATTGTCTATACTTTTACTTGTACTCCACTACATCTCAGAGGCAAATATTGTACTTTTACTCCTCTACAATTATTTGACAACTTTAGTTACTAGTTACTTTGCAGATATAAATTATGATTTTATGAAATATATATTAACCACTTTAGCCCTATTTTATACCTAGGCTATTTGAAAATAGCCGGTCTACAAGCTCACAACGCGTCGCATCGCGACGCGTTGTGAGCTTGTAGATCTGCGATTTTCAAACATGTTAGTACTTTTACTTTTGGTACTTAAAGTATATTTTGATGCCAATACTTTTGTACTTTTACTCAAGTACATTTTGAACACAGGCCTATCACTTTTAACAGAGTATTTCTACAGTACATTGCAGTATTGACACGTTTACTTGAGTAACAATTGAGTATTTGAGTACTTTTTCCACCACTGCTGTTTGTCCAGGAACGTATTAATATTTTAGTTCAGACCAATCAGGGATCGGTACCAAATCGGCACCAGTTCTCCGTATCCATCCTTTACCCCCTCCAATTCTTCCCATACCCCTCTCCCTTTAACACACAAAGATGCCTTAATGTTATGCCTGCTTCTTTCTTTCTTTCTTTCTTTTTTGGGGGGGGGGGGGGGGGATTTTTCCCTGTCATGTTCCCAGTGTTCTGCCTTCTGAACCTGAACGTGTCAACTCGCCTGATCCGTTTGCTCTCTTCGGGAAAACAACATCAAATGTTGAAACACTTTCTATCCTCTCTGGGTGAGCCTGTAGGGAAGCTAGGAAGGTGCCTATAGAAGGCAGACAACCCAGCCTCACTGGGGGGTCCCTTTCTCCCCCCCCATCGGCCCCTCCCCAACCCGTCTAAGACGTTATTTTTCGCTCTGCAAGCATTCCATGCAGATATCCGTTGCATCGTTCTTTATCCTTTCGGCTTCTTTCCACTCCTTCATCCCCTTTGTCGTCTCCATTGGAGATCTTGTCTTAGACTTTGTTGAACCTCAACTTCTGCTTGGATTCAACCGTGTAAAAACACTACACAACGAGTCGATGAAGTGAGAAAGGGAACAAGACGAGGAGAAAGAGCCGAAAAAAAGCAGGCCTTGGGGAGGGCAGTGAAACGTATCATTCCTTGATTCGCTGAATTTGAGCAAGTTGCATGAATAATTTCAAAACCTAAATGCAGAATAGTGAGAGTGTATGGGCAAGGAGGCATATTCATATTAATGAAAAATAAAAAATAGGTGGTGTGGTCTAGCTGGGAGAAAATTACCTATATTTTGCACAGCGAGATATGTTGGATGTACTGTAGTTTTTCATGTTCATGGTGTTCATGGTGACACACCCAGATTTGTGTACTGCAGTGCAGTGTTGATTTCGTCGACTAAAACTATGACGAAAAATGTTGGTCGACTACCTTTTTTCACTGACGAAAACTAAATAAAAACGAAATAAAAACTAAGCTATGATATTGACCATTTTCGTCAACAAATAAAAACTAGACTAAAATGTTAGTGAGGGATCTAGTGGAGAAGAGATCCAGTAGAAGTAAAAGTGACGTCATTTTATGTTTGGTTGCGCTCGGGTGTCGCACTCTGAAAATAGCAGATCTACAAGCTCACAATGCGTCGCGCTGCGACGCATTGTGAGTTTGTAGATCAGCTATTTTCAGCATGCAACCAAAAAATCTGCCATTATGACGCCATCAAGGCACCGCCAACATACATTTTAGTCGACTAAATCAACTGTAGATTTAGTCGACTATAATCTTATGATATTTAGTCGACTAAAACTAGACTAAAACTAAAACATTTCAGATGACTAAAATATGACAAAAAATTAATTATGGACTTTTATTCAAAAGACTATGACTAAATCGAAATCAAAAGTTTGCTGTCAAAATCAACACTACTGCAGTGTAAACGACTGTCTGTCTCAACAAGTGATCTGATCTTGTGTGTGTTTTTCAATTTCAATTTTTTTGTTTTTGTATCTGTGCTTTAAGTGGTGTGGTGGTTGATTCAATGCATTTCAACCCATACTAATGTATACTCCGTGGTACGATGGTGTTGCTGTGTCCGCTGTACAACAAAGTATACATCAGGCTTTAGGCAATGGCTTTGTTGTCACTGCAACTATAAGGACTGTTGATGACTGATCATTTACTGGATTAGTTGTTTGTGCACGTCTGTACGACGTGTGTGATCTTGCACGTGTGTGAGTGTGTGTGTGTGCGCGTGTGTGTGTTTGTGTGTGTGTGTGTGTGTGTGTGTGTGCGTGTGTGTCAGAGTGCGTATTTGAACGTCTACAATGGGAGTGTGTATGTGTGTGCGTGTGTGTTTAGCTGTCAAATGAAAATGAATAGGGGGGGCGGCACAGGGCATTGTGTAGACTGAAAGACTACTTAAAGACCACCACCACAGCTGCAGCCACACACACACACACACACACACACACACACACACACACACACACACACACACACACACACACACACACACACACACACACACACACACACACACACACACACACACACACACACACACACTCCTTCTGAAACACTACTAAAACACTTGACCTTTCACCCCACCTCCTCTAGAGCCCAGGCTCTTTATTGGCTCTCTCTCTCTTTTAGCAACGGCCAATCCAAACAAAACCTCCTCTTTTGTTTATTATCCCTGCCTTTGTTACTGTGTCCATCTACTGCTGCCAGTTAGTGTTAGTGTGTGTGTGTGTGTGTGTGTGTGTGTGTGTGTGTGTGTGTGTGTGTGTGTGTGTGTGTGTGTGTGTGTGTGTGTGTGTGTGTGTGTGTGTGTGTGTGTGTGTGTGAGTGTGTGTGGGTGTGTGTGTGGTGTGTGTGTGTGTTAGTTTTCCTGACAAAGAGAGAGTGCTTTTTGATTGTCTCCCTGTCCTAATGATAAACAAAGGATTAACTAAACACAGCAGTAGCAGAGAGATTGGCTCACAGACAGGCAAACAGACATTGTGACAGACAGGCTAACAGACATTCTGACACACTGACTTACAGACATGCAAACATTCAGACATACTGGAAGACTCATAGGAAACACACGGCACACACGACAAGCAAGACAATGAGACTTTGTGCCTCCCTCATTGTCTTGTGTCGGTTTTGCAATTCTGTGTGTATTATGTTCCCTGGTGGAGTTATTCCAGTACTATGTTCCTGTCTGCCCCAGCTGTTTCTCATTTGCAATCATCCCCCATGTGTTTATCAGCGTTGTTACCCAGATCATTGTCTTGTGTTTATGTGCGAGGGTTCCTGTCTTTGTTCACCTGTGTCGCCTGCATTACAGACCACCTGAAATGTAAAAAAAAACTGAGACATAATTAACAATACATGCCCCAAAAAATGAAGTAAATAAATAAATAAATGAATGTTGTGAATGTTTATATCAAAAGTAATTCAAAAGTTATAGCAAAAAATAGAAACGATGAAATATCGACCAATCAGAAGAGAGGGCGGAGCTAAGTAACACCAATAAAGAACAAGGACTGTATTTTGAGTTCCAATGACATGGTATCAACCACAAGTCTGTATGGAAAAGTTACATAGAACAAAAGGACATTTTTCTCGTTGTAGAACGGCTATTTTCACTTCCTGTTTGGCGTTGAAGTTTGGCGCTTCGCCACGGTCACGCCGTTTTACGAAAACTCAATGTTCATCGATCCCTGAGAGTGTACAAATGTACATCTGTGTGTAGCTTAAGTGACTAGGTAGAAATATAAAGGGGGACATTGTGTGTGATTGAAAGGTCATTCAATGAAGGCACTGTGATGAACAGTAATGAAAGATGAACAGGTGTAAATTGAGAATAATCTCACCTTTTTAATGTTGCTATGGGAACAATGACAGGGATAGTCAGGAGTGAGAGAGAATACCAGCATAATAATCACATGTAATTGGCGGCTGTACTGTAGTGGCTAATCAGGAGGTCCCAGCCTGGTCAAAGTGTCCCTATTAAGCATGACACATGAATTTCCCCAGTGAGACCACTCAAATCAAATCAAAATCAATCTCCCATTGACTCTCAGTAAGTGTGTGTGTGTGTGTGTGTGTGTGTGTGTGTGTGTGTGTGTGTGTGTGTGTGTGTGTGTGTGTGTGTGTGTGTGTGTGTGTGTGTGTGTGTGTGTGTGTGTGTGTGTGTGTGTGTGTGTGTGTGTGTGTGTGTGAGTGAATTTGAATAAAGAGCCATCATTATGTGTGCATATACAGTCTGTGTGCTTGTATATGCGTGTGTCTACATGCATGCATACTGTATGTGTTAATGTGTTAGTGAGTGTGTGTGCACTGCTGCGCCCGTGTGTGTGTGTGTGTGTGTGTGTGTGTGTGTGTGTGTGTGTGTGTGTGTGTGTGGGTGCGGGTGTGCACGAAGACAGAACCCTGATAACTTACCATAAGCCCACCTTCTTCACAGGTGATTATCTCCTTATGGAAATGGAGCCAGTAATTTGATGAACAAGAGAAAGGCCGTTTCTTTTCTCTTTCTCTCCTGAAGATGAAAGGAAAGAGGGAAATGATGTCTATATTTAGTTAGATATTGTCAGGAGAACAATGCAGGCCGCTTGTGGATTGAGATAACCTGTTCACACTGGGAGTACAGTACGCTTCTAAGTCTGGATGGAGGGTTCTAATTAATCAAGTAAGCCTAATGAGAGAGACAGGGCTAGATCCTTTTTTTCTCCACCTCCTTTTTCTTTCTTTGCTGAATGGCAGCACATTTTGTTTGGACATGCATCTTGTAAACCGTGGTCGTGGTTGTGGTCAGACGTTAAAGCTGCAATCTGGAACTTATTTTAACTACACAAACCCTGGCATCCCTATTCTGGGGTGAACATTCGGCGAAAAATAGCCGATCTACAAGCTAACAATGTATCAAGTTGCGATCTTATTCATCAAGATTTGGTATAGAGGGAGTAAAGAAGGGGACCATCAAGTATAGTCCCCTGGCAGACCCTGGTCAACTAAAGAGTGGTCTCCCTGCTCTTCCTTTGAGATATGTGGACCTTGTGGTCGGGTGGCACATGTACTGATTGACTAGTGGTATTTCCTGAAGCTCAAAAGTGCAATATCTCTTAACTCAGCATAAGACATTTCGGCCCTCGAATCCTGGGTAAGATATGCATCTTATATTTTAATTATGTTCAAACTTCAAACAAACAAGGTACTGTAAGTGAACAGCAAATTAGCTTTACCACTGCCGTGTCCTTAACAAATTAACAGTAAATGTAACAAAAACGGCACTTTTTTTATGCACAATTTTGAAAACGGAGCAGATTTAGTCAAAACACTGAACACAATTCACACGACACACCTCATTAATTGGGTTAGGAAGGTAAAGTATGGTGCGTGTGTGGTATTGGAGTGATAATCGATTGGTGGAAAGATTTGTTGATTTGCGCTACACACATTACTGTCTTACTGATTGTAAATTAACCCATTTAGACCTAAATTATGAAAATGTATAGTTTTATTTGTGTAAATTATAGAGAAATGTCCTTAGTTTCAGTCTTTTTTATTTTTAATACATAGGTCAGAAATCTTGAAAAATAGTGAACATAGCTGATGTACAACCTCACAACGCGTCGCATCGAGGCGCGTTTGTGAGCTTGTAGATCAGCTATTTTCCCCCCAAAAATTACCTTTTAGAATCTCGTCCCGACTACCCCATTACAATGAATAAAATCTAAACTACAACTACACTTAAAAAAATGTACTAAACTAGAAAACCCACTTTAGAAACCAATCAAAACTAATTGAGATTGAAAACAAAAAGTTAAAACTAAATAAAACTAAAAACTAAAGAAAATGTCAAAACTATTATAATAACCTTGCTCTGAGCCAGTTCGTGACAGCACACCTGTTTGATAAATTGGTTCATACAATAGTTTAGTTTTTTTTGAAAGGCAGTGCTTCATGGCAAAGTAGTGACTTCATTTTAGATGTATGTCTTATGTTCAGAAGTGTGTTTAGTGTTTATAGAAAGTGTGAGCCTGAAATAGTTGTGTACATCTAGACCAGTGAGGTTTAGCTCCTTGGGTGTCTCACTAATTGTATTGTCTTTAATTGCAGTGTTTAGCTATCGTGTTAAAGGCTGTAAAATGTTTTGTTTAGCGCTATATTATTACATGGCATCTTTTCAATCCAGCATTAACCCTTCTTAAAAAGTTACCATATAAGTTACCCAAAGAACCTCAGAGAACTCATGTATTTTTAGAGCGGTAATTGAGACATACTGTTCTAGCGGCACAAACACATGGTGCAACGGTGGGGCTGGCTCGCGTTACAACGTCCCATTCCTCCCGCTGACTTCAGACGTCTTTGTCGATTGCCAGTTGTCGATAGCTTCACGGGAGTGAAGCCGCGGACTCTCCACACTTTCTTTCCGTCTCCCTCTCTTTCCTTCTCCCTAGATCGCCGTGTCCCTTCTCACGATTTCCCATTGTAAGATTTATCATCAGGTATGACAGGCAAATCCACTGTGAAGCAAAGCAACATTTGAAAGGCTTCATGAAAGGACAGGGAAGAAGAGAGCTTGGGTTTTCAAAAGGAAAGCAGTCGTCTTCCTGACCCATCTGTGTGTGTGTGTGTGTGTGTGTAATCTCTCAAGACAGATCCTTTTGAGTGGTGCCAACCACTCCTACACTTGACTTTGTCCGGGTGTCCGTCTGTGTGTCCGTCCGTATGAGCACGGCCTCTCTGTATGTTTGAGCACAGCCTCAACAGCTGCGGCTGATTGCAACACAAAGATGCAACCAGTTACACTAATTACACACACACACACACACACACACACACACACACACACACACACACACACACACACACACTTTTGAGTAAAAATACTTAAAATGAGTAAAAATACTTAAAATCAGTAAAAATACTTAAATATTAGTAAAGATACTTTAAAGTTCCTAAACTGAGTAAAATACTTTAAATGAGTAAAAATACTTAAAAGATGTTAAACTGAGTAAAAACACGTACAAATCTGTAAAAACATTTTAAAGTACTTAAAATTAGTAAAAATACTTTGAAGTCATCAAAGTCTGTAAAAAGTAACTAATGAAATGAACTCATGAAAGGCACCACTCTCTTCACACTGGTGTGATTTTTTTTTCTTCGAATGGGTTACCAGATTGGCATTTGTGTTACGTGTGTGGGCATCTAAAGCAATGCAATTATGCATCCTTACATTGCTGAGAGAATGATTTCCTTCAACACATCTATCCCTACCTTTGCTGTAGCTGACTTTATGTTTTGAACTTTTAAGTTATACAGGTAACGGTCTCAGCATGATTACTTTATCCCTACAACTTCATAGGCAGAGAAAAAAAACTACTGAGCGCAAAAATGGACCCTGTCAGATCCATTAAAATGTCAACACCTTGCTACACACAGAGCTGGCCTTTAAAAAGGCTTTACAGAGAGATGCAGAGGAGAGAGAGACACACACACACCTCTGGGACGGCTCCAGTCTCCGTAGTGTGCCTGTTTGTATAATTACTGATGATGAGCCTGAGGGGAAGTCGATTATGCATTTATAAGTCATCTGCAAAAATCCCCAAATCAAACACTAGGGATCGCATTCTTAATTTCCCATCAATAGCTTGTGCTTTTATGCATAATTTATCATCCTCAGTTGAATCCCCAATTAACCCTGTGAGACCGGGAGAAGCATCTGTGTCATTTTTTTTATTTGACCTAAAAAGCATTTTTTTACACTTTGGCTATTCAAAAATAGCAGATATACAACCTCATAGCGCGGCACCGAGTGCAGATCTACAAGCTATGAGCTTGTAGATCTGCTATTTTTGAGAAATGTGTGCAAATCTTTGAATATATATATATATTTAAAGCAAACATTTGTAACTCAAATATTTGCTTTTGGGGGGTCCCTGGAACAAAATATTTTGAGATGGGGGTCCGCAGCAAATACATACACATTTTGGGGTCCTTGACATGAAAAAGATTGAGAACCACTGACATAGCAACATAGGTTTTTTTTCAAAAAACAGTTAGGATTTAGAAGACATTTTGTAGAATCGGCCTCAGGTCTTAATGGGTTAATATTTCAAAACAAAATATAGCGGTTGCCTCAAAAATGTCTCTACACAGGTGCCGTAGTATGGGTAGCATGGCTCACTTACATATTAACACCTGTTCCATACTTACACTCCAGGCAAACCTGTTGCAGAATGGGACAAAAAATTATCTGTTGTCAATGTGCAGCAGCTGAAGTTTAAACAAAGTTTACATCAAACAATTGACTGTGCTTTTTCCATCCTTGTGATTGTTCCGTACTCTTTTGCAGTTGTGCTAAGAATGAGTTTGAACATCAGATGTGATTACAAATTTCACTACCATTTCAATCAAATATTGATTGATCGGTTGAACAATTGATTTATTGATAGTCTTGACTGATTCATTCACCATCCATTCGATAATTCATACACTCAATACTCATACACTCACACTACTGGCTAGACTGTGACTAGTGCATACCACACGACTTTAATTCATCTTTCAAAGATAATTTCATGCTCCCAGGAGCACATTGGTGAAATGAATGTATCGATTAAAGAACCGCACTGTGAACTTAATGTTACTCACCCTCCGAGAGAGTGCGACAGATGGAGAGAGAGAGGGCGAGAAGGGTGAAATATAGACAAATAAGGGGGACTAAACTCTAAAGCAAGAATGGAGAGAGCAAGAGAATAAAGGAGAGGTGGAAAAGAGATGTGGTGAGAAGAAAAAAGGGGAACGGGGGGGAAAGAAGGAATAAAGAGCAGAAGAGAGCAGCAGCCAGAGCTATGTCTCCACATGTTAAATGAGAGTTTAAACTCCCCTCCTAATCAATCATGTTGGGAAGCTTCCCTCTCAGGCAGGGTCCAGTGCTCTGTATGGCTATTAAGACTCTGAAACACACTCCCTGCTGCCAGAGGACACATCACCGGGTGCTGGGGTCCTGCTATTGTGCTTGCTTGCGTGTGTGCGTGCATGCGCGTGTACAGTACGTGCGTACGTGTGTTCAGTGGTGTAAAGTAACAAAGTACATTTACTCAAGTACTGTACTTTAGTCATTTTTTGGGGTATTTTACTTTACTGGAGTATTTCCAATTCAGTACTTTTACTTCTACTCCACTACATCTCAGAGGCAAATATTGTACTTTTACTCCACTACAATTATATGAAAACTTCAGTATTTAGTTACCTTGTAACTTGATGATTATTACAAAACATAGATTACCCACTTCAGCCCTATATACATTTCAGCCAGTTGAAAATAGCAGATCTACAAGCTCACAATGTGTCACAATGCAACGCATTGTGAGCTATAGATCTGCTATTTTCAAAATACTGATATTGATAAATATTTGTATTTTTGACTTTTTTTTTACCAATACCTTTTGATACTTTGTACTTTGACTGTACAGTACATTTTTAATTCCGGACTTTTACTTGTAACAGAGTATTTCTACATTGGAGTATTGATAATTTTACTTTTTTCCATCACTGTGCGTGCGTGCGTGCGTGCGTGCGTGCGTGCGTGCGTGCGTGCGTGCGTGCATGTGTGCGTGTGTGTGTGTGTGTGTGCGTGCGTGCGTGTGATAGAAAATAGAAAAAGTACCATGTTTTACTAGAGCAGACAGTCTGCATCATCATCGCAGGATGAAAAACAACATTTAATACATAGGTAAAAAACAAACAGAAAGCTGTGATAACTATTGTTCTCAGTCTATAGCTGAGCGAAGCATTTAGAGACTGACTTGTGAGTCTGTGAGGAGGCAAATAGATCTCCTCTACAGTCACCACCATTAAGATGCAGAACTGGAGCTTTCATGGGTGCATTTATAGATTAGTCATGGTGAAAGGGAGTTTTGAACTGAAGCCCTCAAACATACAGCACAAGGCTTTGTGAGACAGTTATTGGTGTGTGTGTGTGCGTGTGTGTGTGCATGTGCGTGTGCGTGTGCGTGTGTGTTTGTCTATTGTCAGTGTGTTTAATGTGTTTTTGTGTTCTAATGCTTGTATATTTGATGTATTCTATTATGACACGAATATGTGTCCGTGCGTGCGTGAGTGCGTGCGCGTGCATGTGTGTGTGTGTGTGTGTGCTGTTGAAAGGTAGCGAGATCTCCTGCCACAGGACTTTGAATGATGTGGTGCGAAGGTCAGCAGAGCTACGGCGATAATGAAACAAACAGGCCACTGTGTGTGAGTGAGCCGGTGTGTGCGTACGTGCTTTCTTGCGTGTGTGTGTGTGTGTGTGCATGTGTGTGTATGTGCGTGCATGCCGTGCGTGCTGACCTGAGCGAGACAGAGAACACAGTGAAAGTAGCAGGGGGTCTTCCTCACAGTTATAGAGCCAAACACCTGGCTTCCATTACACACTCGCTCGCACGCACACTCACACACCCCCACATGCATGCACAACAGCCACATGCACAGACAGACACACATACTGCAGCCTGCCCACAAAGATACAGTGTATGACTGTGGAGCCACCAGCTGCCTTAATGGGAGCACTTTACCATCCGCTTTAAGGCACTGCTGACCTCTCTCTCTCCTCTTCTCTCTTCTCTCTCTCTCTCTCTCTCTCTCTCTCTCTCTCTTCTCTCTCTCTCTCTCTCTCTCTCTCTCTCTCTCTCTCTCTCTCTCTCTCTCTCTCTCTCTCTCTC
>NC_137608.1:29073705-29092675 GCF_963280865.1 Gymnoscopelus braueri | reverse complement strand
TGCAACACTACCTATAGTGCTATAGCTTTGTACAGGCTGAGGTTGTCTGTTGAAGATAAAAGTGAACCAGTGAAAGCAGCCGATCTACAAGCTCAGAAACACGTTGCTATCTGAAAAGTTTTGAGATTGTAGATCGGCTATTTTCAGAATGAACTATGTCATACATTGAAAAGACATACTCTCAAATAAGCATTTCAGGTTATCTTTAACAATTGCACTTGCATTAATTGACACAATCATGTTGTGTGCAATGCAACTTAAATGAAGTCTGCATCAAGTGGGGCTTGAACTGGCAGCCTTGAGGTTCTAAGGCACACACTTAAGCGAGAAGCCATTGGACCAACAGACCTGACCTGGTGAGAGAGAGAGAGAGAGAGAGAGAGAGAGAGAGAGAGAGAGAGAGAGAGAGAGAGAGAGAGAGAGAGAGAGAGAGAGAGAGAGAGAGAGAGAGATGGAAACGGAATAGATTGAAGAGAGAGAGAGACATGGAAACGGAATAGATTGAAGGGAGAGAGGGAGAGAGCGAGAGAGACATGGAAACGGAATAGATTGAAGAGAGAGAGAGAGACTTGGAAACATAATAGATTGAAGAGAGATGGAAGCGGAATTGACATCTCAACCTATTGCCATTAACAGGAATCGAACCCTGAACCTTCGGATTGACAAGCTGCAACACTACCTATAGTGCTATAGCTTTGTACAGGCTGAGGTTGTCTGTTGAAGATAAAAGTGAACCAGTGAAAGCAGCCGATCTACAAGCTCAGAAACACGTTGCTATCTGAAAAGTTTTGAGATTGTAGATCGGCTATTTTCAGAATGAACTATGTCATACATTGAAAAGACATACTCTCAAATAAGCATTTCAGGTTATCTTTAACAATTGCACTTGCATTAATTGACACAATCATGTTGTGTGCAATGCAACTTAAATGAAGTCTGCATCAAGTGGGGCTTGAACTGGCAACCTTGAGGTTCTAAGGCACACCACTTAAGCGAGAAGCCATTGGACCAACAGACCTGACCTGGTGAATGAGAGAGAGAGAGAGAGAGAGAGAGAGAGAGAGAGAGAGAGAGAGAGAGAGAGAGAGAGAGAGAGGAGAGAGAGAGAGAGAGAGAGAGAGAGAGAGAGAGAGAGAGAGAGAGAGAGAGAGAGAGAGAGAGAGAGAGAGAGAGAGAGAGAGAGAGAGAGAGAGAGAGAGACACAGGTGGACATTACTGCATTTATTTTTTTGGAATTTTTTTTTTTTGCAATTGAAAAGTGGAATGACCCACCTACAGACAGAGCCAGATAGACAGACAGAGTGAGAGAAACAGACAGCTCAACCTATTGCCATTGACAGGAATCAAACTCTCAACCTTCGGACTCACAGAATGAGACACTACAAGACACTACAAGTAGTGCTATAGCTTCATCCAGGCTGAAGTTGTCTGTTGAAGATCATACACTTTTGCCTTCTGTCATGAACCAAGCCCCTGTTTCACTAACACTAAGATCACTCGTTCACAAACCATTTACCAATAGAGAAATTGTATGTCTCCTCGAAACCGAAACCAGTGAAAGCAGCCGATCTACAAGCTCACAAAACGTTGCTATCTGAAAAGTTGTGAGATTGTAGATCGGATATTTTCACAATGAAGTACGTCATACATTGAAAAAACATACTCTCAAATAAGCATTTCATGTTATCTTTACCGTTTGCACATGTATTCATTGATACAGTCATGTTTTTTGCAATTCAACTTAAATGAGTCTGCATCAAGTGAGGCTTGAACCGGCAACCTTGCGGTCGTGAGGCACTCGCTTAAGGGAGAAGCCATTGGACCAACAGACAAGAACCTGTGAAAAAGGAGATCACACAGATGATACAGTTTCACGCAAATAGCTGAAAAATCCTGGGTTTAAGTGTTTTTCAAACTGCTCAAAATTGCAGACAATCTAAGGGCGGAGCTTACTGGTCAACGTGATACATGTGTTCCTCATGAGTCAAGGCACATGTGTAAGCAGGTTTAATGGCTGTCGGCCAAACGAGGCATGACTTTTGCCTGTTTAAAGTTTGCATTTAAAAAAAATCGCTATAGCGCCCCCCTTTGACCAATTGGAGTAAGATTGGTTTCAGTGATATTTGGAATGACCCTCAACATTACCGCAAAGTTTCAAAGAAATGTGAGTCTGCATGTATGTGTTAGGGGCAGATGAATAATTGTCATAAAACTGCAATATTCATTGGCTCATTAAAGCTTCATTTTTTCACTTATGGAAAATCTTTTGCATCAGTTTTTCGGCATAGGTTCAAAGTTCATGTGTAAAACGTTTCGTGCAGATTACTAAAAAATCCCAGGAGGAGATAGGTTTTAACTGTTTTTCATATTATTCAAAATGGTGGGAGATCTAAAGGTCAGAGGTCAAAAGTCAGAGTGTGAAAGTTGTTGATCATGAGTAGACGCATATGTATATTGAAGTTTCATGGCTGTAGGTCAAACAGGGCATGAGTTGTACCTGTTCAAAGTTGGCATTTTGCTATAGCGCCACCTTTTGACGAAAGATTGTGAGAATTATTTCTTGATAGTTTTTCATGACCATCTACCATATGGCCAAGTTTCGTAAAAAGCGTATGCACGGTTCAGCCAGAACTGCGAAAAGTGGCGGAAGAAAAAAGACACCAATATTAAAACAGGTCAGAGCTGAGAGCTCTGGCCCCGTAATAACATTCTGAGCTGTTGTCCCTAGATATCTGCATTGACCTCTAAATGAGCGAATAAGTGACTATCTATCTATGTTGCTATATCAGTGGTTCTCAAACTTTTTCATGTCCCTGACGCCCAAAATGATATGTATTTGGCCGCGGACCCCCATCTAAAAATATTTTGTTCCAGGGACGCCCAGAGGCAAATATTTGAGTTACAAATGTTCGCTTTAAAAAAAAATATATATATTGAAAGATACGCACAAATGTTCACGATTTTTCAAAATAGCAGATCTACAAGCTCATGGCGTGGCTCTCGGTGCCGTGCTATGAGCTTGTATATCTGCTATTTTTGAATAGCCAAAGAAATCAAAAATGACACAGATGCGTTCCCGGCCTTAATGGGTTAAATACAGTCTCACAACCGTTATCCTATATAGCATGCATCTGTCAAAATGTGGCAATGTGTATCCTAGAAGTCCATGTGCCAGTGTAACCCATGCAGGAGGAGTCAGTGGTCAAAAGTCAGTAACATACAGTGCAGAGCTGATGGACACTGGCACAAAGGATTGACCAAAAGTGGCTTTGTGGTCTGCTACCAATTAAGGAGGGATGCATCTGTAGCTAAATGTGCCCCTCATCTTGCGCTGGCAGGCGTTGTCCAGGAGAGCATCCTGTTTCCTCCTCAATTTCCCCTCCCCGCAACCACCTCCGGTATATGTCCAGCTCAACTCCAATTATAGGTCTAGACTTCCTCACCAGCTTGTTCAGTTTGTTGGCATCCCCTGTGTTTATGTTACCCCCTCCTCCCGCAAACAAATCATGGAAAATAACAGACCTCTGGCCACTACAGACTGGTTGAGAATCTGCAGCAGCCTGTGGCTTCTGAAGTACAGGAGCCTCCTCAGGAAGAACATCTTGCTCTGTCCCTTCCTATAGTAGACGTTTTCAGTTCTGTTAGTCCTATCAAATTTCTCCCTTTTCTATCCCATCCCTTCGGATGGTGAGAGACGTCTGCAGCGTCTTTGTGCTCCGCCGGTCGTCGTCCACCACCAGCTCCTTGGTCTTTCCCACGTTGAGCTGGAGGTGATTGTTGTCTCTCCACCAGGGCTCTGTTCTCCTCTTCATTGTCATCTGCGATGCAGCTGACAATGGAGGAGTTCTTCACTTCTAGAGGTGGTGACACACTTGGTGACAGCACATCTGACAGGCTTTCAGTCTGATGTATACTGTGGTCTGCTAGTGAGGTATATAGTCCTAATCCAGGCTGCGGTCCACCTGGATCACTGGTCCCCCAGGTGTAGGAGACATGCTGGGAGCCATGCTGGGGCTGTGATCCGAGGGGAGGGGATGGGGAGATTCAAGCTGCTGACTCCTGTGGTAGGGGGGCGGACACACGCGCACGCACACGCACACACGCACGCACCCACACCCACCCACACACACACACACCTCTCTATGGAGCTATTGTTCTGCAGCCTTAACCTCCAGTCTGTCCATGTAAACTGTGGGTCTCAGCACTGATGAAATGATACAGTGAACGATGTTTCCCATGGTTTCACACTGGGACACAGAATGCAGGGAGGAAGGGCTAATTACAGGAATGGAGGGAGAAAATGTCAACATCAAAGAAAAGGGATGGCACCCTCCACATTCTGCCTCTTTTGTGTGTTTTGCTAAGTTTTTCTTAAGCAAGCTTTTTGTTCCAGGCCTGCAGCGGGAGGCTTTTTTCCCTAGATAAGGACCAGAACTGTACAGCACAGTACATAGTGTAGTGGAATGGAAGATTGCATGTGTGTGTTCTGTGTTTGTGTGCATGTACAGGCAAATCAATGAATGTATAATGGTGTATGTGAAATCCAATATGATGCTCCTAAAAAGATCAATGCTCCTCTAAGTAGATGTGCTCATCTTAAAAGAATAATTCAAGATAATAGTAGTAGCCTACGAAAGCATCTTAACTGATGTTTGCAATACAGTCAATAAGAGCAATCATAAACTGTTATTGTGTCATACATAGAGATGTAGCTCACGGTGCTTTACGGAACAAAGAAAGACGATCTATACATTTGAAAACACATACAGTACATAAAGATTTGAACTGTTTAAATGAAACATTAAACAGGACAACAGCGCCTCCCTTCTGTGTGTGCGTGCAGGGTTGTGTCCATGCATGTGCGTCAAACAGTGTTTCATTGTGCATGTGAAGTAGTCTACAGTAGCCTACTATTATTGTGTGTGTGTGTGTGTGTGTGTGTGTGTGTGTGTGTGTGTGTGTGTGTGTGTGTGTGTGTGTGTGTGCGTGTGCGTGTGCGTGTGGATTGTGGCAGAGCGGAGGTTACGAAAAAAAGACATTTCCTTCAAAATGTCATCAATTAACATGTTCCCATTGACTCACATGACTACACACACACACACACAAACCTAAGACCTAGGCTGGTTTAATGAACCCTGACGCTGATGGAGTGGAAAGAAATTACAGGGTAGAGGAAAAGTGTGTGTACGTGTGTGCATGCATGTGTGTATGTTGTGCATGTGCGCTTGTGTAAGTGTGTGAGATGGTGAGTGTAACAAATGTTACCATAGCTTACCTGGAGCCAGCTTGCGTGTGTGTGTGTGTGTTTGTGTGTGTGGTGTGTGTGTGTGTGTGTGTGTGTGTGTGTGTGTGTGGTGTGTGTGTGTGTGTGTGTGTGTGTGTGTGTGTGTGTGTGTGTGTGTGTGTGTGTGTGTGTGTGTGTGTGTGTGTGTGTGTGTGTTTCCTCCATCTAACTTGCTCATGTAATCCGTTGTGGCATTGGTGACCCTTGCAACCTGGTGACAGAACAGTCTTTGTGTGCTGTTGATTGAGGCCATGGGTGGGCGTAATGAACGAATGGACTTGGAGAAAAGAGCAGAAAAAGCTCCAGCTGAATGGAGAGATAGGGAGGGAAAGGCTCTTCACGCCCTCAAGGTTGTCTGAATGAGTGTTCGGAATGATTTATCAAAAAAATGAATTGCCCACTTACTGTGTCTGTCTGGAGTGTCTCTGTCTGTCTTTGTTTGTCTCCACTAAACCTGTTCTTCAACCTGTTCTTCTCTGGCTCAACTGTATCATCTGTCTGTCTGTCTGTCTGTCTGTCTGTCTGTCTGTCTGTCTGTCTGTCTGTCTGTCTGTCTGTCTGTCTGTCTGATCATATCTGTCGACTGTATCTACTGATATACAGTATATATCTACTGTACAGATATAGACCTACCGCTTGAATTTCCCCTCAAAAGGTGGAAACAGACTGACTGATGACTGACTGACTGACTGACTGACTGACTGACTGACTGACTGACTGACTGACTGACCGTCTGTCTGTCTGTCTGTCTGTCCGTCTGTCCGTCTGTATTTTTCATGGGACTCTCCACTTGTTCTTTTTGATGGACAACTGTGATGAATTCCTGGATTCCCAGCACCCAGCGTATAGTCAGTGTGATGCTGATTAAAGGTGCATTTCACAGCTCTGGGGAAGGAAATTGTCCTCTGTGGTGGCCGGTGGGTCGGAACACAGGCATGAAGGGGGGATCAAATGAAAACATTATCACGCTCGTGTTGAATTCCAGACCAAAAAATATTGAACTACAGAGTTTGGTGGTGTAAAAACATATGGAGAGTGCAGAGATAAACGTACGGTTCACGGTGATGTATTCTTCAGTATAGGAGGGAAGAAACGGCATTCCTTCGGCAGAACCCACCTCCAAGTTAGTCCACAATAAAGCAAAGATTGAGGTTTCGTCAGACGTTAGTGAACCCAGCAAAAGGTCTCTGTTGAACCAATCTGGGAACCCATCGCCAAATAAAAAGGAAAAACAGCGCCCTCTGCTGTTTTTTACTTATTCACTTGGCTCTGGGACAAGCTCAACGGAGCACCCGTGCGCATGGAAAACCGGGGTTTTTGGTCTGCCTTCAGCGCTCCACTTCTCGGTGGTGCGACTATGTTTTCATTCCCACTAACGATATTTCTCCGCGGAACACTAACACCAATTCTCCCAAAGAACATGGATCGTTTTTGGTTATAAGCCCACTTGTTTCTATGATGAAAGAGCAATTTAAAATGTCACTAACTTTCCGTAGTCTTGTCGGCTTCGAGGACGCTATTGTTAAAACGAGCTTCGGCTTGTTTCTAGTGGGGAAGGAACGGCACAACGCGGTAAATCCCGCCCACTACATTTGATTGGGTAAAGCGGGGCCCTGCTTCCTGATCTGATAGCACGCCCACTTGTAACCAATGCGCACGGGGTTGTCAACGCGGCTACCGACAGATTCAAACGCAGAGCAGAATCTGTCCTTGAGAGATTACTGTTGAACTGAACGGCACAGGAGTGAAGGAGTTTCAGTGTGTCTGTACGCATCGTAACCGTCTACCCTCTCTCTCTTTTTTTAATCCCTCAGGAGAGATGACGACGATTTCCGGAGTCTGAGCGAACTTCCGGAGACCTTCCCCTCGGACCCCCCGGAGCCGTTGCCTCACTTCCTGTTCGAGCCCGAGGAGGGCTACATAGTGAAGAACAAGCCCGTCAACCTGTACTGCAAGGCCACGCCCCGCCACGCAGATCTACTTCAAGTGCAACAGCGAGTGGGTCCACCAGAAGGACCCACACGTGGAAGAGAGGGTGGACGAGAATTCAGGTGAGTGGCCGGACCAGGTCCAACACGCCACGCCGCAACGTGCACGCACACACTCACACACACACTCACACACACACACAAATTCATTTCCTTGGACCATAATTATTGTTGATACAGAACGTTTTTCAGAAATCCCATCACACATTGTTGTTTGTTGTTGCTGTTTTTTTTTTTACTAGGGAGTCAAACCAAACACACATTTTGGAAACATACTGGAACTGATTGTTCTTTAACCCATTAAGACCGGGAACGCATCTGTGTGTCATTTTTAGATTTCTCTGTCTATTCAAAAATAGCAGATCTACAAGCTCATAGCGCGGCACCGAGTGCCGCGCTATGAGCTTGTATATCTGCTATTTTAGAAAAATCGTGAAAATTCGTGGCAAAATCTTGGATTAGATATTTTTTTAAAGCGAACATTTGTCCAAATATTTTGTTCAGGAACCCCTAGAAGCAAAGATTTTGAGTTACAAATGCCCGCCAAAAAATAGGGGAAAAAAATAAATATTTGCACAACTTTTCATGATATTTCAAAAATAGCAGCTCTCCAAGCTCATAGCGTGGCACTCGGTGCCGCGCTATATGTATATCTGCTATTTTTGAATAGCCCAACGAAATCTAAAAAATGTACACACAGACGTGTTCCCAGGGGCCTTAAAGAGTTAAGAACAATGTCCCTATTTTTGACAGCCAGTGAGTCATTGATGTACAAGTAGTCAGTGATGTAGAAACACTAGGATGCCATTGAAAATCATCATTTAGTGAGAATGTGGTTGCCTGGCTCTTCTAGCCGCTGAATCGCTACTAGTCATTGTTTTGAAATGATCTATACGTATGTTTGAGACTCAGCATCTGGAGTTTCCTCGGTTGGATTTCCACAACCAGGGGCCAATCACTGTGCTTTGAAACACAATGATGGAGTTGAAATGCATGAGACAATTCAAAACAACAGAGGGGGTGGTAACGTTAGCAGATAGAGAATTGATATTGCTATTGAAGTTGTTTTGAAAAGCCTGAATTTCCATTTCATTTCGCTCCATGATTCCCGGGAGAGTGTCAGGCTATTCAAAACCCACTAGTCTACTGAAATAGGAAATCCATCTCGGTGTGTGCAGCGTTACGCCAAAATCGGTGACTTATCAAATTCTGTGACTGGCTACACAAAGGGAATGTGATTGCAAGAGGCAGTCTGATTTGAAAAGGTGTTGTTGATAGTGACCAACATCTTGTGACTTTTATCCATTAACAATGCAAGAATTGTTTCATCTTGGGTCTTGATATTCGTCAGTGTTGTGTCTAGAGTAGGGGTCTCCAAAAAAAATTCTAATGGGGCCATACTGTATTTGAAGATATGAAAATACTGACTGCCTCTCTGTCATACTATACCTTTAGGCCATTAACAAAGTCACATACAAAAGCATTTCATTTTATTTAACTACAGTGCAATATCAATAGTTTTTTGTTGCCAAATGTAGCCACTCATCTAGGCTGTGAACAAAACAAAAACAAAAAAAAAACTATTCAGACCCTTTTCAGCAGTTTTTTTTTGCGTGCACTGCATTGCTATTATATTTACAGTCCAAAAAATTGTCTTTTGTTCAAATGGCAGATTAGCCAAATGTAAACAAGTATGAAAAGGTCTCTAAAAAAGGAAAATAAATAGCCATTCTTTCCAACCTTCAGAAAGACACAATACAAGGAACACGCGGTTCGGGATCCTTACAAATTCGACTGAGAAATAGCCCATCTGCCCAGGTTAATTTCAAAACACTCAATGTATGAATTTCACATGACTATACTGGTGGGCCATAAATAATACATTTTGAGAAGGAAGCCCCATGTCATATAAAATCTGCCCTCGTGCCACGATTGGCCCCATCATGCAGGCCGGAATTTGGACATGTCTGGTGTAGAGGCAGTTTGTTTGCAAGCTAGTGGACGTGTCTCCTGACAAGATGTTGTACTATCTATACTATTGTTATTGATTAGTTAGGCTTAGGGGATGAATTTCCAATCGCTAAGGACTTCCTCTTCAGCAAAGCCCATCATAAAATATAGTGAACATCAAATATGTTGCCAGGAAAGTTCACCCGTTCCCAGGAAGTGCTGTCTCATGTGAATCATATAATCTCAAAGAAAACCTAATATCGCCAAAAGGTCGACTTCTCAGGAAGTCCACTAACAATATCTCTAGTCTGTGAGGGATAACGTTGTTGTGATCCAGGAAACACACAGGCAACAAAGAAAGGCCATATGTCTGCACGCTTGGCACCTAGCGCTGTAACATTTTTTCCCCCAGGTTGGCTCATTAGCCCACCACAAGACAAAACAGATCAAATTTTTCTCATCCCTTGTTACTTGTTTGTAAAGGTGGGCTACTACGTGTTAGGCATGTGCACTCCGAATGGCCACGCTGCCACTTCAGCGTCCTACACACTGTATGTACGATTTAATAGGATTCATGGCAATGACGTGGACAGTAGCCAAGCTTTCATGTTTCCCACTTGTCGGCACACAACATTACAATACATGTTGGCCAGCGTATGTTGAATTGATTTAACTGATCCCTTTGGCAGGAAAACAGGCTGTTAGTGACCCCTAAATTGGTCATTTTGGTCATTGGTCATGAACTGATACACTCGCGAGAGTTAATTTAACTCTTGGCCAGGGTCCATTTTCACACTCGCCTAGTTAAATTAACAGGTTGTACTGTGATTTTTTTCAGTGTAGAAGACCATTTCGGCCAGACAAAAAAAAAGGCTTGACAAATATTTGTTCCTGTTAAACGTGCCAATGACGTGTTTGACGTGTGAAAAACTCAAAAAAAAAATTATTTTTATGTTCAGAACCCAAGATATCATTATCTGAAGATTTGCTGCTCCATTCACTCCTTGTTTAACTTATTACTGAAAAAGGCTGTATCTTGGCTCCTAAGCACTTTATTCTTTTTTTTTTTTTTTAATTTAAATTTTTATCCCACGATTTTGTAACCCTATTTTTTACACCCAGTGCCAATTGTCTATGTAATCCTGGGCACTACCTTCCCTCTGCCAACCTAGGGAGGCCAGGGCCGAGCTCATGCCTCCTTCAATGCATGAGAGCCAACTGACCTTTTTGTCACCTGACAGGGGAGAGTTTCCCTGGTTGGACGTAGCGCGTGGAAGGAACACGTTATTCCAACCAGTTCCCTTCCCCTCCATCAGGCGCCCCGGCTGGCCAGGGGGAGGCAGTATAGTGACCAGGATTACTGCATGTTTTTGTGAGGGTACCTACCCTAGGAGACACGGGGAGAACATGCAAACTCCACACAGAAAGGCCCTTTCGCCAACCCCACCTAGGGTATGGGCACTGATGACGCGGAGGAGAGAACACGCCCCCAGCGCCCACAGCGTCCCCTGCGGGAATCGAACCCAGGACCTTCTAGCTGTGAGGCGACAGCACTACCGACTGCGCCACCGTGCCCCTAAGCACTTTATTCTTACTATGATTTTTTGGCCCAGACATGCTATTTTCAACATCAGACAATTAATGTCAACAAGGTCGCGATGACCTCGTTGACATTTGTGAAACCACACAGTGCAACCCTCAGTGATTAGCACCCATCAGGGGATCTATTATACTGGAGATAAAAAAATTCTGTGACTACTTGAAAATCTAAGATAAATTGAAAAATCTCTGGCACTGGGACCACATAGCCAGAAATAATTCTGGCACTCAATGAGTTAAACAGTAATATGTACTACTGACTGAACCGAGCAGCATGGCATGGGGGGGGGAGCGTGACGTAGCGGGGAGCGGGTTTATAAAAAGGTTGGAGCGCTATACTCGGAGCGAGGACCGCTTGCCGCTTGCCGCTTGGGGGGGGGGGCGCTCACCGCTCAATGTTTGAGCATGCCCGGTTGCACGGACTCAGACACACAGACAGACATCCAGAAGTGCACAGCGCACGTCCTTGATCAAGATTTCATTCAAATTTCGAAAAAAAAAAATATTTTCTTTTTTTACCAATAGCAGATCTATAAGCTCACAACGCGTCGCGATGCAACACGTTGTGAGCTTGTAGATCGACGAGCGGCATTTCCCCCCGCTCCGCTCCCATGCTCTGATCTGAATAGAACATGGCTATACTGTTCGAGGTAGGCTGAGTCGTCAGGAACCAAATATGAAATCCAAAGTCAAACATGTCTTATGATTATACACACTTTGATCCACACGTGTCAACCTATATACTGTGCATTGTACATTATCTGCAATGAAGCATATTTCTTCACTCAATCAAACACTGCAGCTTATCCAGCTAAGATAACCCCCTCTACAGTACAAAGCATGCAGGCCCTGGGGCTCAACATTGTGGTGTGTGTGTGTGTGTGTGTGTGTGTGTGTGTGTGTGTGTGTGTGTGTGTGTGTGTGTGTGTGTGTGTGTGTGTGTGTGTGTGTGTGTGTGTGTGTGTGTGTGTGTGTGTGTGTGTGTGTGTGTGTGTGTGTGTGTGTGTGTGCGAGCGCGCTCGTGCGTGCATGCGTGCTCGCTCAGTGAGTCTGTCACAGTGGTGGCCTGAGGAAGAGACCAGTGTATTTTTGATATTTCCCCTGATTCAGCTGTCAGACGTGAACTCCCAAGCAAGAGTACTAAAGAGTAGTAGGATAAATGAGACATAAACTGATAAAACGCAATCCGACAAAGTCTCTCTTACACACACGTGCACGCAAGCACGCGCGCGCGCACCCCCCCCCCCCCAACACACACACGCCTGCACACACTAGGGCTGTCAAATTTAATATCCAAACTTTTATCAAATTTGATAAAAGAAATGTCATTCGGGTGTAGAAATTAACATTGGAACGTGAAAGAAAAGAATGCAGCCTTTCCTTTCAACTTATTGTGCCGAAACTAAATCTCACATTTTACCGCCTCCTCTGCTACTTGACGGACATTCATTTAATAGTGGACTGAAAATCTAATCAAATGCAGGGCCGGCCTATTCTTCCAGCTGAAAAGAGCCAATAATTCAATAACCACAGCATGGCGGAGAGTTCTGAACCCAGCTCAGCCACAGAAACAGTGATTAGCACCCAGAGCAATCTATTAAGCCCTGTTTGGAAATACTTTGGTGTTTGGTCATAAATGGCACACAGTAAAATACTCTGTGTTAATTTATCCATTTGTAACTCTGAGAGTGTACAAATGTATTTTGTACAGTCCCAGAGTTACATTAATTTATCAATGTGTAACTCTGAGAGTGTACAAATGTACTTTGTACAGTCCCAGAGTTACATTAACACTAAAATATTTTACAGTGCAAAAATTGTGGAACCTCGAAGCACAGTTGTATGCAAGCTATGTGAGCTACAGATGGCTCACCATTTGAAAACATGCAGCCAAATGAGCTTGGCCAGATGTCAGTGACTCCATCCAAGCAGCCATGTTCTCCAATCCTATTTTACACTGCCCGCTGCAAGCTTAGGCTACTATCTGCTGCATGACTGCAGCCTGAAAGTTGGTGAAATTCTCACGTGTAATTCACCATTTGAAGAAAATGCTGCAGTCAAAAGTATGTTTTTTTAATGAACATTTGTACGTCATTTTGGCCAAATGTTATCAGCCCTCTGCCTCTGCCTCTGTCTCTTTCTCGCACGCACGCACGCACGCACGCACGCACGCACGCACGCACGCACGCACGCACGCACGCGCACACAGGCACAGGTAGAAGCCAACCGGTGCCAAGTATGTGCCGGATTGATCTTCATAGGAGAAAGTGCTGTGTTTTTCACCAAAATGTTCTCAATTATTTATCTCTGCTGCTCCACAACATTGAGCAAGTCAAATCCATATGCATCACTGAGAAACTCGCCTGGGACTTACTCACTGACCAAGTTGTGACCAAGGCACACCAATGCCATTATCTCAGGCGACTGAAGAAGTTTATCCCAAAAATGGAACATGTTTAATATTGACGACGTGTTGTCGTGGGGCATCGCAGAGGCTGAATACTGGTCTTCTGACATGTTTACACGACGCATGGAACACAGGAATTTTGTCGGGGGTGACAAATCAGGCTAAAATGCGGCTTAAAATTGTGTAGTGCGTACGGGCCTTTACTGGTTGCATCATTGCCTGGTATGGGACTATACTGACTTTGTGAAGACAGCCGAGTGCATCAGCGAATGTGAGCGGACATACTGTACGACAGATGTTGTGTCAGCAAAGCTGGCAAGCCTATCAAAGATTCTAGCCACCCCAACCATGGATTGTATCAGATGCTACCAAGTGACTTTGTAGCCTCAGAACCACTAATTGCTAAATACTGTAGCTTCCCTGGACAATCAGGCATATGAATGAATAGACCAGGAAAAACAATAAGCTGGAAACACTCTCTTTGTTCAAAAATGCTGATTAGCCGAGGCATTGTCTTCCCATCATAGAACAAAATGTTGGACTCAGGACAACAAGCGCCTGCCAAATCAAATCTGGATGAGCATGAAGCCTGCTGATTTTGGTGAACTCATGGCCCATCCTGGCACCACCATTAGGGCAAAAGGCAATTTATAGCTTTTTTAATTATCATGTTTTATTTGATACCTTTGCTGTTGTTTACAATACAGCCCCACCACTGAGAGCATGTATGGGCCCATAAGGATGGCAATGTTGGTCGGTTTAAACCACTTTGTTCTGGGTGGGTGTGGGTAGGCTTTTAGACTCTTTGTCTTGTTCTCTCCTAGTCTGGTGCAAGTGCTGTACACTTTCTCTACCTGACTTCCTGTCAAACTTGTCCACCTACTTCACGTGTGCCGTACCTCTATATGTCTGCTTTCTCCATACCTCCTTCTCTCTACCCCCCCCCCCCTCTCTCTCTATCTCTCTCTCTCTCTCTCTCTCTCTCGGTCGCTCTATATGTCACTTTCCTCTCCACCAACAGACACATCTCTCAGTATTCATTAGTGACCTCATATGCAGCTGCAAGTCATTCATTAGTCTCGAGTCTCGACTCAGCCCTTCATGTTCTAATCGTTAGATGGCAAACAGGGCACTGGGGAGGAGGGGTAGGTCTGCTAAATTAATAGCCCATACAACTGTGCTCTCATACTGTAGGTGAAAGATGGCCACAGGGGAATCAGGTTAGTAACTGAAAATAAATACGATAAATACATAAATAAGGATACATTTAAGATGCATCTATGCATATCTTACAATATGAGATGGTTGCTAAATGATCTCATGACAATAACCAATGACAACTAGATAATGTCAACAAAGAATATTCATAACATTCATATTGCATATCATGTTAATGGTGCTGTTGTAACAGTATCAGTTATCACCAGGAAACCCTCTGTCTCTTATGTACTGTAACACTGCTACTGTATGTCTTGTTTCAAGTTAAAAGGTTTACCGCACTCGTACTTCAACAAGACATGACTCAGTCATGTATACCAGCTTGCTGTTTTCTCTGATTCGTCTCGCAGAATCTGGCAACACTGCTAGTGGCTCCCCATTGGCTTAGACCTGTTGCTTATTTCTCTTGCAGAATATGGCAACACTGCCATAGAGGCGAGAGGCGTGTCTAGTACTATAGCTTGGGAGGACAAGACCGCCCGTTCAGAGTATGGAAAAGTATCCCCATTGGCTTAAAGGACAGCCAATGATGAAAAAGTGTTGAGAAAGTGTTGAGAAAGTGTTGACTAGACTCAGTTTCTTCTTAGACCAGCGTGCTTTGCAAGCTGGTAAAAACAAATTTGACTGCATTCCAGCAGTAAACCGTGACCCATCATCCCAAATCTCTGGCACTCTGGTGATAGTTCCGCTTTGAACCCCTTGCTGAGAAATGTACAAGCTTACAATTGAACGTAAACAAGAGAATGACTTGAGGAAGACCATTATCCTAGATGATTTATCTTCCATGACATTCCTACAGAGCTATGGTCTATTGTATGTACAGTATATATGCACATTGCATGCAGTGCCAGCACTTCCTGTACTGATTGTACAGTATGTGTGTTTGTGTGTGTGTGTGTGTGTGTGCGCGTGCGTGCGTGCGTGCGTGCGTTCGTGGGCGTCTGAGTTGTTTTCTGAATCTATGTGAGACACAGCTAGAAGCTATACAGTCCTGATTCCGCTTTTATGTCTCTCTCTCTCTCTCTCTCTCTCTCTCTCCATCTACTATTTCTCTTTCTTGATTCTCTCTCTCTCTCTGCCACCCCCCCCCCATCCACCAACCAACCCCACCCTCTCTCTCTCTCTCTCTCACTCTCTCTCTCTCTTAGCCTCATGCTGTTCTGTGCTGGACTCTAATTTCCCCAGACTGAAACAGGAGAGCATAGACACATAAAACCTGAGCTGATGAAAGCAGGGCAGGGATGGAGGGATGCTCATAGGAGGGATGGAGGGATGCTGAGAGGAGGGATGGAGGGATGCTCATAGGAGGGATGGAGGGATGCTGAGAGGAGGGATGCTGATGGGAGAGATGGAGGGATTCTGAGAGTTGGGGAAGGAGGGAGGCTGATGGGAGGGATGGAGGGATTCTATGGAGGATGCTGGTGAAAGGTCAGAAACCAGGGATGAGCATAGAGCAAAGAAAGATGATACCAGTCCTCCTATTATCTCTTCTCTTCTCTTCTCTTCTCTTCTCTTCTCTTCTCTTCTCTTCTCTTCTCTTCTCTTCTCTTCTCTTCTCTTCTCTTCTCTTCTCTTCTCGATACACTTTGTCTATTTTTCAACTGTTTGACTTCCTTAGCCTTGGAGTTAATTAAAGGAGCTTGGGCGTTTTTCTCTTTACATGAGATTCAAGAGAGGAAGAAACTACTGCATAGCATTGATTTGGAGAATGGTAGAAATAATGAGGGGGGAGTAAGGAAGAGGGGGAAAACGAGGGGGGGGGGATGAGCAGTAGGAAGAGAGGCAGGTTCCATGTGAGGTAGAAGGGGGTGATGAAGAGACAAGATGAAGAGCAGAAGGGGAACAATTGCAGGAGGTATAGAGTAAAGATGAGGGGCAGGCGGGAGAGACAGGTGGAAGGATGATCAGTAAGATTCAATAACTTTGAACTAGTAAGATCTGTATTTGATGTCTGATTCGCTCTGGTAGAGATCATTCCCTTGGAAGGTTATTTAGGGAGTGACATGAAGGAAAATGACATGTTTAGTCTGGAGCTCAAGCGTTGCTAAAAAAGATACAGCAGCCTTTCTCTTAATTGGACAACCAGCCTTCGAGGAGCTAATACATTGTCTGCCATTTTTGCGTGACCTTTTCCCTTGGAAAAAAAAAAAGCAAGTGAGAATGACTTTGGATATTTTAAACTTCTTCCAAGAGTTTTTTTTTTTTTTCACACTGTGACGCCAAAGGGGCCAGCCATCAAGAACAGTGTTAGTCTGTATTTGTAGACCATCTCTATGTCCCAAGAAAATGAGACCAATCACAGAGAACTCAGCTCAGCTGACACTGAGCTACTAATTAGCCTCTGAGCTGCATGTGATGACACACCACCTGTTGAGCATCGATGCACACATAAAGAATCTAGCCTGGTAAACCCTCCCTCCAGAAATCTCATTTGTATTTTATTTCAGGAGTGAGTCTGGCCTGCAGACCTATATGGGCAATTTGGCTGTGGGTTGGAGCTGGGCGGGAGTAATGTAGCTTTGATGTCCAAGTGGCCCTTTGATGTCCAATTAAGCCAATTTAGGCTGCAGTGATTATCACCAGGAGTAATTGGTTTGTCTTTGATGTTAATGAGCAGCTTGTATGAAAGGTGTATTGATTAATGACGTGTGAACCACCTGATCCACCTGATTGGCCTACCCCCGCTGTCAATCACAAAACAATGAGCGAGGACGCTGATTGGCTCGGTTATTTGGTAATGCACTAGAAACGCCCATACAAGCCTTCATGCCAGACTCACTCCTGGAATCAAATGGAAATGAGATTTCCGGAGGGAGGGTTTACCAGGCTAGGATGAATCAGCCATCCACACACACACACACACACACACACAAACAGACAGGGCCTCTGTCATGATAGGTTGCTTGCTTTATCTGCTCCTGTTTGGATCTTATTTCTGTGTTGTGACAACTGTTATTGATTATACTACCTAAGGCGGCACGGCAAGTACTGTAGGTGAGTGTAGGTTGCTGGTGCTGTACAGAAAATAAGAAAACCTTGAAGGAAAACCTGCCCTCATCTGTCCTCATGCTATTGAGCCCGCAACATAGACTGTTCTGCTGCCCTATGTGTACTGAACTACACAGCACAGCTGATGCTGCGGACACCAATCACAATTCAGACACTTTATCGCTCAGTCAGTGTTGCCAAGTCTGCTTATTATAAGCGCCCTTGGGCTTGTTTTTCTGTTAAGTCCATGTTGTCTGTCCAAAATCTGTGTTGTTGACATTTATATATTCAATATTTGAAAATAGCAGACTTACAAGCTCACTCGTGAGCTTGCAGATCGGCTATTTTCAAATAGCCAATGTATATAGGTTTTAAGAGAAAGAGAAGGAGGAAGTCCGCACACTGTTCTCAAGCTCCAAGAAACTCACTTTTTATTTTTTGCAACGTTTCGACCTTCTAGGTCTTCATCAGGCAAATATTACTAGGTTTTAAGTGCTCATGTGGCCAAGTCGCTTCATCTTAGGCTTGTTTTCATAGACCTTGGTTGCTTATTTCACTCGCAAAATCTGGCAACTGGTTGACACTGTTGCTGTATGCCAATCTCACCTCGCAACATTACCACAAAGGCTCACATTAGCATATTATCATTGCATTGTTAAAAATATGCATGTATCACTATCACTAGCCCAATGTAAAATGACGACGGACAGCAAGTCTCCCACTACAGTAAGACTAGAGAATTTTTAAGATTTAAAGATCACATTAGCATGTTAGCACATCATTTGTGAGGCATTGTTCAAGATACAGTGTATGCCAATCACAGCTCACCTCACGCTGCTATGCTCATTAACATCGTAGCACATCATTGCTGCTTCATTCCCAAACTGTACATTAACACCTAACTACTCTAACTACAGCTTGCACAAGGAAGCCATGTCATTATTAGACTCTGTCTTGATCAGTAACAGTTTGATCAAATCTAAACTCTCTTGCTGCTCCTCTTGATGCTCCTCGTCTACCATGCCATAGTTGAGAGCATCCTGCGGTATGGCATATCTCAAGCCTGGGTTGTACAGCAGCTGAAAGCCCAGATTACCCGGCTAACACAAAGAGCCATAATAATCATGGGAGTCAGGCAGCATCCAGCACTCCATTGTGTCTGTGTTGAAAACTCAGACTCAGAACCAGAATCAATCTTTATTGCCACATCACATTACAAGTAAGGTGGGTGAAATTCTTAATTGTGCAGACCCATACATAAAAAAATCGATCATGAGGCAGGCCCAGAAGATTATCTCAGACCCCCCCCCCCCATGCTCTCCACCCCACATGCATGCCCTCCACCCTATTATCAGCATCTTCCTTTAAACAGATGCTTCAGAGTTCCCCTGTGCAAGCTGAACCGCTTTAGGCCAGTGGTTCTCAAAGTGTGGTCCAGGGACCCCCCCAGCCAAATGACTGGTATAACTCTGAGACCGTACGGAGTCAATTTGGGGTCAATTTGGTTCCATTTGCACAGCCTCGAGAGTTATGGGG